>NW_006408790.1:2177163-2180114 GCF_000296735.1 Chrysochloris asiatica | reverse complement strand
GAAAACACAGCCTGGCCCGGTGCCAACAGCCTCACACTCGTTAGGTTTCAGCCTGTTGCAGCCCTTGTGTCAACCCATTTCGTTGGGGGTCTTTCTCTTTTTTGTTGCCCTTCTACTTTACCAAGTATGATGACCTTCTCCAGGGACCAATCCCTACTGATGACATGTTCAAAGTACATGCAACAAAGTCTTGCCATCCAGGCTTTTAAGGAGCATTCTGCTTGTAATGTCTTCAAGACAGATTGGTTCATTCTTCTGACAGTTCATGGTGTAGTCTATATTCTTCACCAACACCATTAATCAAAGGCATCAGGTCTTCATTGGTCCTCTTATTCATTGTCCAGGTTTCCCAGGCAGACAAGGCTCCTGAAAACACCGCGGCTTGAGTCAAACACAGTGTGTGAAAGTCCTCTGTGCATTAAAACGGGTCCTCTGTGTTTCCAGTGAATATCTGCAAACCAAATGCTCCCTTGCTTCCCACTCTTTTGCCCACAAATGTGCTGAGAGCAGCTAGGTCTTACAGCTCTAGGTGGATTGTTCCCACCTAGAAATCTTTTAGGGTTCAAAGAAGTACCTTATAAGTGACCTCGTTTCTCTGTGAAACTTACCCATTTCTGGTTGTTGTAATTATTGTTTCAGTATCTGCTGTCCTGTCTGCCTTTTACGAGGAATTTACGCAGACTCAAAAATTATATTAGCATTGCCATCAACTCTAAAATTGTGCTCCACTTATTATATATAATTGTAATTGTCAAATTATAACTTCTGAACTTCTATTTAATATTACCATTTCTGGATTAAAGCAGAGATACAGCTTCCCCCAGTGATCTGGCCATACTGCGGCTACGAATGACGAGCCTCATTTCAAAATGCGGCGTGGTGCTGATAACCTCAATTGTTCATTGTCTCCCCTTCACAAAAGTTAGTATGTCTACCTCGAATTACCGATTTACCCTCCCATGCCCTTCTACCCCGGTAACCATCAAAGAGTGTTTCTTTGTGTGAAAACCTCTTATTGACTGTCTCATATAGTATTTGTCCTTTTGTAATTGACTAATTGTACTCAGAATAATGTCTTCCAGGTTCATTCATATTATAAGGTGTTTCATGGATGCATGTTTAATTTTTACTATTATGTAGTATTTTATTGTGTGTTTGTATCAAAGTTTGTTTATACATTTTTCCATTTGTTGGAATTTAGGTTGTTTCCCTGGAATGGACACATTTTTGCTATCGTGAGTCATGCTGAGATGAACCTGGGTGTGCATATACCTATTCATGTTGAGGCTCTTATTTCTCTAGGACATTCACCAAGTAGAGGGACTGCTAGGCCATATGTTGGCGCCAACTCATAGTGACCCTATGTACAACAGAGCAAAACACACCCCGGTCATATACCATCCTCACAATTGTTAATTGTGAGCTTCTGCACTACCACCATGCCAATCCCTCTCTTTGTGAGTCTTCTGCTTTTTTGCTGAGCCCTCCACTCTACCAAGCATGATGTCCAGGGATTGGTCCCTACTGATAACAAAGAGGTATGAGAGACAAAGTCTCACCATCCTGGTTTCTGAGGAGCACTCCAGTTGTACCTCTTCCATCACAGACCTGTTTGTTTTCCTAGCAGTCCACGGTAGCTTCAATATTCTTCTCCAATACCACAACGCAAATGCACAACTGATTCTACAGTAGTCCTTATTCATTGTCCAATTTTCACACGCATGGGAGCCTATTGAAAATACCAGGGCTTGGGTAAGGTGCACCTTGGTCTTCAAACTGTTATCTTTGCTCTTGAGCACTTTAAAGAGGTCTTGTGCAGCAGATTAGCCTAATGCATTACGTCGTTTCATTTCTTGGCTGCTGCTTGCATGAGGGTTGATGGTGGATCCAAGCACAATGAATTAACAACTTCAATCCTCTCCATTTATCTTGATGTTATTTACTGGTTCAGTTGTGAAGAGTTTTGTTTTCTTTACATTGAGGTGCAACCCATACTGAAGCCTGCAGTCTCTGACCTTCATTACGAAGTATTAAGTCTTCTTCACTTTCAGCAAGTAAAGTGGTATCATCTGCAGGTTGGTTATGAGTCTTCCTCCAACTCTAATGCCACTTCCTTCTTCATAGAATCCAGCTTTTCTGATTATTTACTCAGCACACAGATTGAACAGGTGAAAGAACACAACCCAAATGCACACCTTTGCTGATTTTAAACCATTCAGTGTCCTCTTGCTCTGTTCTAACAATTGCCTCTTGATCTATGTACAGGGTTTCTCATGAGCAGAAGGAAGCGTTTTGGAATTCCCATTCTTTGCCACGTTATCCATAACTTGTCATGCTCTACACAGTCAATAAAGCACAAGTAGCCATCTTTCTGGTTTTCTCTGCTTCTAACCAAGATCCATCTGACACCAGCAGTGACGACAGCCCGAGTTCAGGTTCGCTGCACAATCTGGCCTGAGGATGTGCTGCTGCAGCCATTTTCTAATTCTCTTAAGCAAATTTTACTGATTTATTAATGATATTTTTCGATGATTTCCAAATTTGGTGGGGTCATCTCTCTTTGGAATGGGCACAAATATGGATCTCTTGCAGTCAGTTGGTCAGGTAGTTGTCTTCCAAATTTCTTGGCAGAGAGGAGTGAGTGCCTCCAGTGGTACAGAATTTTGTATACAAAGATTCCACTTTGGATTCCATCAATTCCTGGGGCCTTGTTTTTCGCCAAAGCCTTTAGTGCAGCGTGGATTTGTGTAAGCACCAGCGGTTCTTGATCATATGCTGCCTCTTTTTTTTGTACTTTATTTATTTTTAGTGTTTTATTGTGAATTATGTGATAGATTACATGGGAGGACATTAGTTTTACATTCATCCTATCGTATATCATTTCATTGCCATGGTTACAATCCCCTCCATGCATCATCAACCAACCAAAGGGTATACACTACAAGCCTGCC
>NW_006408790.1:2174385-2176338 GCF_000296735.1 Chrysochloris asiatica | reverse complement strand
TCTTAGTCTTAGAAGGGGGTTTGCCCTGAGGGGACCCGACCCCTTGCCTTGATGTCTCCTGGGTGAGCAACTTGCTTGTTCTTGTAGTAATCAGCCTGACTCTGCCTATATTGTTTTATATTTTTCCTATTGGGCTTTCTGTCAAGAAGTATCTTCTGTTCTTCTAGCAACTCCAGGCTGGTCTGCTTGTCCTTTCAAGTGGAAATTTCCCACCTCAGAAGAGTCTGGATGTAATTCAGGATTCAACCTATGGTCTTATGTAATGCAGAGGCTCAGCAGGAAGCCTCCTTCACTGGGCATGTTGCAGCCCATTTTAGGTATTCCAATCAGTTATAGGCAGAAGACGGACTTATAAGCTTTCTATGGTGATATTCCTAGCTATTCCTTTCTCTCCACTACCATTGTCTATTTTATAATGGTATTCCAGGCAAACCAAGATTCAAAAGACAACCAAGCATCTTAACATATTTTCCACCTTTTCCCCATTCCAACCATGCCTCAATCCCTGTATCCCAGAGCCCTGTTGTTCCAAGGTTGTGCATACATCATTATTTACCTCTGTGCCACTTAGCCCATGCAAACCTGCCTAATTGTTTTCCCGTGAACTTTGTTCATTCATTCCCCTCCCCCTTCTTGTGTATTATCCCCCTCCCTAGCACCCAAACTATCCTGTGTCTATTTCCTGCCCTGTGCTCCACCTTCCCCTCCCTCCCCTCACCCATATGCTACCTCTTGAAATATTTGGGCATGGACCATTTCGATTTGATATAGTGACTGTGTGTATACCTTCCATCTAGGTCATATAGTAATTCTATTCCCAACTTTCTGAGGAAGCACCATACTGTTTTGCACAGTGATTGCACCATTTTACAGTCCCATTAGCAGTGTAGGAGGGTCCCAGTCTCTCTACAAACTCACCAGCATGTGTTGTTTGTTTTTCTGAACTTGGTTTGCTATTAATGCTGGGGTCAGATGATACATCCACTATTCTTTTGATTAGCAGCTTTCTAATCACCAATGATTAGGGTCCTGGTGTGGCACTGTGGGCTAATGTGCTGGACTGCAAAGTCAGTTTGAACTGCAAGGTCAGCAGTTCAGGTTCACCAGCTGCTCCTTAGAAATCCTATGCAGGTTTGCTATGGGTCAAAACTGGCTCAATGGCACTTAACAACAGTAATCAACAATGATTGCAAGCATTTCTCCATGTTTGTTGGCCATGTAAATCTCTTCATTGGTGAAGTGTCTCTTTATGTCCTCTGCCCATTTAAAAAATGGATTATTTGTCTTTTTGCTGTTTAAATATTGAGGGAGTTGTAGTGTGGGCTGTGGGTTAGTGTGCTCGATCGCAAGGTCAGTTTGAATCAAAAGGTCAGCGGTTCAAATCCTCCAGCCACTACTTGGGAAACTATTGTAGCTATGGATCAGAACTGACTCAACGGCACTTAACAACAACAACAATAAATTTTACAGATTAGTCACTTGTCTTATATGTCATCAGCAAAAATTTTGTTACTCTTTTGGTGAAATCTTTTGATGCACATAAGTGTGTAACTTTTAGGAGGTCTCAGCCATCTAGTTTGTCTTCTGCTGTGTATGTATTTTCCATTATGCTTGATAGTGTATTGATGCCATGGATCAGGACTCCTAAGTTTGTCTCTACTTTTCCTTTGATGGCCTTTATAGTTTTAGATTTGACATGTAGCTCTTTGATCCATTTTGAGTTTATTTTTGTCTTTGATATATGAGACCCGTTTCATTTTTCTGCAAATGGACAGTCAGTTTTGCTGGCTCCAGTGTTATAGAGACTATCTTCCCCATTTGATGTGTTTTGGCCCTTTGTCCACAGGTGGCATCTCAGTGCTGTTTCATTGGTCTATGTGTCTGCCATGACTGCCCGGACTGTGTGGTAGGGTTGAAATCAGGAAGACTGAGGCCTCCTATTTTGTTGTTCTT
>NW_006408790.1:2166703-2174054 GCF_000296735.1 Chrysochloris asiatica | reverse complement strand
GTTACAGTTATTCCTGAATACTTCTTTTTTTTTTTGGGGGGGGGGGTTATTGTAAATGATATTTTTTCCTGATTTCCTTTTGAGAGTTCTAACATTGTAGGAATCCAACTGATTATTGTATGTTGATGTTATACCCTACCACTTTGTTGAATCTTTTATTTGATTTCAGTAATTTTCTTGCTGACTGTTTGAGATTCCCATGTATAGGATCATACGTATCATCTGCAAATAGAGTCCAGCTTCTTCCTTGCCAGTTTGGACAGCGGAATTTCCCCTTCTTGCCTTATAGCTCTGGCTGAGATCGCCAGCACAATGCTGAGCCTGACCCTGAGAAGGGATCAAGCACACCTTGCCTGTTTCTCATTCTCATGAGGCATGCTTTCCGTCGCTCTCTATGGGCTGTCGGCTTTGTAGACATGCCCTGAATTAACTGGGGCAGTGCTGTGGGCTCATGTGCTAGAGTGCAAGGTTGCTTTGAACTGCAAGATCGGCAGTTCAACCTCACCAGCGGCTCCTGGGAAACACTAGACAGGGTCACTATGAGGCGGAACCGACTTGACAGCACTTCACAACATCAATAACAATTAAACATTTGAGGAATTTCCTTTCTATTCCTACTTTATTGAGTATTTTTACCGGGAATGGGTGCTGGATTTTGTTGAATGACTTTTCTGCATTTTAATTATGTGGTGGACTATGTTGGTTACTGTTCTAATGCTGAACTACCCTCTCATACCTGGTATAAATCTTATTTGGTCGTTATGTATTATTATTATTGATATGTTGTTAGATTCTATTGGATAGGATTTTTGTTGACAACTTTATAGGAATCCAACTTCATGAGGGATTGTTGTTGTTGTTGTTAGGTGCCATCGAGTCAGTACCGACCCACAACAACCTTATGCAGAGCAGAATGAAACACTGCCCAATCCTGGGCCAACCTCACTACTGTTGCCACACTTGACTCCATCGATACTGCCACTTGGCCAATCCATCTCGTTGAGGGCCTTCCTCTTTTTCTCTGACTCTCCACCTTACCAAACATGATATCCTTCTCCAGTGACTGATCCCTCCTGACAATGTGTCACAAGTATGAGAGACGAGGTTTGGTCATCTTGGCCAACAAGGAACACTCTGGCTGCACTTCTTCCAAAACGGATCTATTGGTTCTTTTGGCAGCCTATGGCACTTTCAATATTCTCCTCCAACACCATAACTCAAATGCATCAATTCTTCTATGGTCTTCCTTATTCACTGTTCAGCTTTCGTATGCATATGAGGTTATTGAAAATACCATGGCTTGGGTCAGGCGTACCTTAGTCCTCAAGCTGACATCTTTGTTCTTCAACACTTTAAAAAGGTCTTGTGCAGCAGATTTGCCTAATGCAATACACCACTTGATTTCTTGACTGTTGCATCCATGAGTGTTGATAGTTGATCTAAGAAGAATGAAGTCCTTGGCAACGTCAATCTTTTCTCCGTTGATAAGAATGTTGTTTATTGGTCCAGTGGTGAAGATTTTTGTTTTCTTTACATTGAGTTGCAATCCATATCAAAGGCTGTGCTCTTTGATCTTTGTCAGTAAATATTTTAAGTCTTCTTCACTTTCAGCAAGCAAGGTTGCCTCATTTGCATATCACAAATTGTTACTGATGCCACGTTTTTCTTCATAGAACCCAGCTTCTCGGATTATTTGCTCAGCATACCAGATGAATTATATGGTGAAAGAATACAACCTTGTCACATACCTTTCTTAATTTCAAACCATTCAGTGTTTCCATGTTCTTTTTGAACAACTACCATGTACAGATTCCTCAGGAGCACAATTAAGTGTTCCAGAATACTCATACTTTGCAATATTATCCATAGCTTCTCATGATCCACACAACCGAAAGCCTTTGCTTAGTCAATAAAGCACAAGTAAACATCTTTCTGATATTCTCTGCTTTCAGTCAAGATCCATCGGACATCAGCAATGATATCCCTCATTCCACAGTTTATTCTGAATCTGGCTTGGACCTCTGGAATTTTTCTGTCAATGTATGCTTGCAGCCGTTTCTGTATTACCTTTAGTAAACCTTTACTGGCATGGGATAGCAAAGAGATTGTCCGGTGATTTCCGCATTCCGTTAGGTCACCTCTCTTTGGAATGGGCACAAATATAATTTTCTTTTCCAGTTGTATTTTTGCCTGGTTTTCGTAGCAGCATCAGGCTAACTTCATAAAATGAATTTGAGAATTTTCCATCCTTTTCTACGATCTGGAGTAGCTTGAGAACAATTGGTGTCAGCCCTTCTCTAAACATCTGGTTGCATTCACCGATGAAGCCATCTGGCTCAAGGGTTTTGTTGCTGTTGTGAGTTTTCAGAGACCTTGTAATGGGTCTCCTCAGTTTGTTAGTTTAGGTAGGTAGTGTGCTTCTAGAGTTTATTTTTTCTGTTTTGAATGAGCCAATGACTGTTCATCCTATGTTATTACTGTTGTTAAGTGCCATTGAGCTGGTTCTCACCCACAGCAACCCTGTACAGGGTTTTTAAGGAGCGACTAGGGAGCTTAAACCACTGACCTTGTGGTTCAAACCAACTTTGCAGTCCAGTGCATGAACCTGCAGCGCTACAGCGGGACTCGGGACCCTAGAGTCCCTAGGAGTGGGAATGGACTCCACGGCAGTGGACTATAGGGTTTATCAGGGTGAACCGAATGTAAGCTGCACAAAGGCAGGGATTTGGCCTGGCTCCCTCTCTATCTCAGGGCCCGCAGACAGTACTGGACACAGAAACAACCCCAGGCCTTTGGAAAACCACAGACAGCTGCCACCATTGACCCCACAAGGTTAACCTGCCCCTGCTTCCCGAGTCTGCTCGTCCCCATCCTGCCCTTCAGTGGAGGACATTCTGGAGAGGAAGCCCAGGGGACCGCGTATTGAACGGAAAGCAGAAAGGCAGATAGGGTTGCTCAATGCCCCAGAGGCCAGACCCACCCCAGAAGCCATCAGCTCTCACAGGATCGTCTAGACACTGACTCTCCTTTGTAGAGGCTCAGGAAAATTCATAAACAGAAACAGTTCTAAGGAAATAAAGCTTATGATAAACATGCTTTCAAAGTTACTCTCCTCATACAGGGACCTAAAGGAACATTTCCAGTGGTTGAAGTGTCTTCTTTGCTCCTCTCCGCCATCTAAGCTCCTGTCGATGCAGAGACTTCAGCGTCATCAACTCACAGATGAGAATTAAAACGAACACCTGTACATTGTAAGGTTTTCTCGGTTCAGGATGGTCAGAACCTTTAGTGTGAGAAGCTTGGTCAGCTCACCATCATCACAAGAGGACCAACAGCCTGCCGCCTACTCCAGCAGGTTCTCTGTTCTGCTATAGGTGCGGACTGTGCATGCAAAGAACAGGCGGAGAACAGATCCTGAGCTCTTCACATCTCTTAGCAATGCAGATTGCCACAAAGCACAGCCAAGACACACAGACACTCAGACAGAAACACAACTAGGAGAGAGACCAAGAGAAAGAAAAAGAGGAAACATACCTTCTATCAAGAGCTCTTGTCCGTGACTGCCCAGCAGGGTGCGGGACAGGAATGGTGCAAAGTCTACAAAAATTTCACGAAGAAGAGGAGCCACTTTTTCCAAAGCTCTTTCAAGCTTTGCTGTGATGCTGTTGGAATTAAGATATAAAGACCAATAAATATAACTCGACAGAAAATGGTCCGAGAAACTTATGTTTAAAAGAAAGTCTTTCAAAGTCAGCAAAGTCTAACTTTAGCCATGAACTTGTAACAGGCTTTGTGTAGAACGGACACCCTGTACTATTTTGCATATGGTACTATATACCACTGTTATCGGGTCAGTTCCGAGCCAGAGCGACACTGTACAGGGGTTTCGAGCCTGTAAATCTTCACGGGAGCAGACAGTTTCATCATCAACCTTGCGGTTAGTGTTGAGAGCTGCCAATACTCCTTACAGACAGCTGTAAGATGACTCAGAAGACAGCAGCCACAGGAGAACACGCCTCCTCCTCTGTCTGACAAGGCAGTGGCTTCTGAAGCCTGGAAGAGCCACAGTTTCCACTCATAGTTGTAAGAACTTCAGGAAACGTTGATCCTATATGGACCTTTTCAGTCTGGCCTTCTGTCCACCCACTACCTGGCTCTCTGTGACAGACAAGAAGACTTCACCTTGGCATTCTAGGAGTATTCTCTCCAGATATGAGAGAATGACTGCAATTCCGAAAACAGTTAAATTGATTTTTGCCACATTAGGCATTTTCTAACAGATAAATCCATTTATTCATTTACCAATACCTGCACAATTATGTAAGGAACCCAGGTGGCACACTGGGCTGACTATTGGGCTGCTAACTACAAAGACAGCGGTTCAAATCCACCAGTTACTCCGTGGAAGAAACATAAGGTAGTCTGCTTGCGTAAAGATTCAGCATCTCGGAACGTGGAGGGACCAGCTCCACTCTGTGCTAGAGACCATGAGGACTTGCTGGCAGAGGGTGACAAGTTATTTCTGTGGATCACACTAAAGTGTAATCATATGGTCTTAGTTACATCCTCTTAGATAGTCTTTTGTGTGTGTGTGATTTGAGTGAAAGTTTACAGGGCAGATCATCAGATTTACATTCAACAAATCATCTACTTTGTTTCATTACAATGATTATAATTCCATCCATGTACTATCAGTTAACAGCATTTCTCTCTATTCATTTAAGCTCCTTTTTAAACTCAGGCATATACAAAACTTTATACCACCAAAGGGGGCACATTCTGCAAGCTTGCATCCTGGCCACCAGCTCTCAGTCCCTCTCTTTCCATGAATCTAGAGTCCTCAGCTGCTCCCTCTCTTCATGTCCCCATCTCTGCCTCCATGTCTGGTGTCGCTGCTTCTCTAGATAGGGTCCCACATTCCGCTTGTTCTCTTCTCCCTTGATGGTCCTAGGGTCCTCTGTTTATGGACTATAAGATTAACCACTCCCCCATTTTTGTTACAAAATTTCTACCTTTACAGTTGTGACAGTCACATTAGTTATGATAACAATTACTCACTACTGAACCATAAGAATCTTATCCCCATCTCTTTTTACCAGACCCATCTAGACAAGATGATGACTGTTCAATGGGGACTCTATTGTCCCTCACACACTCTTAAACTAAACTCCCCCTTTAAACCTTGTAAGCCAATCACTTTGTGCCTTTATTGCCCCCTCATTTTTGGTTGTCATTGTCTAAGTTGCCCGTCCCTATATACCCTGTGTACAGAGGGGATAGTATTGGTACTTGATGTGAAGACTCCTTCCCTCTCTGTTGGTATTTTGAGCTACTACCTCCATGAGTATACGTCAAGTTTATCAAACTGTAGCAATTTACCCTCATTCCCTTTATCAAAAAAAAAATTTTTTTTTAACCATGCTATAGTCGAGTTCTGATTATCAAGTCATCAAGGCTAGATCAAATGAATACTAGCTGCAAGTTTCAGTGTTCTTGTGCATCTCCCCTCACTTCATATCAGCTGAATGCTTCACTTTCAGCTCTAGCTCTCTGAGCTATGTCCTTGCCCATGGGCTCAGGTGTCCCCAGGTCTCACCACACTTCAGACCAACCAGCCCTTCCTCTTTTCTCTCTCATCTCCAGGTCAATGGAAGTCTGTGGAACGTGGTTGAATTCAGCCCATTTCTTCATTGCTGTCATTCCCCCTCTTCCACTCACCAGTAGACCAATGTGGTCACCAGCAAGCTTACATATCTGCTCGTATGTTCCTTTTCCCTGGAGGGACTTAGGGTCTTGATTGCTTGCCTTGATGGCTTCCCGGTGAACAACTAGCTTATTCTTGTAGTAGCCAGTCATACTGCCATTTTTGTTTTGGTTTTTTCCTGCTGACCTTTCCTTGAAGATGTATCTTCTGTTGCTCTAGCTCTTCCAGGCTGGTCTGCTTGTCCTTCCTAGTGGAATGTCCCACCTCAGAAGGTTGTGGATGAGACTCAGGATTCCACCTGTGGTCCTATACACTACAGAAGCTCTGCAAGAGGCGTATTTCACTGGGCAAGGTCTAGAACCCATTTTAGGTATCCCAATCAGTTATAGGCTTAAGATGGGCTTACAAGCTTTCTGTAATCATGTTTTCCAACATTTCTCTCTATACCACTCAGGTGTCTATTTTATAATAGTTACTGTTGTTGTTGTTAAGTACCGTGGAGTCGGTTCTGACTCATAGTGACCCTGCACAGGGTTTCCGAGGCTGCAAATCTTTACGGGAGCAGAAAGCCTCATCTTTCACCCACGGAATGGCTGATAGTTTCGAACTGCCAACCTTGAGGTTAGCAGCCTGATTCATAACCATTAAATCAATAGCCATAAGACAGTCAAGCATCTTAACATTATTTCCTCTCTTCAGACTATGCCTCGATCCCTGTATCACAGAGCCCTGTTGTTCCCAGGTTGAGCATGCATCACTATTTACCTTTGTCCCACTTAGACCATGCAAACCTGTCTCAGTGTTTCCCTATCTACCTTGTTTTCCTACCCTGCCCTCCCCCATTAAATAATCTTAAAAACATTTTGAGAAGTATGTGTAAAACACAGAAAATAAAAGTGAATGCACGTGGAACATACTTCAGAATAGACAATGTGTTCGGCCACAAAACAAGTCTCCTTAAATTTGCAAACATCAAAATACTATAATGCATCGTCTCAGACCACAATGCTATAAAATTAGAAAAATTAACAATATGAAGACAAAGGAAATAAAGTCAAATAGATGAAAATTGAATAACAACCTATTTAAAAAGCTACTGGGTAGTAGAAGAAATAAAGTGTAAATCCACAAAGTTCCTAGAAACAAATGACAATGAAAACAATGTATACTAAAACTCTGGTACATCGCAAAAGCAGTGCTGAGAGGACAGTTTACTTCAATAAATGCACACATACAAAAAGAAGAAAGAACCAAAATCAACACATTAACACATCTCTAACAACTAGAAACAGACCAGCAAAGTAAACCTACAGTCAACAGAAGAAAGGAAATAATAAAGATTATAGCAAAAATAAATGCGATAGAAAACAGAAAAACTATGGAAAGAATCAACAGGACAAGATTTTATTCTTTGAAAGAATAAAACCGACAAACCACTGGCAAACCTAGCAAAATAAAAAAAGGAAGAAGACACAAATAACACACATAAGAAACCACATGGGTGATGTCACAATGGAATCAATGGAAATCAAAAGGATAATAACAGAATACTATGAAGAATTGCACTCCAACAAATTTGAAAACTTAGAAGAGATGGATACATTTTCAGAAAAACACGATTTACCTATACTTAAACAGAGTGAAGTG
>NW_006408790.1:2164605-2166243 GCF_000296735.1 Chrysochloris asiatica | reverse complement strand
GGTTCAACATTAGAAAAACAATCAATGTAATCCACCATAAAAATAATAAAAAGGAAAAGAACCACATGATCATATCAATTGATGCAGAAAAGGCATTTGACAAAATCCAACATCAATTCCTGATAAAAGCACTCAACAAAGTAGGAACTGAAGGGAAATTGCTTAAATTCTTAACATAATTAAGACCCTATGTATAAAACCAGCAGCCAACATCACTCTCAATGGAGAGAAACTGAAAACCTTCCCTTTAAGAACAGGTACCAGACAAGGATGCCCTTTGTCACCACTCCGATTTAGTACTGTGTTGGAAGTCTTAGCCAGAGCTATGCGGCAAGACAGGGAAATTAAAGGCATTCATATTGGCAAAAAGAAAACAAAACTCTATTTGCAGATGGTATGATCCTATACATAGAAAACTCCAAAGACAACAGGGCTGTATGATACAAGGATTAAGGCATAGTCTGAATGGGTAAAAGGGTAAATAATGTTAAGATGCTTGACTGTCTTATGAATCTTGGTTTCCCTTGCCTACTATTATAAAATTGATACTTAAGGGGGATAGAAAGGAATAGCGGGAAACATGATTATAGAAAGGTTATAAGCCTACCTCAGCCTATATGTGATTGGAATACCTAAAAGGGGTGCTAGAACTTGCCCAATGAAAGAGGATTCCTGTGGAGCCTTTGTAGTGTATGAAACCTTAGGTGGAATCCTGATCCCCATCCAGAATCTTCTGAGGTGGGAAATTTCCACTTGAAAAGACAAGCAGACCAGCTTGGAGCAGCTAGCGGAACAGAAGATACTTCTTGAAAGTAAGACCAGCAGAACAAACTTAAAAACGGCAGTCTGATTGGCTATCACAAGAACAAGCAAGTTGTCTGCCAAGGAGCCATCAAGACAAGTCCCTTCAGGGCAAACCCCTCCTCCCAAGACTGAGCACACATATAATCTTTCTGGCAACCACAATGGTCAACTGATGAGTGGAAGGAAGTGGGGGAAAAGCAGCAATGAAGATGTGGACTGAGTCCAACCATGTTACATAGATTCAGGTCAACCTGGAGTGTGGTGAGACCAGGGACTCCTGAGCTACAGAAGGCTACAGCTGAGAGTGAAGCATCCAGCTGATGTGAAGTGAGGGGAGACTCACAAGAATGCCCAAACTTGCAGACAGTACCCATTTGACCTAGCTAACTCCAATGGCTGGGCGATCAGAACTCAACTAGAGGAAGATTTTTAAAAAATTCTTTTTGATAAAGAAAACAAGTGTAAATCACTACAATTTGATGATCTTGACCTATACTTATGAATGTAGTAGCTTAAATACCAACCAAGAGGGAAGGAATCTTCACAGTAGGGAACATTCCCATCCCCTCTATACCCAGTGTTGATAGGGATGGGAAACTTAAGACATTGACTACCTAAAATAGGGGGTGGGGGATGTGGAGCTATAAAGGCATGAAGTAACAGGCTTACAAGTTTTCAGGACGCAAGACAGAGTTTAGTTTCAGAGTTTGTGGGGGAAGGTGGATCTCCGATGAGTGGTTTTCATCTCGTCTAGACAGGGCTGATGAAAGGAGATGGAGACAAGACTCTCATGATTCAATAGTGAGTAATTGTTATCATGACTGATTGTGATTG
>NW_006408790.1:2162482-2164365 GCF_000296735.1 Chrysochloris asiatica | reverse complement strand
GCTGTGTGCTGGTAGTCGGCGCGTAGGCCTGCAGGGTGTACCCTTTGGTTGAAAATAGAGGGAATAGAAGCAAATACTGTTGAATGATGATGCATGGAAGGGATTGTAATCATTGCAATGAAATAAAATAGGATAGGATGAATGTAAAACTAACGCTCTCCCATGTAAACGATCGCTCTATTCACAATAAAAACTTTAAAAAAAAAATTGAGTGCCGAAAGGACTGTGCTCAGACAAATGAATCCGTGTCTGCTCAGTGAGAGCTTGACTGGAGATGCTGGTCTGTCGTCTGCTGACAGGGAGCATGGGGCTCCTTAGAGGAGGACTCAGTGACCCACTGCAGGAAAAGGGCCGGCACGCACGCTCAGAGCTCCACGCACTCCTTTCTGGTACATTAGTCACTCAGACATGGCAGGGCCAATGCTTATGGACAGTGGCTGTGAGGCTCTTTACAACACCAAAATCTAGACAACGTATATGGTAACGCAGCCCTGCTGAGCGGCTTCCAAAAGGGAACGGCCAATGGACTCCTGGGTCACGAGAACACCTGTCTCCAGGACCCGGAGAGCAGAAGAGCTCCAGGGTGCCCGTCTACCATTACCCACTGCTCTGAAAGGGAGTCCGCTAGGGGGCCCTGGAGAGAGTGGGAGAAAATGTGACCACAACTCAAAACCCTAAGGAAGACTAGGCTTACCAGTAAGATTGAGAATGCTGGAAGCTCTGAGATACCCTTCAGCCAAACAACAGACAGGACAAGGAGGCGGAGCAAGGTGTCCTGGTGGCACTACAGGATAAACAATAGACTGCTAACTGCAAGGTTGGAACTTCAAGCCCAGTGGCCACTCCACAGGGAAAAGGTGAAGCTTTCTGCTCCTGTAATGGTTTAGCGTCCTGTACAGGACTGCCATGAGGTGGACAGAGTGGATAGCAGTGGACTTTGGAACTGAAAACTATGGTGGTTCCATAGGATAAGCACAGAACTTCAAACTCCAACATCAGTGGTTTGAGCCCACCAGTTGCTCCACAAGAGAAAGATAAGACTTTCTGCTACAACAAAGATTTGAAACCCTACGCAGGGTTGCTATGAGTAGGAACAGATTTCAGGACAATTAACAACAACAACAAGCAAAACAGTAACACTAGTGAGGTACATATTTGTTGTTGTTGTTGTTAGGTGCCATCGAGTTGGTACCGACCCATAGCGACCCTATACACAGCAGAATGAAACACTGCCCGATCCTAGGCCAACCTCACTACTATTGCCACACTTGAGTCCATCAATGCTGCCACTTGGCCAACCATACCTTAGAATAATCAACCATTTGAGATCAAAAGGGCAGTGTTTACTCAAGGACAAAGTTCAGAAGGGGTAGGGAAGGAGGAATGGGCAGGGGAACCAAGCTGAGGGAGGCAGGGGGACAGGTGATGTCACACAGAAAGGCCTGCAGTTAGTGAGGGGAAGCACCATGTGTCTGAACTGCTAGATGGAAAACTGATCTGTTCTGTCAACCTTCAGCCAACTCACATGGAAAAGTTGGGAAAAAAAAAAAAAAAAAAAAAAGATATAGTCTAGAAAATGCTCTGGGACAGGGTCATCTACCAATTGCATCTGCCTCGTTGGGACCCAACAACAACAAACAACTATATGGCACTTAACAACAACAACATTACACTTAAACCCAGGGAAATGTCTAGCATGTTTTTGTTTGTTTGTTTGTTTTTAATGTTTTATTGTGAATAATGTGATAGTTTACATAGGAGAACATTAGTTTTACATTCATTAGTTTTCATTGCCATGGTTACAATCTCCTCCATGCATCATCAACCAACCCAAGGTTATACACTACAAGCCTGTCCCCCAGTCATAAGCACACAACCCCTCT
>NW_006408790.1:2143329-2157768 GCF_000296735.1 Chrysochloris asiatica | reverse complement strand
TCTATAAGAGTATATATGAGTATATAGTGACACAATAGATGACAGCCTAGGAGTCAGTATCTACTCAACAATATCCAACAACAATGAATAATATAATGGTAAGTGCTAAGGAAAAGGAGAAAAGTTCAAATGACTGTGGTCTCTGCAACTGAGTTCTGAATAAAGCATGAATACTCATTTTTATTTATGATCAATCAGTAAAATAATTTAAAAGAATTCTAGATTCATGGAGGCTCACATCATAGGTAAACTTTTGTTAAGTGTCCTCAAGTCAGTTCTGACTCACAGAGACCCTTTATATGTTTTCTGAGGAGCTGCTGGTGGGTTTGAACTGAACTTGTGGTTCTTTGTCAGTCCAGTGCTATTCTCCATCACTACACCAGGAGTCCTAGGTAGACGATATTGCTGTTGTTACGTGCCACTGTATCAGTTCTGACTCATAGTGACCCTGTATAGTTTCCAAGGAGCGGCAGGGGAGTTGAACTTTAGTAATTGTGATCCAAACCAACCTTGCGGTCCAATGCATTGTCCTGCAGCCCCACATCAGTACTCCACGTAAATATAGGATACTAATGTACCACGTTGGTCTGCAGGACAAGCATTGGATTGCTAACTGCAAGACTGGCAGTTCAAACCCATCAGCCGCTCCTCAGAAATCTTACACAGGGTCAACCTGGATCGGACCCGACTAGACAGCACATAATTATAGCAGAGTTTTGCTAACCACAGGTGGGCGGTTCAAAGCTAACGGTGCCTCCTCAGCGTCTCTGTGAAGGGGCCCTGTGACGGAGCCGACTTGACCGCACTTCACAGCAACATCGTACTGCTCACCACAAGCTGGGTCGTTCAAACTCCCCATCCGCTCCTCGGAGCTCACTTGATGGCATTTAGCAACAGCATAGAACTTACTGTTAACCAAAGGTTGGCAGTTCAAACCTACCAGCTGGTCCTTGGGCATCCTATAAAGGATTGCTATGAGTGGGAGCCTGCTGTACAACAATTAACAATAACAGTTAAAGGCGGGAACACTGTGTTGCCAGCAGTTTGAGATCTTCTAGTTTTCTTTCCCTGTTTTACAAGTTTCTGGTGATTAAATATCAAATAAAAACTTCAATTAATCTAAGCATTACTCACAAATGTAGATGTACCAGCTTGACACAGGGAAATGAATAAAGCAGGCATTTCTGAGAACAGTGACAGATTCTCTCTAAAAAGATTTTTCGGCACCCATTGGTTTTCTAACACTCAATGTAATAATAAATGCCACTCTTATATGTCATAATTTTATTCAGCTGTCATAATTTTAACTCTCTAACATGGAATAAATAAGGTAACATAGTATTTATAGCAAGAGATCAAAGGTTTTACATACAGGAAAACATTATCAAATAATACTGTCAAATTTCTCTATCAACCAAACAATATTGTAAGTGGAAAATGTTCATGGTTCCTTTTATGCAGGAAAAGGACAATTTTCTGGTTAGTATGTACAGAACACAGCACAGCCGCTGCTGTGGGGCCTATTTCGACTCACAGCGAGCCTGCAGGGCAGAACAGGGCTGCCCACAGGGTTCTGAAACGGCATCTCTTTTCCGGGAGCAGACAGTTTGGTCTTTCTGCCCAGAAGCAGTTGGTAGGTTTGAACCGCCGACCTTGCAGTCGCCACATCTGGCCTCCACCTTTGCAGCCAGGAGCCTAATTTCCAAGGAGAGGAAACACCGTGTGAAGTACGGTACTCATCACTGACAGGCTGGGTGTACAAAAGTAACCAGCAATTACCAAACCACCTGCCAATGTGGGGATCTCACTTCGAATAGCAGAAAATCCGTGTTAAATTCCTTTGTCCCAATTCCAAGGCATATTTGAGAATCCTGCAGCCTCATATGAATGTGAACGTTGGACAATGAATAAGGATAACTGTAGAAGAGTTGATGTGTTTGAATTATCGTGTTAGAGTGGAATATTAAAAGTACCATGGCCTGCCAGAAGACTGAACAATCTGCACATTGGAGGAAGTGCAGTGAGAACGCTCCTTACAAGTCAGGATGGCAAAACGGTGCCTTGCATTTTCAGACACAGAGGGACAAGGAGAAGGGTGTCATGCTTGGTAAAGTGGAGGGTCAGTGAAAAAGACGAAGTCTCCCAAGGAGATGGATTGACACAGTGGCAGGAGCAACTGGCTCAAACATAACAACCACCGTGGGGGGCACGGTGCAGGACCAGGTAGGTAGGGCACACGTCACTGTGAAGCAGAACCAATTCCACGACCCCCAACAATCGTAAAAATGAGAAGGAAGTTCAAAAGGGAGAAACTCATTGGCCTCATGTTCTATGAAAATAAATGAATTTTCTCCTTAAAGTAAACAGAGAAACCACCAGAAGAAAGTCTTTTTTTCTCTGGCAAATTGTTTTTAAGAAAAATAAGCAAAGTTCATAAACTGTAAGTACTGATTTTTCAGTTTTCTTTGAAAGTTTATTTTCATTTATTCACAAACCCACTTGTCAAGCCACCAGAGCCTGGCTCATGAAAACACAATGGTGCATGAGGCGTGGGGTCTGCCTGACACAAAATGACTGAGGTTTACTAGCTTAGTCTCTCAAGACACTCCCCGTCACTTTCTCCCATGAGGCTTGTATGAGGCATGGCTGCTGGACTAGTGTGACTTCGGCTATTTTCTGTGAAACTAAGTGTAAATCTATTTGCCAAAGAGAAGTGCTGATTTCTAGTAGAAAATGCCTGGTGGGACTGAGGGATTCCATCACCCCTCCAGCCCGATGCCCTGTGCTTGCTAAGTGCCCTCAAGTTGGACCTGACCCACAGCAACCCTTCCGAAGGTTTCTGAGAAGTGGCTGGTGGATTTGAACTGCTGACCTTGCAGAGAGCAGTCTAGTGCTTATCCTACAGCGTCACACCAAACAAGCATTCAAATGAAATATTAATAATGCGTTTGGTAAAATTCTGTATTTCCAGTGCCCGGATTCAAACATTTCCACACGAGTGTTTTTTATTATGGCTTAGTCCACACCAACAATGATGAGCACTGAATTACCCTCACAGGTAACTCTAAGGGATTTGTACTGACAGATATACCCTAGGCTGGCGATGCCATTACCGGGACCCAGGGGAGAGGGAATCACTTACTCCGCTGTTCCCAGAAAAAAGCTCCTAGTAAGCGGGGTTCATGACAGTGCTGGATGCTCGTCCCGTGTGCCAGGCTGCTGAAGTCCAGACAAGCAGAATAAAAAATCTACTTTCATTTAGCACACTGTCTACATTACGTATCGAATTAGGCAAATCTGCTGCACAAGACCTTTTAAAAGTGTTGAAGAGCGAAGATGTCAGCTTGAGGACTAAGGTGCTCCTGACCCAAGCCATGGTATTTTCAATAACCTCATATGGATACGAAAGCTGGACAGTGAATAAGGAAGATTGTAGAAGAATAGATACATCTGAGTTATAGTGTTGGAGGAGAATATTGAAAGTGCCATGGGCTACCAAAAGAACCAATAGATCTGTGTTGGAAGAAGTGCTGTCAGAGCGCTCCTTGGAGGCCAAGATGGTCAAACTTTGTCTCTCATACTTCAGGCATATTGTCAGGAGGGACCAGTCGCTGGAGAAGGATATCATGTTTGGTAAGGTGGAGAGTCAGAGAAAAAGAGGAAGACCCCCAATGAGATGGATTGACCAGGTGGCAGCATCGATGGACTCAAGTGTGGCAACAATAGTTAGGTTGGCCCAGGATCAGGCAGTGTTTCATTCTGCTGTGCATAAGGTCACTATAAGTCGGTACCGACTCGATGGCACCTAACAACAACAACAACATTACAATTTCTATTCTTCATAAATAAATACTTGAATAATTTGATGATTCTTAGGTCATATGAAAGAACACTGTTGTTAAGTGCCATTGAGTCGGTCGCGACCCTGTATAGGGTTTCTAAGGAGCAGCTGGTGAGCTTGAACCACTGACTTTGTGGTTCAAACCGACTTTGCAGTCCAGGGCACTAGCCCCCAGCACCACCCATGACTCCTATGAAAGAAGGGATCAGTATAACAATGAAATCAATACTGAAAACAAATCATTATATACTTAAGCAATGCACCTAAACCAAATAGCTCAGACACAAAAGAAATGATCACACTAGAAGATTCCATAGTAGATGCCCATTAAAAATCAAAACCCAAACCCACTGGCCTCAACTCCATGTCAGCCCAAAGCAGTAGTCAGGGTGGGGTGGACCTGGCTCCAGGGTTTCCAGGACTGCAGACTTCACAGGAGCAGATAACCCATCAATGGTCCACGCAGGTGACTGCAGGGTTTCAACCACGGACCGTTCAGTTAGAAGCTGAGGACTACCTAGGACGCATTTAGAGTGCCTAGGTTTTGTTAATCAAACACTTTATGCAAATGAGGAAATATGGGACATAGATGAGTGAACTAATTTGCACAACTAAACATATATTAAGAAAACAAAACTAGGAAAGTATTAATGAAAGCAAAATCATAGATTACTAACTGCCAATGGGTTTGGTTATCCCTGGGTGGGACAAATGATTAATGTGTTCAACTGCTAACTATAAGGTTTGAGTCCACCCAGAGGCATCTCTGAAGAAAGGGCTGTCAACCTACTTATGAAAACTCATCCACTGAGTTTTTGTGGAGCACAGTTCTACTCTGACACACACGGGACACCATGAGTGGAATCTACTTATGAAAACTCATCCACTGAGAACCTTGTGGGCACAGTTCTACTCTGACACACATGGGGCACCATGAGTGGGATCTACTTATGAAACATCATCCACTGAGACCCTTGTAGGCACAGTTCTACTCTGACACACACGGGGCGCCCTGAGTGGAATCTACTTATGAAACATCATCCACTGAGAACCTTGTAGGCACAGTTCTACTCTGACACACACAGGGTACCATGAGTGGGATCTACTTATGAAACATCATCCACTGAGAACCCTGTGGGGCACAGTTCTACTCTGACACACACAGGGTACCATGAGTGGGATCTACTTATGAAACATCATCCACTGAGAACCCTGTGGAGCACAGTTCTATTCTCACACACACAGGGGGCAGGGGGTGCCACAATTGGGATCAGCTCATGGCAATTAACAACAACCATAATAATTAAGATGTGAAGAAACTAATTAAAAAGATGAACACACATAAACAGATTTCAGCATAAAAGAGCCAAAGCCAGAAATGAAAACGACAGTAACAGCGAGGAAGATTTCATCACTGGGCTCACCAATAATAGATTCAATAAAGCCCAGGAATGAGTTTATCACCTGAAAGATATATCAATAAAAAACAGACCAACTGAAACAAAGAGATACAGAATACATTTTAAAAAGAGCTTTCAAGAATGATGTCAAGCACTCTCAAATAAAGGGGATAGGAATCCCAGAAGGATAAATGTGGTCTGACAAATACTAGCACCCCAAAGATGAGCACACCATAGTAACTGCATGAAAAAGGGACTCTACAAGTGAGCGGAAGGGAGATGACTTGAACAAATAGGTGGCCCATTGTGAGCACCAGAGCCCTGATGCACAGATCTTTCCCAGATGGGAGTCACAGATGGACAACACAAAGAGAAGAGAGAGAGAGATCCCAAGAATCAACACACCATTACTGGTCTGAATACAGGGGCCAAGAATGAGGCTGGACAAAGGCCTCAGGGGCCCAGGGCCATCCCTGACTGACAGTCAGCAAGACAGCAGACAATTCAGTCCCACAGTCCCATGGAGCTAAACTCTGCCAACCACCTGGACCAGCCTGGAAGCACAGTCTCTCCCAGAGATGCCAATGGGAACGCAGCCTGGCAAGACCCTGGCTTTAAGCCTTCTGAACCATGAGCGCATACGTGGATGTTGTGTAAGGCGGTGGAGTTTGTATGAACTCGTCACAGCAGCAACAGAAAAGCAAAACAAGAAGACAGAGCAGAAGAAATATATGAAGAGATACTAATGAGGGAGAATCTTCCAGAACAAAAGGAAAGGTCCTAAACCATGGATGCAAGATGCTCAAAAACCACCACGCAGGATTTTCAATACAGAAGAAGCAACCAAAAAATACAAAGCCTAGACATGTCCACTATTGAAAACTGAATATAAACAGCAAATCTGAAGAATGCAATCAACGAATAAAGGACACATTGCATTTAAAAAACAAAGGCGAGAGAGGCATTCTTACTGCAAACTGCAGGTCAGAGGGGGAAGAAACAGGAATGTCAAATACTGAAACAACAGCAGTAAATAACAACCCACAGGGTCGCTGAGTTAGTTCTGACTCATAGCGACCCTGTATTGGGTTTCTGAGAGTGGCCGGTGGATTTGAACTGTCAACCTTGCAGGTAGCAACCCAGTGCTTATCCTACAATGTCTATCACCACACCAGGGCTCTAATTACAATATACACAACAACAGCAAAAAATGTTTTATAAATAAAGATGGAATAAAGACTCCCCAGACAACCAAAAACTGAGCGAATTCACGTGGATCTGATGTGGCGCTGTAGAAAACGCAGTGGACCACTAACCACAAGGTTGGCAGATCCAACCCACCAGCCACTCTTTGAAAACCCTTTGTAGGGTCACTATGAGTCAAACTGACTCAAGGGCATTTAACAACATTTGCGACGCGAGTTAATGCACTGGACTGAAAAGTTGGTTTGAACCGCAAAGTCAGCGGTTCAATCTCACCATCCACTTCTCGGAAACCCTATCCAGGGTCACTATGGGTCAGGACTGACTTGATGGTACTTAACAACAACAACAACAAAGTTCTTCAAGTAGAAAAAATTGACACCAGACCAAAACTTGGATCTATACAAAGAAATGAGGAATGGTGGAAATCCTCCACGAAGGTCAGTCACAAAGTATTCCAACAAAATCATAAGGAAAAGCATGAAAGCATCAAGCTCTGGTTTCCTGACACACCCTCCATCTCAGCGACAGACTTCTGAGGGCAGGGTCTCCTCTTTCACTCCTTCCTGGAGAACTCCAGGTTTCCATTCACACCAAAATGTCAGGTCTATCAATCTCAAAAATGGATGATCTGCTATGTAAATCTTCACTCAATTCACAATAAACATGTTTTTTTTTTAAAATGTGTCTTTTATTGAATTTGAACAACTTGAGGATCAAAAGCCCAGCGCAGTGTTGTTCTTAGGTGCACAACCAACGGCACACTGTTCAGCCCTGCACCGTCCTCACAATGGCTATTTGTCAGTTCATTGTGCCAACCATCTTGTTGGGGTCTTCCTCTTTTTTTTTTTTTTTTTTTTTTCTGACTCTCCACTTTACCAAGCATGAGGTTTTTATTTGAACAGGAACAATGGAATTCTGAATGGTTTAAAATCCAGCAATGTGTGTGGCAGTGTAGTGTGCTTTCAGCATACAGAATTAATACATATGCTGAAAGGATACAACTCTGCCACACACATTTCTTAATTTCAACCATTCAATACCCTCATGGTCTACGTATAGGTTCCTTGGGAGCACAATTCAGTTTTTTTCAGTCTTAATTTTTGCAGTGTTATCCATAGTTTGCCATGATACACAGTCAAATGTCTTTGCATAGTCGATAAAGCACAAGTAAACATATTTCTGGTGTTGTCTGATTTCAGCCAAGATCCATCTGATGTTAGCAATGGTATCCCTCGTTCCACAGCCTCATCTGAAGCCAGCTTGAACCTCTGGCCGCTCCCTGTGGATGTACTGCTGCAACATTTTCAAATTCTCTTCAGCAAAAATTTACTTGCATGTGACACTAATGATACTGTCCGATGATGGCCACCTTTCTTTTGAATGAGCACAAACATGGATCTCTTCCAATAGGTTGGCCAGGTAATTGTCTTCCAAATTTCTTAGCATAGATGGATGAGTGCCCCCAGTGCCGCATCAGTTGGTTTAAACATCTCCATTGGTATTTCCATCAATTCCTGGTACCTTGCTTTTCACCAATGCCTTCAGTGCACCTCCGACTTGGTCCTTTAGGAATATTGGTCTTGAACATTGCTACCTTTTTAAATAAGTAAACACTGACCAACTCTTTTTTGGTACAGTGACTCTGTGTATTCCTTCCATCTTCTTTTGATGCTTTCTGCATTTCAAGGTTTTTGCCCATGAAATCTTTTAATATTACAACCCAAGGCTTGAATTTTTTCCTGTTCTTTCATCTTGAGAAATGCTGAGGGTGTTCTTCCCTTTTGGCTTGCTAACTCCAGGCCTTTGCACATTTTATTTTAAGTGTTAACTTGGTCATTTTAAGTAGTCCTTTGAAATTTTCTGTTCAACTCTTTTACTTTCTCATGTCTTCCATTCCTTAAGCTTCTCTAAGGAGCTCTGGTAGCGTAGTGGTTACGAATCGGGCTGCTAACCTCAAGGTTAGCAGTTCAAAACTACTAGTGGTTCCGCAGGAGAAAGATGAGGCATTCTGCTCCCGTAAAGATTTACAGCCTCAGAAACCCTGTGCAGGGTCACTATGAATCAGAAGCGACTCCATGGCACATAACAACAACAACAACTATCATAATAAACAAGTTTCAAAGTTTCTGACATCCAATTTGGTCTTTTTTTTTTTTTTTCCTGCCTTTTTAATGACCTTTTGCTTTCCTCATGTATAAACTTCTTGATAATACATGATGTTGTTGACAACAGAAAATATGAAATTGCTAAGAATAACTCTAATCCCCCCTTTGCATTCCTGCTCTCTGTCCCTGTCAGTAAGGACAGCATGAGTTTGTAGGTGGACTTTGCCACTGCTCCTGTTCTTCACTTTGAACCTCCCCAGACTGCGGTCATGTCTGTGTCCTGCGTGGAACTAGCACTTGAGCTAATGGGCTTTGCTTTCCTGACGTATAGCTATTACCTTCAAGGAAGCAAATGGCTCTTCAGTTAAGAAACATTTTTATCAAGTTTGGATCAAAGCCGCTCTGAAAAGCAGCTTTCCTGGGTTAAAAATAGTAACTGTGCCAGAGTTGTTCTGTGAAGCAGTCCTTCAGACCACTGCAGTGGTCTCCAGCTTCGCAGTATGCCTTCTGCCACCTACTAACACCTTCTATGCAACAAGGTTTCCAAAGAAATTAAAGAGTCTTAAGAATAGAAGAAAAATTCCAGTGCACTTCCAGACTCTCGAATTTTGTGTCCATATCCCCGGGGGTAGTATCCCAAAAGCACTTGCTGAGGAAAGCTGTTCTAGAGAAATTCCAATGGAGTTCTGCTGAAATCTTTTTCCCAAGATGCTCTCTGGATCATGTTAAGTATCTTAATGAATGGCTTCAGATCATCAAACCACGGATGGATGACAGCAGAGCTTCTGTCTTACCATGGGAAATTCCAGGCTATCGGCCATTCCTCTTTGGCACCGGTCTTTCCAGGACACTTTTTGATCAGGTTTCAATTTAATACCACATGTCTCAGGATATTTATGAGTAATACAACTATTAGCACTCTATACAAACATCTGTACTATCTGAGGATGTGTTCAGAAATAAAGATTGACTTTCAACAGAAAATCTTAAAGAAACACGGATTAACAACAGGTCAGTTTTGCTGTGCATTTCATCACATACAAGAAATGTGTACAATAACTGTTACAAGCAGTTTTGTCTAAAAAATCAAATCAAATCAAATCAACCTAATAAGAAACATGTGTCTATTCTCAACAACAAGAAAAGAAACAAAACAAGAAATCATTATTGGTAATAATTTAGAAAAAAACTAAAGAAAAAGTGAAGAGATAAAATTTGTAGTTTGGTAGTCACCGATCTACTATCAAAGACTGGTGTGCTGTTATAGGATCAGCACTGGGCAACGACCCACAAGGTCAGCAGTTCAAACCCAGCAACTGCTATGCGTGGGAACCTACTCAACAGCACTTTACAACAACAACATAGATACTCAGGTGCAATAGATGTATACATTTGATAAATTCCTCATCAAAACTCCAGCAAGTTGTTTTACAATGTCCTTAACAAACTAATTCTAAAATTTAAATGGAAACGCAAAACATCAAGACTCTCTTAGGTGACACATCCCAGTTCTGCAAAAAAGGAAGTAGTCTAGAGGACCAAGAACTCTGCGTCAGCTGTGGCCTCACCCACCCCAAGAGCAGAAGAACTGGATGGCACCCAGCTATCCCTCCCAACCATTTTCATCAGACCTAATGGACGGGACCTGACTGGAGGGGCCTGAGATACTCTTTCAACACTAAACTCAAACTATGCACCCTCTTACCTAAGTAACCTACTGGCTCGTAAAATGAGAAATATCACCCTAAGTACAGTGCTCCTTTAACACAAAAACAGTGGCTTTAAAACAAATATGAAAAGGGAAAAGGGGAAGGGAAACTTGATGAATGGCAACAGAACCACCAAAATACAAATGATGGAAATGTTCATGTGTTATGTAGAATGTAACCAGTGTAGAGACTGTTGAGTAGGAACTTAAACTGCTGTGTGAACAATCACTGAACAGACCATAAAGTATTGTTTAAAAAGACGAAGAATATCCCAGACACACTTAGGAAAAATAACAAATTTGGGAGACCTTACCTGGTTACGAATGGGGCTGCGAACCACAAGGTCAGCAGTTCGAAACTACCAGCTGTTCCGTGGGAGACAGATGAGGCTTTCTGCTCCCATAAAGATCTACAGCCTCGGAAACCCTGTTCAGGGTCGCTCTGAGTCGGAACCGACTCCACAGCACGTAACAACAAAGAACCCAGATATAGGTACTGATTAAGCCTGATGCATGCGGCAGCAGGACAAGCCTGGACCGACAGACTAAAGGACAGAGTGCAGCTCCACGACAGAGTCAAGTGGACATGGACACTGGACTTAAGACAAAGGTGCTGCCCCACAGGGGAAGACCAGTGCTGCATTCCAATCAACGGTATTGTGTCGTCCTATCTCATAGTCCTAACAATTCCAGATAGATTACAGATATCAATATAAACAGAACAAATTAAATAAGAACAGACGGGAGGGACAATGTAGATGGAGATTTCTTCAACGAAGCACGGAAAGTACTAAGAATGTTAGTAATCGAATTTTATTAAAATGAGCAACTTCTGGCTACCAAAAGGCATATAAACAATAAAGTCTCATCTCTGTCCTTGTGGCTCGCAGTCCAGTGCTTATTCTACAGAACCACGGCACTCCTTATACATGATACGCTGTGGTTGTTCTTAGGTGCCATTGCGTCATTACTGAGTCCTAACGACCCTATGCACAACAGAACAAAACATTGCCCGGTCTTGGGCCAACCTTACACAACCATTGCTACATTTGAGTTCATTGCTGCTGTCATTGTGCCAATCCATCTTGTTGGGGGTCTGCCTCTTTCACTCCGACCCTCCACTTTACCAAACATGATATCCTTCTCCAGGGACTGGTCCCTCCTGATATTATGTCCAAAGTAGGAGAGGCGAAGTCTCGTCATCCTGGCTTCCAAGGAGCACTCTGGTTGCACTTCTTCCAACACAGATCTGTGGTTCTTTTGGCAGCCCATGGTACTTAACTCAAATGCATCATAACTCAAATGCATCAATTTTTCTGTGGTCTTCCTTATTCACTGTCTAACTTTCACATGCATATAAGGTTACTGAAAATACCATGGCTTGGATCAGGTGTACCTTAGTCCTCAAAATGACCTCTTTGCTTTTGAACACTTTATTGTGGTCTTGTGCAGCAGATTTGCCTAACGTAATACATCGTTTGATTTCCTGACTGCTGCTTCCATGAGTATTGATGGTTGATCAGAGCAAAATGAAGTCTTTGACAACTTCAATCTTGTTTGCATTTATATGGGTATTATTTATTGGTACAGTGGTGAGGATTTTTGTCTTCTTTTCATTGAGATGCAACCCATACCAAAGGCTGCAGTCTTTAATCTTCATCAATAAGTATTTTAAGTCCTCTTCACTTTCTGCACGCAAGGCTCTATCATCAGCATATTGCAGGTTAATGAGTCTTCCTCCAATCCTGATGTCACATTTTTTTTCATAGAACCCAGCTTCTCGGTTTATGTGCATACAGGTTGGATAAGTATGATGAAACAATACAACCCTGTCACACACCTTTCTTAATTTTAAACCATTCAGTGTTCCCTGTTCAAACAACTGCCTCTAGGTCTATGTACAGGTTTCTCAGGGTTCTAGCAAAGTCAACCACGGTGGACAGGTTTCAGATAAGCTTCCAAACTGTAACATACTAAGACGAAGGAGAGAAGGACTACTTTAAAATATTTAATTACTGAAAACCTTATGAATTGCAGTACAACACTGTCAGATAGCACCAGAATACTGAATCCTGAAACACAATGAAGAGCATCAGAATACTGTCAGATATGGCGCCAGAAGATGAGGCCCTAAGGTTGGAAGGCACTTAAAATACGACTGGGAAAGGGCTGCCTCCTCCAAGCCTATTTGACCATGATGATGCGCATGGAGCAAAGCCTTTGGGAACTTCATTTGCTGATGGGGCACAACTCAAAATGAAGAGAAAGAACTACAAACATTCATTAATAATTGGAACAAGGAATACATGAAGTATGAATCCGGAAAAATTGAAAATTATAAAAAATGAATTAGAACACATAAATATCTTTATCTTAGGCATTAGTGAGCTGAAATGGATTGGTGTTGGCTATTCTGAATCGGACAATCATGTGGTTTACTATGCCGGGAAGGACAAATTGAAGAGAAATGGTTTCACATTCATCATCCAACAGAACATGTCAAGATCTGTCTTGAGGTACAATGCTGTCTGTGATAGGATATTACCCATGTACCTACAAAGAAGACCACTTAATATCACTATTATTCAAATTTATGCACCAACCACTAAGGCCAGTGATGATGAAACTGAAGAATTCTACCAACTTCTTCAGTTTGAAACTGATCAAACATACAATCAAGATGCATTGATAATTACAGATGATTGGAATGCAAAGGTTGGAAACAAAAAGAAAAGATCAGTAGTTGAAAAATAATGACTTGGTGATAGAAATAATGCTGGAGATAGCATGATAGAGTTTTGCAAGAACAACGGCTTCTTCATTGGAAATACTTTTTTTAAACAACATAAAAACATGAGTATATACATGGACCTCACCGGATGGAATACACAGAAATCAAATTAACTACATCTGTGGAAAGAGATGGTGGAAAAGCTCCATATCATCAGCCAAAACAAGGTTAGGGCAGATTGTGGACAGACCATCAATTGCTCATATGCAAGTTCAGGCTGAAGCTAAAGAAAATTAAAACAAGTCCACAAGAGTCAAAATATGACCTTGAATATGTCCCACCTAAATGTAGAGATCATCTGAAGAACAGATTTGATGCAGTAGACACGAAAGACCAAAGACAAGTAGAGTTGTGGCTGAAAGCAGAGAATACAGAAAGATGTTTACCTGTGCTTTATTGTCTTTGCAAAGGCTTTCAAATATGTGGATCATGACAAGCTATGGACAACACTGAGGAGAATAAGCAATCTGAACATTTAATTGTGCTCAGGAGGAACGTGTATATACATAAAATATATCTATTCAAAATGTGTAAAGAATTTTTACAAATTCATAAGTAAAAGACAATTCAACTTTGATAAATGAGCAAAAGATTTCAATACACAATACAGAAAGGAAAAAGCAAAAGTCCAATAAATATCTGAAAAAGATGTTCAAGCTCCTGCATCATTAGAGAAAAAGAAATGGAAACTCAGAGGAATTTCTGCAGATGTCAGAAAGGAATCTGTTTGACCAATCAAAGGATCATCACAGATGCAGAGCAATAGGAGCCTCTCTCATACTGTGCTGGACGGTTAGGGAACCTGAAGCGCCATTTGACATCATTTACTAAATCTAGAGAGGCACAAATCCCATGACTCAGCAATTCTACTCCTTGTTATTTACCCAATAGATCCGCACACACAGGTTCAGGGGACCTAACAGGATGTACAAGAGTGCTCACAACAGTCACTTATAATAGCTAACAACAGAAAACCTCCAAATGTCCATAATCAAACGAAATAAGCTGTAGTAAGCACACAGAATGGAATAAAAATGGATTAAGAATAAACAACTGCTATTAAACATCTCTGGTAGCGTAGTGGTTTCGAATCGGGCTGCAAACCGCAAGGTCAGTAGTTCGAAACTACCAGTTGTTCCGCGGGAGAAAGATAAGCCTTTCTGCTCCCGTAAAGATTTACAGCCTCGGAAACCCTGTATGTGGTCGTTATGGGTTGGAACTGACTCGACGGCACTTAACAACAACAACAACATAAACAACATGGATGAATATCATAAATAATGACTTTTGGTAAAAGACCAGAAACAAAATAATAAAATTATGTAAGTCCATGTATATAAAATTCACAACTGACAAAGCTAAGCTTTGTCAGGGTGATGAATGTAAAG
>NW_006408790.1:2135577-2142654 GCF_000296735.1 Chrysochloris asiatica | reverse complement strand
CTGATAGATATGTCTATACACAGCCCAGAACAGAATACAATAGAACTCGGGCTATTGCTTGATGAGTGATAGTGATGAAGATGTTCTTTCTTTCAATGGCTTTGATGCAAGTGATGTGTGAACTTCTCTAATTTTAAAGTTGTGACTATATGGAGGCTTTAAAAAGATGGTAGAAATTATAATGAAAAGATAATGGAATTTTTCCTCTAACCTTTTGATCCTTCCTTGTACACACATGCACACATGTAATTTAACTCCAACCACTTCTAGAATGTTCTCTGATATGCTAAGACAAATCATCGCAGTACATGCTGTTTGCCTATTGGACCTCCAGTTCCATACACTGCACATCACTTACTCAATGCCGGCACCTTTAAAGAGCTTCTATTTTAAACTTTCACCAACTACCCCTTTACCCCCAAGACACCCTGTTTGACCTGTTAATATTAGTGTGTATTTTTAACCTGTTTTGGGAGGGACAAACATGTATAGTATGACCGTGGATTACAGCATCTGAAGAGCTCTGTCTAGACTCTGATGACTGTAATGAAGCAACGACAAACACAGGGAAACCATGAACAGAAAGTGCAGTCACAAAAGCCTTCTTAACCATCCCTGTGTACTGACTGCCTGTTGCTTCACCGGGTAAGAGAGAGAAGGGAAGGAGGGGAGCAGCTATGCATACCTCATGTTCTCAGCGGAATCTTCCGGCATTGGAGCCACGGTCTGCACAGCAGGGAGGTTTTTGCTGGTGGCACCGTTGACAAAACTAGAGGAGGAGGAAGAGGAGGAGGACCCTGAATCCACGGCACCTGTTCCCAAAATAATAATGTGTAGCCTTAGATATAATGTTAATGAATCAAGCAGCTGTCATTACATCATCACTTTCAGACTCTGAAGGAATGGATCATCTGAATCTCAAAGCATAATTCCAAAATTAAATATCGCGTGGCCATAAGTATATGAATAATGCTTAAAAAATATAAACAACAGCTGTTACGTTAAATTTACTTACGTTCATCTAACAAAGCTACGTGTTACAAATGGGGTATAAATAAAAGACATCAACAAATGAAAACAACTTCTGATAAAGTGAGATTAACAACACAAAGCAAATTCCAATGTTGAAAAGTCGTCTCTTTTTGACAGCTAGGTGGCAATGAACGTTTTTGTCTGTGTCATCGCTGCTGCACCCATCGCTCCTGTGTAGACAGTACCTGCCTACACAGGTCCATGTGCGTGCAACTAACCGTACCTGAAGCACACAGCACGTACTTCCTCAGCGACATGGAGATGCCATTGGAGGAAAGGGCTTTCTATAGGACACTGTGGAACTGCATTCACGTGTTGTGGAGTTGAGGGGCCTCTAGTGTTCCGAAGTGTTATTACACCTTATTTTACCTGCCATCAAACAGAGCTCCCTAGCAGGATTTCCACGGCTCCACATTTGACCCACATTGGAGTGTGTGTGCACACATGGAGGGACTTCAAAATGTCTGTGGGAAGATACTATTATCCTTTCGTTCCATTTTCCCACCGACTTTGTGAAGCCCCTCATAAACCGCATCTGTGTGCGTTTCTAAGGACACTCATTACTAGTATTTGCTATCTCACTGGATTATCAGATTGATTATAGGAACACTCTCCTTTTGCTGACGTCACTTTGTGTACCTACTGACCTCAGTACACCAATGAAAGGAAAACATCATTCTTGTCTCACAGCAGAGATACAAAGTGGGGGATGAGCTCTCCTGTGGATCTATCTCACTATAAAGACAAGGAGTTCTTCAATAAACAACAACAAATGCAGGGTTGTGGGTTTTTCTTTAGTTTTTTTTCTACTACATTGGCCTATTTTTAAAATCTTAATAATTTTGGAATTTATGTTTCAATAAGAAAGAGTAGCATTTCTACTCCTATTTGCGGAAAAGCTGAGTGAGTGAGTATGAGGGTAGAGTTGTCACCTGGAAAGACAGACTTCATACAAAGTCTTCAGACAAGTCGGAATGAATCCTTTATAGTACAGGTCAATCCAAAGCAGCATTTTCTGTTTGTTTGTTTGTTTTAAGCACAATCCTACTGATGACAGTTGTCTGCTAAGTATGTGGTTCTACTTACTACAACCCCATAAATGTGTTGTTCATGACCTGTCAGGCTCAGGTGGTAAACAAGGCAGCTACAATGGATACAGATGGGAAAAGAGAAGCAATGGGAACAGATGGAACAGTTGGAGGCTGTAGAGGTGGGAGCAGAGGAGGTTACAATAGTCAGGGAAGAAAGATCAGGGACCATCTCGCGTTGTGTAAAAACCTAAAATGGAATCACAAAGATTGGGGTAAGGATTTATTTAGCTAGTCAACAATAGGAACATTTCTGGAAATTAAAAGAAAAACAAAACAAGTTATCTCAGGCAGACTTTTAAAATTGGTTGTGATTTGGCACTTTCTGTCCCTACTGTCATCAGGAAAGGCTGGACAGTGAGAGGAACGCATCAGGGCACCTGTACTCAAGTCTAGGACCTCAGCGGAGCTGGCTTCCCTTCCCCTGGCTGGGGGCTTCTAAAAGTTCCAGGAAAACTGGCATTCAAAAACAAGAGAATTTGTCCACGTCCTTTTTGAAGCCCCTCTCACTTTAAGATTCAGCCAGTACATTTCACCCCACCCTTTATCTGTCACTAACATTTTTAGTATTTCTTCCTGCACTGGATAAAGTCGTTTACTGAGTTTTACATATCAAACTACATCAAAGTGTTTAAACAATCTTTGACTTTTGTTCCCCAAATCCGTCCCACTCCCCAGATTTCACTCTTAAAGGAAAGAGCACTTCACCAAACCCAACTGAGTCTTCTAAAATGACCATGGAGGGTGGGCAAATTCTGGAAAATCGCAACCAAGAGTGTGAGCCTCTTAAAGTTTCAGGTAACCTTCAATGATGGGGAATGGTTACCTTTTCAGATCAAATAACAAAATGAAGATCTAAGAAACAGAAAGAGGGAGATGAGCCGTCACAAAGAGATCGAAGGACGATACCTGTTGTATTAATCATACTTTTTGGTGTAGCTCCTGTGGCAGCGAACATGTTAGCAGTGCTGCCTGTGGGCAGCCCACTTCCAGCCGGGGCGGCTCCCACCGTGGTCACAGCCAGGCTCCCTGGGGGCGGCTTCTTGACGGGCACCACCACACTCCTGCCAGAGGAAGTCAGCGGGGAGGGGGAATTGGCGTTAATGATGAACTCTGCTCCCAATGACTTGGCCAACACACAGTCAAAGTTCCCGTTTGTTCTTTCAATTCCTTTTAGTTTAATGGGAAAGCAAATGCTCCAGTGAGCAGGTTCTACCTACGTCTGTATGGGTGGAGGATAAACACTCAACAAGGTCAGTCTGAACTGCAAGGTCGGCAGTTCAAATTCACGAGCTGCTCCTTGGAAACCCTACACAGGGTCACTTGAGTAGGAATCTACTCGACAGCACTAAACAACAACTATACGGGTTTTTTTTTACGGTTGTTGATGTTGTAAAGGAACCCTGGTGACGCAGTGGCGAAAGCGAGGACTGTTGACTGAGAGGTTGGTGGCTTGAACCCAAGACCTAGCAGCCCGCGTCTGTAAAGACTACAGTGTGGGAAGCCTCGGGGGGGGGGGGGGGGGCAGTTACACTCTGTCCTGCGGGGTTGCTCCGAGTCACAATGTACAGCACAGTAGGCCTTCAAGTTTTATGTATTTTTTTAAAATAGGGTTTTTGGGGCAGAATATACATAACACGCCCATCAATCTATAGCATACTCTTCATGTATAAAACAAAAGCCTTGGACCCCATTCTAAAATGTCTAACAGTAAAGCAAAAAATTAAACAGGAACTAGCAACACTGGTTGGCAATGCAACCCACCACCTGATCCTCAAACACCCTATACAGGGCTGCCGTGAGTCAGGACTGACCATGCAGGTCCGCCGTGAGTCAGGTCTGACCGTCTAGGACCGCCGTGAGTCAGGTCTGACCGTCTAGGACCGCCGTGAGTCAGGACTGACCGTCTAGGACCGCCGTGAGTCAGGACTGACCGTCTAGGACCGCCGTGAGTCAGGACTGACCGTCTAGGACCTCCGTGAGTCAGGACTGACCGTCTAGGACCGCCTAGGACCGCCGTGAGTCAGGACTGACCGTTTAGGACCGCCGTGAGTCAGAATTGACTGTGCAGGACCGTTGTGTGTCAAGTCTGACTCAGAGGCACTTAAGAACAACAGCTTCACATATACGATGGGTTAAAAGCTCATGAAAAATTCCATTATCTTTCACTATCATTTTTGGGATTGAGGAAATATTTTAAATCAAACTGAATTTAAGAAAACATCTTTAATTATGAGGGGTCTAATAAATGCTAAGAGTCCTGATGAGTGCAGCAGGATAATGCACTGGAATGCAGGGTCGGTTTGAACGACAAGGTTGACAGTTCAAAGCCACCAGCCGCTCCATGGAAACCCTAGACAGGGTGGCTATGAATCATAACTGGCTTGATGGCACTTAACCACAACAACAACAATCAATGCTAATTGTTGTTACCATTATCTAAACTGAAGCGATCCTCTGCCGGCAGGATGTTGTTGTTGTTGTTAGGTGCCATCAAGTTGGTACCGACTCATAGCAAATCGATGCACAACAGAACGAAATACTGCCTGGTCCTGGGCCAATCTCACAGTTGTTGCCACGCCTGAACCTACTGATGCTGCCATATCCAACAGGATATTAGGGATACAGTAATAATGACCTCTATAAAGATCTAAACAGAAAACAATCCTGGCGTATTAGGGTTTGTCAGCAAAACTCCTCACTAGACTTTTCAACGAATGTGAGATGAGTCATCTCACTTGTTATCTAGCAAGAAGAAGAAACACCCAAAAACTGATTGCTAAAGAGTCCTGGTGTGGTGCTGAGGATCAGCACTGGACTGTGAACCATAAAGACGGTGGTTCAAAGCCACCAGCAGCTTCTCGGAAACCGTCTCTAGGGTCACTACGAATCAGAGCCGACTTCACCAAATTTAACAACACGACAAATAGTGAAATGAAAACAGTTTCTTTCCTACTCTTTTATAGAATATGTCTGGGGGTTTGCAGACGGTGGAGAAACTAGGAACACAGACTGGCTCCTAGCTAACAGATGGTTTCCAGTTCGACCACAAACTTCTTATAGACTACAGATGGTGTGAGGAATAAGTTATCTTTTCATATGTAAGTAGAGAAAGACAAAAAAGTCTAATGATTTTTTAAAGGGATGGTTTATAAATAAAATAAACAAAAAACTACATTAAGAATCTATCTACACCCCAGGTCCAGAAGGCTCGACTGTTGAGTTTTACCAAACATTTAGGGAAGAGCTGTCACCAATTCTGCTCAAATTATTGCAGAATATAGAAGAGGATGAAAAACTTTCTAATATATTCTATGAAGCAATCATAACCCTCATACCAAAACCAGGGAAGGACGTCACTAAGAAAGAAAATTATAGACCAATATCCCTCATGAATTTAGATGCAAAAATTCTCAACAAAATTCTAGCCAACAGATTCCAGCAACACATCAAAAAAATAATACATCAAGACCAAATGGGATTCATACCAGGGATGCAAGGATGATTCAACATTAGAAAAACCATCAGTGTAATCCACCATATAAATAAGAAAAAGGAAAAGAACCACATGATCATATTGATTGATGCAGAAAAGACATTTTGACAAAATCCAACATCCATTCCTGATAAAAACACTCAACAAAGTAGGAATTGAAGGGAAATTCCTCATCATAATTAAGAGCATATATACAAAACCAACAGCCTACATTACTCTCAATGGAGAGAAACTGAAAGCCTTCCCCTTGAGAACAGGAAGCAGACAAGGATGCCCTTTGTCACCACTCTTATTAAATATTGTTTTGGAAATCTTAGACAGAGCTATAAGGCAAGATAGGGAAATCAAAGGCATCCAAATTGACAAACAGGAAGTAAAACTCTCTCTATTTGCAGATGATATGATCTTATACAAAGAAAACCCCAAAGACTCAGCAAAAAGAAAAAAAAAACACAAAACCTGCTGGAACTCGGTGGAAGATTTAGCAAAGTGGCAAGATATAAGATCAACATACAAAAACCAATTGGATTCCTCGATACTAATAATGACAGTGTTGAAAAGGACATTAGGAAAGCAGTATCATTTACAATAGCCAAAGGATGAAATATCTAGGAATAAATGTAACCAGAGAAACAACGGACTTATACAAAGAAAACTACAAAACACTACTGCAAGAAACCAAAAGAGACCTACCAAAATGGAAGAATATACCATGTTCCTGGATAAGAAGACAGCATTGTGAAAATGTCAATACTGCCCAAAGCAATCTACACATATAATGCAATCCCAATCCAGATTCCAATGACATTCTTTAGAAAAAGGGGAAAAACAATTATAACCTCTAAATGGAAAGGAAAGAGACCCAAGATAGGCAAAGCATTGCTTAAGAAGAAGAAAAAAGTTGGAAGCCTCTCACTCCTTGATTTAAAAATTTACTACAGGGATACAGTGGTCAAAACAGTCTGGTACTGGTACAATGAAAGATAAGTGCTAAATGGGACAAGGTAAATAGTGATGCATGCTCAACCTTGGAACAACAAGGCTCGTTGATACAGGGATTGAGGCATAATCTGAAAAGAGGAAATAATACTAAGGTGCTTGACTGTCTTACGAATATTGGTTTCCCTTGCTTACTATTATAAAACAGACACTTGAGTGGGATAGAATGAATGCCAGGAAACACGATTACAGAAAGCTAGTAAGCCCGCTTTCAGCCTGTAACTGATTAGAATACCTAAAAGGGGTTCTAGCACTTGCCCAGTGAAATAGGCTATTTGTGGAGCCTTTGCAGTGTATAGGACATTAGGTGGAATCCTGAGACCCATCTAGAACCTTCTGAGATGGGAATTTCCCACTAGATAGGGCAAGCAGACTAGCCTGGAACAGCTAGAGCAACAGAAGATACAACTTCAAAGACAGGCAAGCAGGAAAAAAACAAAACAAAAATGGCAATATGATTGG
>NW_006408790.1:2132919-2134652 GCF_000296735.1 Chrysochloris asiatica | reverse complement strand
GTTTAAATTATTATATATGCCTGAACATTAAAAATAATAATAATAATGAATAGAGAGAAATACTGTTAACTGATGGTACCTGGAGGGGATTATATTCATTTTAATGAAACAAAGTATATGATTTGTTTGAATGTAAAATAGATGATCTGCCCTGTAAACTTTCACTCAATTCACAATAAAAACTTAAATAAATAAAAAGCACCTGACTAGAAAGCTTCAGGACGTGTCACTGAGGGCACCGAGCAGAGTCTGCCAGCTGGAGACAGCAGGGAATACAGCATCCCAGCTTCACTATGGATAGGGCTGCGATCCACCTCTATGTCCACCAAACACTAGCAGAGTCTGCCAGCTGGAGGCAGCAGGAAATACAGCATCCCAGCTTCACTATGGATAGGGCTGCGATCCACCTCTATGTCCACCAAACACTAGCAGAGTCTGCCAGCTGGAGAAAGCAGGGAATATGGCAGGAAATAAGGACGAACCCCAAGGTGCACTGAAGGCAAAGAAAACAAGGCACCGGGAACTGATGGAACACAAATTGAAATCTTTCAACAAACTGTGGCAGCACTGGAGACACCCAGTCATCTATGGCAAGAAATTTGGCAGTCAGCTACCTGGCCAACCAATTAGAAGAGCTCCATATTTGTACCCATTACAAAGAAAAGCGACCTGACGGAAAGCGGAAATCATCATCAATATCTCATGCGAGTAAAATTTCGCTGACGTGAATTTTTAAAAACGGCCATGGAGCCAGCAGAGGTTCAGGCTGGAATCAGGCAGGGATGAGGAACGAGGGATACCACTGCTGACGTAAAGCAGAGAATGCTAGAAAGATGTTTACCTGTATTTTTCTGACAATGCAAAGGCTTTCAATTGTGTTGATCATGACAAGATAAGGACAACATTGAGGAGACTGAGTATTTCGGAACATTTATTTGTGATCATGAGGAACCTGTACTCAACAGAACAAGGGGGCACTGAGTGGTTTAAAATCAGGAAAGGTGTGCGTGCATCAGGGTTGTGTTCTTTCACCATACTTACAGGAGTCCTGGTAGCGTAGTGGGTCACGAGTTAAGTTGCTGACCATAAAGAGCAAAGTTTGAATCTACCAAAGGATCCACAGTAGACAGATGAGGCTTTGTGTTCCTGAGAAGATTCACAGTCTAGGAACCGCTACAAAGGGTCGCTATGAGTTAAAACAAACTTGAGGGCACACAACTACCGCCATCACCATTCAATCTGGATGCTGCATGTAAATGATCCCAGAAACTGGGTTAGATGAAGAACATGGCATCAGGACTGGAGGAAGACTCACTGACAACCTACAGACGAAACATCCTTGCTTGGTGAAAGCAAAAAAGCCATAATATACTTACTGATGAAGATCAAAGACCACAGCCTCGATGTCAAGTAAGCAAAAATCCTCACAACTGGACCAATAAATAACATCAATATAAATGGAGAAAAGATTGAAGTTGTCAAAGACCGCATTTTGCTCAGATTAACCATCAATGCTCATGGAAGCAGCAGTCAAGAAATTAAACGACGTACTGCATTAGGCAAATCTTCTGCCAAAGACCACTTAAAAATGTTCAGTAACAAAGATATTCCTCCTGAATTTAGACATCATCTGAAGAACAGATTTGATGAATTAAACACTAAAGACCGAAGACCAGAAGAGTTGTGGGATGACATCAAGAGCATCATACATGAAGAGAGCAAAAAGTCATTAA
>NW_006408790.1:2128719-2131204 GCF_000296735.1 Chrysochloris asiatica | reverse complement strand
GAGGTTGGCCCAGGATCGGACATTGTTTTGTTCTGCTGTGCATGGGGTCGCTATGAGTCGGTTCCGACTCGATGGCACCTGACAACAACAACAACAACAAAGATATCAGTTTGTGGACTAAGGCACACCTGATCCAAGCCACGGTGTTTTCAATAACCTCATATGCATGTGACAGTTGAATGGTGAATAATAAGCAAGACCGTAGATGAATAGATAGATGCATTTGAGTTAGGGTGTCGGAGGAGAATATTTTGAAAGTACCATGGACTGCCAAAAAAATAAACAGATCTGTGTTGGAAGAAGCCCAGCCAGTATTCTCCCTGGAAGCTAGGATGGCCAGACTTCATCTCTCATGCTTTAGATATATTGTCAAAGGGACCAGTCTCTCGAGAAAGCTATCATGCTTGGCAAAGTGGAGGGTCAGTGAAAAAGAGAAAGCCCCCCAGTCAGATGGATTGGTACAGTGGTACAGGGGCAGCAACCGTGGACTCAAGTGTAACAACAATGGTGAGGTCGGCTCAGGACCAGGCAGTGTTTCCTCCTGTTGTGCAGAGGGTCGCTGTGGGTCGCTAACAACTCGATGGCACCTAACAACACCACCAAACTGGAGAGCAACTTTCAGCGTGTCTGCTGATATCCATTTTGGTCTTTTCTTTCTTTTTTGTCTTTTTAATGACCTTTTACTTTCTTCCTGTATGATGTTCTTGATGTCATCCCACAACTCTTCTGGTCTTCAGTGATTAGTGTCTAATTCATCAAATCTGTTCTTGAGATGGTCTCTCAATTCAGTTGGGAAAGTCAAGATATTCATGGACTTGTTTTCATTCTCTTCAGCTTCAGCTCTGGTGGCGCTGAGTGTGTTAGGCCTTGGGCTGCTAACCACAAGGTTAGAGGTTCAAACCCACCAGCTGCTCCATGGAAGAAAAGATGAGGCACCTGCTTCTGTAGAGACTGGCTGTGTTAGAAAACCTATGAACAGCTCTCTGTCCTATACGGTCACTGTGAGTTACAATCGGCTTGGAGGAGTGGGTTTGGCCTCTTGGGTTTTAAGACAGGGAAGACGATGGTGGGAGCAGGTTTTCTGAGTTGTCATTAGTTCTCCAGGCATCAACTGAATAGAGACGTTCCTAGGTGAGGAGAGAGAGTTGGGCTGAGTTAACAACTGTGGGAGTCCTCAATGCTCTTACTGGTATTTGAACCACCAGTGGCATAGCTTCTGGCACCACAGCAACAAGCCAACCACCACTGCACATTCCACTGCTACGTGGGGACGCTGTAGATGTGGTCGATGCAGAGAATGCCAGGGAAGGGCATGAAGTCACTGAAGAAGAGAGTGGGCTAACAGAGGGGTTTCAGCACAGACTGTTGGGGGCTCCATTACTAGTGTTGTGAACTTTGTAAAACAAGTTTAATGCTGTCTATTTGTGTCTCATGGTTAGTAAGACACCTGAGATAAAAAGGCTTTTAAATTGTCAGTGACAATTTAGGTACCATGGAGTCGGTTCCAACTCCTCGTGACCCTATTCACAACAGAACGAAACACGGTCTGGTTCTGTGCCATCCTCACAGTTGCTAGGTTTGAGCTCATTGCTTGTCACTGTGTCAGTTCATCTCTTTGGTGGTCTTCCTCTTGTTCATCGACCCTCTACTTCACCAAGTGTGATGTTCTTTCTCCAGGGATACATCTGAAGAATGAGACACGAAGTTTCACCATCCTGGCTTTTCAGGCAAGAGAGATCTATTTATTTATTTGTGGCACCCACCATGAAGGCCCCTTGTCTTTCTTCCCCATTCCACATACAGCACCTAGGTGTGGCCCAGGATCACAACTATAATGACAACTATAGGGGATACAAAGGCTTCACCCACACCCTGGTGGCCCTTGGAGGAACTACAATAAACAAATGACCCAAACATGTGATCGATTTCAGTAACTCATCTGTTCAGAGTCAAGCACAGGATCTTTGGGAATACAGAGACTACACATTATCAGGAACAACTGGGCTAAGTTTAAAAGGAGAAACAGGAATTCACCAAACGGAGAAGAGTTCAACAGTCAACAATTAGCAAGGCAAAAAGAAACAAAGATGCCTGGTAGAAGGCTGAAGAGATTTTGGGTAGGTCCAATAACTGGTGAGAAATGAGGAAGTTCTCTTCCAAAGTAGGAATTTACTCCAGTGTTGTGTAAATATGAGAAAATCATTTCCGCATCTTCACCAGTCCTGTATTTAAGAAAAAGGTATCAAGAATCAATGTGGAAGATAATGTTGTTAGCTACCATCGAATTGGTTCCAATTCACAGCAGTGCCATGCACAACAGAACAAAACACCGGCCGGTACCGCACCATTCTCGCACTTGTTGCTGTGAGCGCACAGTTGCAGCTTCCCTTTCGTTGAGGGCCTTCGTCTTTTTTGCTGATCCTTTACTTTACCAAGCAGAAAGTCCTTCTCCAAGGCCTGGTGCCTCCTAATAGCATGTCCAAAG
>NW_006408790.1:2119426-2127939 GCF_000296735.1 Chrysochloris asiatica | reverse complement strand
GTGTGTAATTGTCTCTAATGCTGTCTAAAGAAGGTATCTGAAATGAACACATCATTGGTTTTGCAGAATTCTATCATGCGATCTCCTGCATGATTTCTATCACCAAGACCATATTTTCCAACTACTGATCCTTCCTCTTTGTTTCCAACCTTTGCATTTCAATCACCAGTAATGATCAGTACATCTTGATTGCATGTTTGATCAATTTCAGATTAAAGAAGTTAGTAGAATTTTTCTATTTCATCCTCACTGGCTTTAGTGGTTAGTGCATAAATTTGTATAATAGTGGTATTAACTGGGCTTCCCTGTAGGCGCATGGATATTATCCTATCACAGACAGCATTGTACCTCATGACTGATCCTGATATGTTCTTTTTGACAATGAATGCAACACCATTCCTCTTCAATTTGTCATTCCTGGCATAGTAAACCCTGTGGTTGTCAGATTCAAATTGGCCAATACCAGTTCATTTTAGCTCACTAATGCCTAAGATATCGATGTTTATGCATTCCATTTCATTTGTGACAATTTCCAATTTTCCCAGATTTATACTTTGGATATTCCATGTTCTGATTATTTCAGCTGTTTCTCTTCATTTCGAGTTGTGCCCCATCAGCAAATTAAAGTCCTGAGGGCTTAACTGTTGGTATAGTTGTTAAGTGCTCAGCTACTATGCAAAAGATGGGTGGTTCGAATACGCCAGCTGCTGCACAGGGGAAAGATTGACAGTCCTGCAGTCCTCTGGGCAGGCCTACTCCGTCCTGTAAGCAGGCTGCCGTGAGTCGGAATTAACTCAACAGCAGAGGGTTTGGGTTAGTGTTGGTTTGGTCTAGAACATTTCAGCAATCATGCAGCTTAATTAATCCCATTATTTTGTAGATTAATAAACTGAGTCCCAGAAAGGCGAAGATAATGGATCAAGGTCACACAATTAATTAGCAGGAGACCCAAGTTCTCCTAGTGGCCAGATCATTATTGTTTCCATAACAAGGCCTATCACTATTAGACATTTATGATGAAAGACAGAAGTGAAATTTTGGAGGAAAATCACTTATTGATTTTAGGGTTATATAGTATATACCACAACTCACCTAAAACCTACCGTTTTCTTCTTTTCTGCATTTCCATTTTGCAAAATATTTCAGAACACCTCTAAGGAACTAAAAAGATATCTGAGGGGACTTCAGAAAGTTCCTGGAAGGTTTTCATTATCTTTTTATTCTATTTGCCCATGAGCTTTTTGAAGCCCTTGTCATAAAAGAAATAATTATTTCACTAAATCAGAACTATGTCTTCACGTGCCAGGAGACAAAGGGTAGGGACACTGGGGAAATGATGACATGACCTTGGCCAAAATGTCTTCTTCTGGCAAATGGTTTCAAGTCACCTCAGGAGCACGCAGCATAGTTTGAGCAGGGGTGGCCAGTGAGTAGGTGGTTTCAATTCGGAATCAATTGAACGCACCTTCACTCATTCGTCTTGCAAACTATATATTCAAAATAACTTTAAAACCATCTGTGAAATAGCACACAAAGACATGGAGGTCCGCAGCAGCATTTACAGTTCTTTATAATCTCACTTCATCCTGGTGGTTGGTGGTTATGTGCTGTGGAGTCGGAACCGACTCAGCGACCCTGCACAGGGTTTCCGAGGTTGTAAATCTTTACAGGAGCAGAACGCCTCATCTTTCTCCCACGGAACAGCTGCATCTTAAAGTATAGGAAATCAATATTGACAGATTTTAACATCTGACAATTTACTAATTACACTAAATATTCATCCTTAGCACAAAAACAATCATTATGTATATAAAAAAAAAAGTAAGGAAGAAACTAGAGAGACAATACCCAGCGTATGCTTGTTCTTTGGGGGAACCGTATGAAGGCCGTCTAAGTTGGTTGTTTTACTCCTGTCCCGTTATTGTTGACAAGAAAGGTTCTATTTCAGAGAACGGACCACTGGGAAGAGTGGATAGTCATCCCCACTGAATAGCTTTCATCTCCTCTACACAGCTCTGGTGACATGAGATGGGAATGGTATCCTTATAGATCAACACTGAGTAATTGTTATCATGACAAATTGCAATTGTCACAACTGTAAAGGTAGAAGTTATATAATATAAAGGAGGGAGTAATTCATCCAACATTCCAGAACAGAGGACCCTAGGCCCATCAAGGGAGAAGAGCATGAGTAAAATGTGGGACCCTATCCAGAGAAGCAGTGACACCAGAGATGGAGGCAGAGATGAGGACATGGAGAGAGAGAGCAGCTGAGGACTCTAGACTCATGGATAGAGAAAGGTTGTGTGTTGGTGGACAGGAGGCAGGCTTGTAGAATGTGCTCTTTGGTTATTAAAATTATAATACACTCCTGAGAGTTTTTGTGTACATCAAAACAAAACAAAATATTCCGCTTCCGGTCGCGGGACGCCTTCGGGTCATGGGAATGTTGGGTACAGGAGAGTGAAGAGTTTTAAATCCAAGGTCATAGCAAAACATCTGAAGTTCATTGCCAGGACTGTGATGGTACAAGAAGGGAATGTAGAAGGTGCATACAGGACCCTAAACAGAATCCTCACCATGGATGGGCTCATTGATGACATTAAACGCATGGATGGGCTCATTGATGACATTAAGCAAAGGCGGTACTATGAGAAGCCTTTGCCACAAGCGACAGCGGGAAAGCTATGAAACCTGCTGAAGGATCTACAACATGGAAATGGCTCGCAAGATCAACTTCTTGATGCGAAAGAACCGGGCAGTTCCGTGGCAGGGCTGTTGAGGCACTTTGTGTCTTTCTTTTCTTTTTAGAACCTATTTTCAGTTTCTCTGCAATAAACTCAAGGGGCTGCATATAAGAGGTAATCCCACTAGTCATTGATGGACCCTCTCTCTTTTTTTTTTAATGTTTTGTTGTGAATTATGTGATAGTTCACATGGGAGAACATTAGCTTTGCATTCATCCTATCGTATATCGTCTCATTGCCATGGTTACAGTCCCCTCCATGCATCATCAACCAACCAAAGGGTACACTCTATAAGCCTGCCCCCTGGTCATTAGTGGACCCTCTCTTTTATTAAATGAAAAAGAAACAGAGTCAAACAGTAGTCTAGGAATGCTGAGGAAATGCTCCAACATTAGAATAGAGCTGTTATTTCTTACCCAGTTTTTATGAACCCCAAAGTAAAATCTAATTACTGGAAAAGCGAAAAAAACAAAACAAAGGGACTAGAAGCAAATACTGTTGAATAATGCTGCATGGAGGGGACTGTAATCATCACAATGAAACGAAATCTGATAGGATGAGTGCAAAACCGATGTTCTTCCAGGTAAACTATCACTCAATTCACAATAAAAGCTTTAAAAAAAAAAAGAAAAAAAAAAAGAATGTATATTCAAAGTTGGAGGAAAACATATATGCTACTTTGCCTGAAATATGGACCGCAATAACTTAAACAAACATAAACAGATCTGTACAAATAAGAATAAATTGTGACAGGCTGGGACTTGGGATTCAAAGAAGCCGAATGATGATAAGCTTTCATGGAATCATAAGCGTTAAACAGCATTTAAGTCCAATACTGTTGTTGGGTGTTTTAATAAACTGGTTTTCAAAGTCTGCATAGAGTTTCTGAGGAGGAGCTCTTGTGTTTAAACTGCTGACCTTCTGCTTAACAATCTAATGCTTGTCCTACACTACCACCAGGACTCCGAATGTTTGTATGTCTTTGTGAAGTGCCGTCGAGTCGATTCTGACCCATAGCGACCCTGTATAGGGTTTCTGAGGAGCAGCTGGTGAGCTTGAAGCGCCGACCATGCAGTTCAAACGGCTTTGCAGTCTGGCGCATTAACCCACAGCGCCATGCCAGGACTCCATATATGTGTATGTTGTTGTTGTTGTTGTTAAGTGCCGTCGAGTCGGTTCCGACCCATAGCGACCCTGTACAGGGCTTCCGAGGGTGTAAATCCTTACGGGAGTAGAAAGCCTCATCTTTCTCCCGCGGAGCGGCTGGTAGTTTCGAACCGCTGACCTTTAGGTTCGCAGCCCGATGGTGCTTTTATATATGTGTGTTTGTATAGGTGCATGCATACATGCAAGCATGTATGCCCAAGTGCACATATAATTCACATGTTGTTGTTAACTGTTGTTGAGTTGCTTCCAACTCACATTTTTGTTAGGTGCTAAGTCAGTTCCGACCCATAGTGACTCTGTATAGGGTTTCAGTGTGAGACTGAACTTGCAGTTCAAACCAGCTTGGCAATCCAGTGAATTCACCCACAGCACCATAGCAGGACTCCAGCGATTCTTTAGAGGGTTTCTGAGGAGCGGCTGGTGGGTTAGAACCACTGACCTTATGTTAGCAGTCTAGGACTTATCATCCTACAGTGAAAATTTATAGTTATGTGGCTTCTGTGGATCACAAGCCTTAGCCTGTCATAGTTTATTCTTCTTTTGATTATACAAACATGCTTGTGTTTGTTATAACAATTACATTCAATAAATGTAGGCAAACTAAGAATGGATGTTTTCCTCAAAGTTTGAATATCATTTCTTCTTCTTTATTTCTTCTCTGAAATAAAATCTTTCTTGTAAATAGTAAAAATACAGGATAAGTACTCAGCCACAAGGTTGGTTTGAACCACAAGGTCAGTAGTTCAAACTTGCCAACCACTGCTTGGAAACTGTACACAGACAGGGTCTCTATGAGTTGGAACTGACCTGATGGCACTTACCCACAACAGTTCAAAAACAGCAGTTTTTACAGCCTTCACACCGTTCCCCTCAAGGCTGATGCATGGTATTTTCTCTACTTTAAAACAAGTTATTCCAATATAGCACGAGGTAACATGCATGGAGAAGTACACTCACTCTCTTGCTTTTTCTATCATTGGTCCAAATAAGGGGATCTCAGGAAAGCCAAGGAAATGAAGACTGAGCTCAGCCACAGACTTGTGCCCGATTCTCCACGGATGGAAAATACACAGCTAGAGAAGATTCGGTTTTTAGTTTAAAATACCTGGCAAAAGCTTTCTTTGTGTATTTAGAGTAAAACATTACATCAATGTGTCAAACTATGGTTACTAATATACGGAAAGTGTGAGGGGGCCTCAAACCATTCATGGAAAGAGGGAATTTTACGATAAAGACTGAACTGAAAGGTAAAGGGATGTTTCCCACAAACTTTCTGAACTCCCCTCTTTACAGCTAAGCTAACATACCTTAGAAACCATAAAGCTGGTATAGAAATGTATACAGAAATGACATCGTGAGAACTGTGCGACTTGCTTTGCACACTCTAAAATGAGATCACCAAATATTTCTGTTAGAAACAAAACCCTGAGAGCTTTTTGTTGTTTTGTTTTTCCTTGCTGCAGTCACAGGACTTGGGGAAGAAGAAACAATTTTCACAAGTCTCACAAGTCTGCCCTCTGGTTGCACACCGATGGTATTTCCTCACTAGAGGGCAGCACTCCCCACCGGTCCACACCATAACCACACACCCCTTAGGCCTTGCTGTTTCCTGAAAGACGCACCTTTACATGGGCACAGCGGACTAGGGCAAATTAAAGACAAAACCATCAGTACTCAGTGCACATGTAGGTAAGATAAGGCTTCACATCCAATCACAGGAAATATTTACTTGTAAGCGTAGTGGTTACAAATCGGGCTGTGAACCTCAAGGTCAGCAGTTCGAAACTACCAGCTGCTCCATGCGAGAGAGATGAGGCTTTCTGCTCCTGTAAAGATTTACAGCCTCAAAAACCCTGTTCAGGGTCGCTATGGGTTGGAAGCGACTCGACGGCACTTAACAACAACAACAACAAAGTACAGCTGATTTAAGTTAAGTCTGAATGTGTCTATAATTGGATGTGGCTTAATTAAAATATAATAGTGTGGCACTGTAGGGTCAACACTTGACTGGGAACCACAGGGCAATTCAAACCCACCAACTGTTCCTTGTAAGCCCTACACAGGGTCGCTATGAGTCGGAAGCAACTCGATGGCACGTAGCAGTAACAACACTGCCGATATAATATTGCTCAAGTCACGATGCTACAACAGTGAAACTCATTCAGAAGCTAAGTTACATCAGCAGGCATACAAAGACAGGGCTCAAAACACCTGTTTCCAGGTCATTCCCAAAGGTCGAAGCCACAGTCCGTGGAAGCGAGGTTAATCTCTATGCCTTTGAACGTAGCTGGGAAAAGCCTTGCTGATGGCCATTGGGACAACGCGGTGATTAAGAAGCAGGACTTAGTTACAAGAAATGAGCAAATGTTGTGCTTACGTCTACTTTTCAACTAAAGCCACCTATGCAGGTCTTAGTAGAATAAGAACCATCATGATCCTGAGCTGGAAACTGGTCACATTCAATACAGCCCCTTGAAAGCGGTCACTTTGGATCCTCTTCCCAAAGACCCCAATCTGAGGTGAAGAGACACGTCACAAGTTGGATTTCAGACTTTACTGCTTCTGGACCGTGTCTGTATACCTCCTGATATAATTATAGCAGCCACCTGAAGACACAGGAGGCAACAGCGGTGGCAATACACTGGACACAGGGCTAGAAAACGCAGTTGTCCCCTGGAAAGAGGCTCAGTGCCCACGAATTGGAAGTTGTCACTCTGGCTCTATTGAAGGGCTGACAGACAATGAAGCCCGTCTGGCTGGCTGGCAGCTCATTTTGCTGGCAGGTGGCAAACAATTAGACACAGCAATTTGTGCGTCCTGATGACATTAAAGCATGAAACTAAGTTGTATGCGGGGCCCAGCGATTTGTGTGAAAGCATTTCAAAAATAATACTCTTTGCCGTGCCAACTCATTTCAGACTGCCACCTCCCATTACGGCTTTGAGTGGTGAGGACGACAGGTTTGAGTTACGTGCAGAGCGGGCCGCTTCTGTTCAATCCGTCATCGGCGCCCCTGAGACCTCAATCCCCTGCTTTCATCAATATCAGCTCATCATTTACATGGGACGGTACTTGAGCTGCTGCATATATTACCTACACTGGAGACCCTGCTCTGGAAAAGAACTGAAATAGGCTTTGTAACCATCTACTTCACTGCTACTTGGGCAATCTGGAATAAGGGTTCCACACTCAAATGTTACCACAAACCAAGGTTCTCTCTTCTCTTTTGAAAGCCACAGTCTCAAAAGCAGATTACATTCCGAGTAGCTAGGAACAGTGGGGCTCAGGTGACATAGCCTGGTTAAGTTGTAATGGAAGAAAAACAAGCCTTCTAAGGATAATCCATATTCAAACAAAAACACTTTCATTAATCTATACTCTTTTATACAAATCACTTCATTCTCAGCATTATTCTGTATTTTAACGAAGTTTAAACACATCATTTGAAATTAAACTAAATAAAGAATTAATGACCTAAATTGTACTGGTGGAGGGTTTTTGTTATGTGCCGTGGAGTCGGTTCCCACTCATAACAACCCTGCTGTTCATCTTTACGGGAGCAGAAAGTGTCATCTTTCTCCCACGGAACTGCTAGGATTTTTGAACTGTTTACCTTGAGATTAGCAGCCCAACTTGTAAACACTACACTACCAATTGCTGCAACATTGACTTAGATACTGAAGCAGCTATAAAGAAATGCACGTACTTATACGATATGCACACTCCAGCACACATACACATATATCCTGGGAACACAAAGCCAACAGGTGAGGTGGAAGACATCCACGTAAACCTGAAGCAGCGATGTCCATGGAGCTCTATGAATGAGCACCGAATATAACATTAACACAAACAATGAAAGCACAAAATGCAAAAAACCCACAAAACCCTACATTCTTATTTGTTGTTGTTGTCAGTTCCGACTCCCAGCACCCCTGTAGGGGACTCCTGGTGCGGCACTGTAAGATCATCACTGGACTGCGAACCACAAGGCCAGCGCTTCAAACCCACCAACTGCTCCTTGGGAAACCTTATGCAAGGTCGCTACGCGTCTAGGGCAGGTAACAACAACAACATCCGGTTTCTGAGGAGCGGCTGGTGAGTGTGTACCGCTGACCTTGCAGTCAGTGCTTTGGACTACAGCCCAGGTCTCCTTTTTTTTTAACTTTTTAAAACCTTTCAACACAAGATAACTTAGCTTATGTGACATTATTTACAAACACCTTATTTTTCTACTAACTGTAAGCTCATAGAAGACAAAATGATTTTATTTATCTTTATATCCTACCTAATAGTGAATATCACATGTTTTTATGACAGATTTTCAAAAAATAGCTATTGGATACTGGCTAAATGTTATTGGAAAAGGTTTCATGATATTTGTGTAGGAAAAAGATAATTTTGCTTAACTGGAAATGCTTTATTACCACATGCCTAGCCTGAACCCTGGAGTCCTGGTGTGGTGGTGTGGTCTAATGCGTCAGAATGCAAAGTCGTTTGAACTGCAAGGTCGGTGGTTCAAGCTCACCAGCTGCTCCTTGGAAACCCTATACAGGGTCACTATGGATCAGAATTGACTCGACGGCACTTAACAACAAC
>NW_006408790.1:2104064-2118966 GCF_000296735.1 Chrysochloris asiatica | reverse complement strand
ACCACCACCCCAGGACTCCTTTGAACACAGTAGTTTGCTAATTTAGAGATAGCAGTATGAAATACATATTACACCTTCGCTGTGTATTCACTGTGACAACCAGCTAAAGGAGCATTTAATTTCCTAATCTGATCTGATCTCTGAAACCAAAGGCCTTACTTGTCAGTCATCTCAAACAGTGATACAAATGTTTATATCAAAATATCACAGTGTCTATCCACAGATATACATGTGTGTGTGTGTGTGTGTGTGTGTGTGTGAATACATATACATGAAGTCTTGGGGTCGCACCACACGAGAAGCACTGAACCTAAAGGTCAGTTTGAACTGCAAGGTTGGTGGTTCAAACTCACCAGTCACTCCTTGGAAACCCTACAGAGGGTCGCTGTGAGTAGGAACCAATTGTACTGTACTTGAAAACAACAAGACACATGTATGCATGTATGAGACCAAGTGTTGGTAAACATAAATAATGATGAGTTGACTGAGATGGGAAACCAACACCATCTTTAGGTTATACAGTAAGTAGCATGCAAACATAATTTGGAATATCCATCAATCTCAGTGTTCAAGTACGATTGTTGGTCACTAGTGATTATCTAAAATATATTGCTAAGCTGCACAATGTTGTTAAACAGTTGGATATATTATATATACCAATTCTTTGGTTCTAAAATGCACTGCTTTATTCTGTTTTTGTAATCTATCATTTTTATTAACTATTTTGGAATAGAAAAAAGAAGGTGCTGTTCCTTAACTAAAAATTCTTATATGATTTACTATTTTCATGCAGATAAATACACCATTTTCTGAGTACAGGTATGTGTCACATAATGTCCATGATACATTCTGTGAAATAAGACATTGTGCAGTTTGGACGTTGTGTGAACACCGTATTTAGACCTGACAGGACCTGCATCCAGTCATCCCTATTGCTGCTGCTGGAGTTGCCGGTGGAGGCTGGAGGCACGGCCCCGGGGCAGCCGCGGACACTGAGAGCGGCCGCAGGAGCAGACCGAGAGGAAGCAAGTGAGCCGCGAGTGAGGTGCGCCCAGCCCGTCTGAGCAGTAAGAGCAGCCCGGGCCCCACAGCCCTGAGAATCTGCACCCACGTCTGCCTCACCGGCCTATAACCCACCATGTGTGGGGGTGGGCTCTTCAAAACCACTGGGGGAAATGATCAACAAAAGGAGAGCTGCTTTCCTTTGAAAGAGAAGGACCTAATGAAACAGGAGCAGACACAGCAGCTGAATGATGTCTGAACAGACCTGCATTTGGACTATTGGTGTGGCACTGTAGAGTAAGCACTGGACTGCTAACCACAAGGTCAGTGGTTCAGATCCATCAGCTGCTCTTTGGAAACTACACAGGGTGGCTGTGAGTTGGAACCGACTCAGTGGCATTTAACAACAACAACAATAGCAACAACCTGCATTTTCCTAAAGTGTCTTTCAGCAATAATATGCCTCAGAATAAGGTGTTCGTACTGACATGGAAAAGGCCACAAGGAAGATGACGACAAATTATTTTTGTTTGTATTCTCCATATGCTGTTGTTGTTGCTAACTGCTGTGGAATTCTGACCCATAACGACCCTGTATAGGCTTTCCAAGAAGCAGCTGGTGAGTTTGAACTGCTGCCCTTGCGATTCAAACTGGCTTTGCGGTCTAGTGCTTTATCCTACAGCATCACACCAGGACTCCATTTTCCATGTACTTGAATCTAAATCTCAAATCTGAATTCTATTACCTAGATAGAGTACGGTATTTAAGATCCAATAATCATTACAGATTTCTGTCAATACTATAAGTGAGTTTCAGAGCCAGAACAGACCTCAGAGAGACGTGGTCTATTTGAACATGAATTCTGGTAAGATCAAATTACTTCTGCAACACATGCTTTTCACTTGATGGTGTGTTAGAGCCAGAATCCAGGTTCCCTATGTCCAACTCCATACTGAGGCCCCTTGTGGGCAGCACATGTCTGTCTGTGTCCTCGTATGAAAGCCATTCTGCTGGACTGTCCCTTCCAACTCCCAGTGCTGAAGCCCCTTGTGGGCAGCACCATGGGTAAGTCTACTATGAGACCAATTTGAAAGAGATGAAATAGACTGGTACTGGACATTCTGAATGTGACAATCACATGGTTTACTATACCAGGAATGACACAGTGAAGAGGAAGGGTGTTGCATTCATCATCAAAAAGAACTTATCAAGATCTATCTTGAAGTACAACGTTGTGATAGGATAATATCCATAGGCCTACACGGAAGGTCAGTTCATACCACTGTCACTCAAACACACCAACCCCTAAAGCCAGTGATGATGAAATTGAAGAATTCTCAGGCTTGGCAACGGCACGGGACCGGGCAGTGTTTCATTTTGTTGTGCACAGGGTCACTATGCGTCAGTGCCAACTTGATTGCACCTAACAACAACAATCACTTTGACCTCCAAGTGCTGAAGCCCCTTTTGGGAAGGAACCCTGATATGTCCTGAGACCAACTGAGCTGAACTGTCACTTTGAGAGCCTTGATAAAGTCGGAATTGTCTTGACACTACCAACAACGACAGCTACATAATGGCGCCCTGTATCCCTAACCAGAAACTCTCAGGCCCTCTCCTAAACGTTTGCTGTCCAGTCGCTTCCACCTCACAGTGAGCCCAAAGGGCAGGGGAGGGCAGCTCCCTAGTTTTCCCCAGACTGTAAGTCTTTACGGGAGCCATCAGCCTCAGCTTCCTCCTAGCTGGGGGATCTGAACTGCAGGCACTGTGGTTAGCAGTCCACTAGGGCTCCTTAATCTGCTTCCCTCAACAGCTTCTTTCCCCGTCCATGCTTAGAGCTTTGGGAATGTATGACAAGGGGCGCCTACCTGTCGAAGGAATGAAATTGCATCGGAAGGATGGCCTGGGCTTCTCTCTTCAGTGATGGGTCTGGGTAGGGGATGGGCTCAGGCCCACATTCTGCAATCTCCACTGGGGCGGCCACGAGACTTCTCAGAATCTCCTTGACATTGATACCTTTGGTCTGACTAATGCTAGAGATGGATGGGGCCGGCTTGAGCATCTCCCCGGGGGGCTCAGCCAGGCTCTCCTGGGATTTCTTCACTTCCGATGACAGAGTGGACAGCAGCTCACTCATGGCATCTGGGCCTGCACTGGGCTCCAATTCTGCCCCATTCAGGATGCTGGCCACCTGCTCCTCTCCGATTCCGGAGTCAGTGTGAGGGATGGAGCTCTCAGGTGGAATGTCTTCGCCAATGGTGGGTGCTTCTTTTTCCTTTAGGGTGTCTGGAAATGGAGCAGGTGCGTCTGCAGTGAAAAGGGGGGGAGGGGGGGAGAGGTTTAAAAAAAAGCTTCACAAGTGAAAACCTCTGCAAGATCAATCCAATATTCTCACATAAAATATAAAGAAAACAAACCTTGTAAGAAACCAAAGCTGTGTGTGTGTATGATACAAACTGATTTGAACAAATCCATTTACAGCTGTCAGTTTGTACCATCAGCACCAACATAAAGTTGTTCTTTCTATAAATCAGCTGCCATATCAAACTGGCACCTTTCAAAGCATCAGACATTGTTTCTCTATGGGCTGTCTGCAGCTTAGCAAGAATACTATATGAAGTTCTCCTCTTGTCCTTTCATTATTAGCTACTAAACAATCGTGCAAGGGAGTTCTTATGCTTCATTAAGATTTTTTTCCTTGAAAAGAAAAAGTCCTTTCTGTTTTCTTGGGTACTTCAAGAGCCAAAAATACAAATAAATTAGGTATGTCTAATCGAATCATTTAAAGCATCTTACTGCATCATTTAAAATGACATACGCATCATATATATAACTCTGAAGGTTAACAGCAGAATGCAGAGCAAGTTCAACAATCATGACAGATCAAAGGATCAAGACCTTCATAATAGAAGAATGAATCTCTGGAACTGACAAAGGCCCCCCCCTGACATTTAAGAACAACTATTTTAGAACATTCATGTTCATTCTTTGTGAGTAAAAATCTCTTTCAATGTATGAGAACTTGAATCAGATATGTATACATATATAACACACATATATACATATACACACTCACACATATATGCATCTGTATGATACACAATAATATCAATTAAAATAAAATAAAAAAGCCTTTAGAAATATGAAATTCATGTCAAATTATCCAGAGGTTAAGAACATTCCATTGGCCGCAGAATCAAGCATGATCTAATTCTAAACGACGACCTGGTTTAAAAGACGGTCTCACTGAAGATGGCATTCCCACGTCCGGACAGCGAGGTTGATAAGAGCGTTCACCTTCAGTCTCACTGAAGGAGACAATAAGACGCTAGGACATGGTGGCAGCAGTAATGCGTTCAAACGTAACACCACTGTGAGGACCCGGCTGTGTTTCCTTCTGCTGTACATGGAGCCCTTAGGAGTCGGAACCCACTCCAGGGCACTCAACAACAACATGAAGATGCTAAGCATAACTTTTAACCACACCTGCCCAAAGTAGATAACAAAGACTAGTCATGTGTATTACTTTAGCATGTGGTTCAGTATTCTCTTGGTAAAACAGAAGGGTAGACTAAATTACTTATAAGGTTTTCACAAACTTAAAAGATCTGCAAGTTCTCCAAAACTGTTCTTGTGTTTCCTGCTCATTTGTTTTGAAAGGTTATTAGGACACCAGGTCAGGAGAGGGCTCAGCAGGAGACTGGACTATCACATAGTCTCAAATGTTTTGTGCAAAATCTCTAAGGAACACAGAGAGTGGATGATACTACAGACAGAGAGTGGATGGTACTATTATTGGGGGAGACAGGATGAGCAAACATGTATACAGACCCCGCCTCAAAACTCAAGCTAATGGAAAGGGAGGTGTTTAGTCACCGGGCTCACTCAGGCACTGGCTACTGGAAAACAGCTTAATGTCATACCATTAAGAATTAGTGAGGATGTAAAACTACTAATTTTTCCCAGAATAATATAAGAATAGTTATGTCGCAGTTTTCAAAAGCAAGTCTCCTCTTCTTTATTTGATGACTCTTTTCTTTTGGTGCAAGTTGTGTGAAATCCACACTTTCATTTACAAATAAATAACTGCTTCATGTTAGTCCTTCTTCCCAGTACCCCAGGTTTACTAACAAACATAAATCTCTCTCATATTGTAGTCTTCCTCAGGTTTATCAGACAGTTCTTAGTTTTGCTTGTTGGTTGGTTAGTTTGGCCTAGAATGTCAGAGTTGAAAGAAGAAAAGATAAATAGGTGAATCATGGTAATAATATTCAAACACCATTTGAGGACAGATGAAAACTAGAGTGGGCTTATTCTGTGTTGGCTCCTACTTTTCTGAATTATAATAAATGAATAAATGGCTTCAGAGGAGAAAGAATCTTAACAATATTAGTGGCAAAGAACCAGAGAAGGAATTATTTAAGAGGTAAAGACCCCAGCTTGGATTTATTTTTTTTACAAACCCATGTGGCATAGAGGATTAAGACTTAAAATAATAGCTATGAAGATAAAAGAGGAAGGGACAGAATTAAGATACCTCTGACATACATAGCTTAAGTTAAAAAGAAAGTGGAGGAACGTGACATGCTGAAAAAGAAAGCATACGAGAGAAGCAGGTTGGATCAGAAGAACAATGAATTAAATTTGGAATCAATTAAGTCTGCAGTACTTCTTGGAAATTCAAACGTGTAGGTCAAGAGAAGTGGAGATATTTGCTTGGGGATCACTCTGACTGAGGTGCTAGTTGAAACTGGACATTAATGAAATGATGAGGAACAGAAAATGAGAAGACAAGGTGGCTGAGGATATTTCCCACTATCAAGAGAAGCAATGTGTCTATCTCATACATTCTGGTTAATAAATGAAGCATTTTCCGAAAGAAAACAACTGTGGCAGAAAACTCAGGAGCGGATGAAACAGCAGTAGTGACAATTCCATGACAGTAACACAGAGAATACAATGGCAGGAGCAAAACACATCGTCATGGTTACTAGCATGGGTGAACTTCTTCTCGAACAGCATTTAGTTATCAGAAAGCATATGGTCAAGTCCAGCAATCCGTGTGAATGTAGCTGATTTATAGATCTGGCCTTTGCCTTAATATGATACCTAAGTATTTTATTTATTGTGTGTGTTTACAGTAAGGGCTATATGAAATATTTAAATTTTTTAAGCTACTTTAGACTGAACTATAACAATCCAATTGCAAACAAAAGATCTAAGAAAAAGAATATCTTTGATTTGGTCGCATAAGTTACCACATTTTAAGACTATTTTTATCACCAGTTATACAATTTTTCATTCCTGTTCTGTTTAACTAATGGGCTCTCTCAATGGATAATGAGGGCTAGAACTTAGGATCTGTACACTTGGAATCCCCATATAGATCTTGACCTTGCAATTATAAAACAGAATATTAAAATATTTTGCAATGACTCATGCCAACCAACCTATTTGCACAGTACATAATAAGCTCAATTTTACTTTTACTACATCTAAAAACCTATTTCAAAAAGGAAGCAATCATTTTGCTATTTCAATGTAAAATTCTCTTCACATAAATGTCTTTTGTAAAGCATATCCTGTGATCACATTGTTCTTCTATTGAGAGCTGTTGAATTGGTCTTGACTCATAGCAACTCTGTATTGGGTTTCTGAGAAGCAGCTGGTGGGTTTGAACTGTAGACCTTGTGGTTCGCAGTCCACACTGCTGATCCTACAGCACCACACCAGAAGTCTGGTGATCATATTACAGAAGTAAAAATAAACATGAATGGGAAACTGTCTAATAGCAACTGCAAATAAAGTACAAATCGGGACTCAAAACCCTGTTCCTTTAATTTCTCACTATGACCTGACATCTTTAACAGAAGAATCTTTCAGTTGATAACATACATTTCAGTGGAGAGAACCAAACCTGCTTACAGAATGCATCATCACTGTAACACTGAAGTACTTTGACACGTTACGCACGTCACTTCAATTGGAAGTTGAGCAGGGTCAGCAGGGCACAAATACATGACTGCAGCTGTGCAGATGACGCCCAGTGACGGCGAGCTTGTAACTTCCCAAGGGTTTTCATCAGTTTCTGCAGTAACATCAGTATCCAAAACAGAAACACACCCAGCCCGAACAATCCTACCCGGTTCACAAACAGGCACGAGACGCCCCTTCTCTGACATAATCTCACTGAATTTTATGGGTTCATCCAATATATTTTGGGGAAAAATAGTGTGAAGTTCAGCAAATGATATGATGTCTATGTGATACATCCTCATTTGATACATCCCTGCCTCCCAAACTCTGGCTTTACAGTGATTTATGACGTTTCAGTATGCCTTACCTTTTAAGTCAATCAAATGGCTATTTTCCAAACTATCTAAATAAGCAGTAACATGAAAGAAACAGATCCTTGTTACATATTGAAGAGATATGAGTTAGTACGTAACTGAAAACTGCAATGTTTCTTCAAATATGAAGCAAATGCAATCACCATAGGAGAATTAAAAATATGAAAGCTGTGTATAACTAATTTACATATTTGCCTCATTTAAGTCTAATGTGGCAAATTAAGTAAGTCATAAAAATCAATATTAACACTTACCGTATATAACAAAAGATTAATCTGCACTGAGTAATTATTTGTAATATTTACATTTGTACACTTCATATTTGTTGCTGTTTGTCATAGTGAATGTATTAAAAGCATATAACTTCATGATACACAGACGAGATTGTAATCATTGCAATGAAACAATATGTGGAACCAATGCCCTCCCATGTAAACTATCACTCAATTCACACAAAAAACTTAAAAAAGAAAAAGAAAAAAATATTTAACTTCAGGAATTCAATATTATTACTAAAGGATATGCCATACACACACAAAAAAAATTAGAATTCAGAAGATCCCAATGAGAGCCAAGGAAGCTGACCAAATTGAATTTCCCACTAGGTCGTGTTAGAGAGGTGTGGGCCTCCTTTCACTAGGTCGGGTAGAGAGGTGTTGGTCTCTTTGAGTGTATTTAGCACACTCAAGATCTTCATCAACATTTCCAGCCTCTCTCCTGCTCTCCCAGTCCCCAAGAAAGGACTCCACTTGGGTGCTTGTTGGCAAACATGATGGTACATTTTTATTCTGTCCATTTTTTTTTGGTCCTGTTCCTCAGATTGGTGTTGGTCAGGGGTGTGCTGTGGAGCTGGTTCTGACTCATAGCAACCCTGCATGGGCTTTCCGAAGCAGTAAATCTTCACAGAAGCAAAAAGCCTTATCTTTTTCCCGTGGAACAGCTGATAGTTTTGAACTGCTGACCTTGAGGCTAGCAGCCCGACTCGTAACCACTATGCCACCAGAGCTCCTGTTCCTCAGACTGTAATTTTCAAGTCCAGAAATGTTATTTAGTTCTATTTCATAATTTTGAACTCTTTAGTGATGTTCTCTATTCAGTGAGATATCATTCCCATACTTTTCTTAAATTCTTTTTTTTTTTCGGTGTGTAAACTATTTTTAGTATTAAAAGCTTTTATCGTGAATTGAGTGATAGTTTACATGGCAGAACATTGGTTTTGCACTCATTCAATCTATTGTATTTTGCTTCACTGCAATGATTACAATCCTCTCCACGCACTATTGGTTAACAGTATTTGCCTCTATTCCTTCTTTTATTATTATTATTATGTAACAGAAACACTCAGGAATATATATTCATTTAAACAACCAAAGGGCATATTTAATAAGCTAGTCTCCTGCCCACCAGCACACAGCCTTTCTCTTTCCATCAGTCTAGAGTTCTCAGCTGCTCTATCTCTCCATGCCATCATTTCTGCCTCTATCTGCTTTTTTGTGTCTCTGCTTCTCTGATTAGGATCTCATGCTCTTCCCTCATAATGGTCCTAAGGTCTTTTGTTCCTGGAATGCAATATGAACTACTCCCCCCTTTTTGTTATACATCTTATACCTTTAAAGTTGTGACATTTGCAATTAGTCAAGATAACAATTACACACTACTGAATCAAAAGAATCCTATTTCCATCTCCTTTCACACAAGACTCGTCTAGACAAGATGAAAACTATTCAGTGGGTACTCTACCTTCCCCTGCACACTGACACTACACTCCCTCTTGGAAATGTGTAAGCCAGCCAATTTGTGCCTATATAGCCCCTCCATTTCAGGTAGCCAATTTCTAAGTTGCCCGTCCCTATCATCCCTGTGTAATGAAGGGATAGGCTTGATCCTTGACATGAAGACTCCTTCTCTCTTGGTTGGTATTTTGAGTTACTACATCCATAGGCAAAGGTCAAATTGAAGTTGTAGCAATTTACAATTGCTTACTGTAACACATTTCTTTATCATCCTCCAGTTGAGTTCTGATCATCGAGCCACCCAAACTAGATCAAATAGGTACTATCTGTAAGTTTGGGTGTTCTTGCGTGCCGCCCCCCAGTTCATATCAGCTGGACGTTTAACTGTCAGCTCTAGCCTCCAATGGCTAGGTCAGTGTCCATGGACTCAGGAATTCCCAAGGTCCCCTAAATTTCAGACCGACCAGCCCTTCCTCTTTTGGCTCTCATCTCAAGGTTGGCAGGAGTCTATGGAACATGGTCAAACTCAGCCCATGTCATTACTGCCTTTCCCCCACTTCCACTCACAAGTAGACAACATGGTATCCAGAGAGCTTACAAGCCTGCTCGTGGGTTTCCTTTAAGTTTCAGTCTTGGAAGGGGTTTGTCCCAAAAGGCCTTGATGGCTTGCTTTGATGGCTCCGAGGTGATCAACTTGCTTGTTCTTGTAATAGTCAAACAAACTTTTTTTTACTGCTGGTCTTCCTTTAAGGAAGTATCTTCTGTTCCTCTAGCTGTTCCAGGCTGGTCACCTTGTCCTGTCAAGTGGGAACGTCCCACCTCAGAAGGTTATGGATGGGGCTCAGGATTCCACCTAAGGCCCTATACTCTACAACAGCTGCACAAGAAACCTATTTCACTGGGCAAATTCGAGTACCCCTTTTAGGTATTCTAATCAGTTAGAGGCTGAAAACAGGTTTACAGCATTCTGTAATCTTATTTCCCAGTATTCTCTTCTATCCCACTCAAATATCTATTTCACAACAGTAGGCAAGGGAAACCAAGATCCACAAAACAGTCATGCACCTGCACATTATGTCCCCTCTTTTACACATAAAATATGCCTCGATCCCTGTATCACAGAACCTTGCTGTTTCATGGTTGAATATACATCACGATTTACCTCTGTCCCATTTAGTCCATGTAAACCTACCTAAGTGTTCATCTACCTTACTTGTTCTTCCAACCCCTTCCCCTTATTGTTGTATTGCCCTCCCCATCACCCAAACTATGATGTGACTATCCACTACCCTTTGCCTTACTGTCCCTTCCCTCCCACAAAGAATTTTTTTTCTTTTAATATGGGCATCTTTTCTTAAGCTTTTACAATATTGGTGTTATGCAATGTCTGTCCTTTTGTGACTGACTAATTTCACTCAGCATAATGTCCTCAAGGTTCATCCATGTGATTGGGAGGCTTACAGCTTCCTTGTTATTCTTCAAAGTACCCTAATATTCCATTGTGTGGATGTACCAGAGTTTGTTTATCCATTCTTACATTGATGGGCACTTCGGCTGTCTCCATCTTTTTGTTATTGTGAATGGTGCTACAGTAAACATTGGTGTACAATTATCTACTCATGTTCTGAACTGTATTTCTTGTGGATGTATACCATGTAGAGGAATTGCTGGATCATAAGGTATTTCTATTTCCAATTTTCTGAGGAAGCATCATACTGTTTTCCAGAGTGGTTGAACCAGAGTGATTGACCATTGGACACTTCACCAGCAATGTAGGCGTGTCCCAGTCTCTCCACAGCCTGGCCAGTAGTTTTTGTCCTCTGCTTTTTTGTTCTTCACTGTTATTGCTGGTGTGAGATGATATCTCATTGTTGTTTTGATTTGCATGTCTCATAATCATGAACATTTCTTCATATGTTTGTTGGTTGCCCAAATGTCCTCCTGGGTGAAGTCTGTTCATGTCCTGTTCCTATTTTTTAATTGGGTTATTTGTGGGGTTTTTTTGTACAGCTGTAGTTTTCTATAAATTTTAAAGATTAGTCCCGTGTCTGATAAGTCATTTCAAGAAATTTTTCCCATTCTGTGGGTTCCTTTTTTACTCCTTTGGTAAAATCTTTTGATGCACATAAGTTTCTAGTTTTAGTATGCTCCCGTCACCAATTTTGTCTTCTTCGGTTTGTGCAATTTTTGCAATGTTTGATAGTCTATGTGTGTCCTGTACCAGAGACCTTAAATTCGTCCGGATTTTTCATTAATGACCCTTCTAGTTCTGGGATTTCCAGTTAGGTCTTTAATCCATGTTGAGGTGGTTTTTATATATGGTGTGAGATAAAGGCCTTGCTTCATTCTTTTCGATGTAGATCCCCAGAACTGCCAGCACTATCTGTTGAAGAGACTATCTCCTACTCCATTCAATGAACTTTCGCCGTTTGTCAAAGATCAGGTGGCTATATGTGGATAATTTCCGGATTCTTGATTCTGTTCCATTGATCTATGTATCTTTCATTGTACCTCAGTACCAGGCTGTTTTAACTACTGTAATCATTAGTAAATTTTGAAATCAGGGAGTGAGAGGCCTCCAACTTTGTTCTTCTTCTTCTTCCTAAGCAGTGATTTGCTTATCTGAGGACTCTTTCTTTTCCATATAAAGTTCCTAATCATTTTTTTTTTTTTCTATATCGTTAAAGAGTGCTGTTGGAATCTGGATTGGGATTGCATTACATGTGTAGTAGATTGGTTTGTGTAGTATTGACATATTCACAATGTTAAGTCTTCCTATCCAGTAACAGTATATTCTTCGATTTTTTTACATCTCTTTTGGTTTCTTGTAGTAGTGTTTTGTAGTTTTTTTTTCCCTCTGGCTAGATTTATTCCTAAATATTTCATCCTTTGTGTGGCTACAGTAAATGGTATTGCTTTCCTAATTTAGTTTTCAGAGCTGTCATTATCAGTATCGAGGAATCCAACTGATTTTTTTATGCTAATCTTGTACCCTACCACTTTGTTGAATCTTACAGTGAGTTCCAGTAGTGTTTGTTTGTTTGCTAAGTCTTTGGGGTTTTCTATGTATAGAATTGTATCATCTGCAAATAGAGTTTTATTTCCTCTTTGCCAATACGGATGCCTTCAATTTCCCTATCTTGCCTTATAGCTCTGGCTAAGACTTTCAAAACAATATTGAATGGCATTGTTAAGTGTCATTGAGTGAGTTCAGGCCCATAGTGACCCTGCATAGGATTTATTTCTAAGAAGTTGCTGGTAAGCTTGAACTGCTGGTCTTGCAGTTCAAACCAACCTTGCAGTTCAGCACATTAACCCCAGCACCACACCAGGACTCCCAGTATTAAATGGGATGGGTGATAAAGTGCATCCTTGTCTGGTTTCTGTTCGCAATGGGAAAGCTTTCAGTTTCTCTCCATTTAGAGTGGTGTTAGCTGTAGGTTTTCTACATATGCTCTTAATTATGTTGTGGAGTTGTCCTTAAATTCCTACTTTATTGAGTGATTTTATCAGGAATGAATGTTGGATTTTTGTCAAATGCCTTTTCTGCATCAGTTGATATGATCATGCGGTTCTTTTCCTTTTTTATTTCTATGGTAATTACACTGATTGTTTTTCTAATATTGAACCATCCTTGCATTCCTGAAATGAATCCCACTTGGTCATGATGTAGTATTTTTTTTTGTTGTGTTGTTGAATTCAATTGGCCAAGAATTTGTTGACAATTTTTGCATCTATGGTTCATGAGGGATATTGGTCTGTAATTTTCTTTTTTAGTGATGTCCTTCCCTGGTTTTGGTATGCAGGTTACACTTGCTTCATAAAATGTATAGGAAGTTTTCCATCCTTTTCTATATCCTGGAATAGTTTGAGCAGAATTGGTGACAGCTTTTTTTCTAAATGTTTGGTAAAATTCACCACTGAAGCCACGTGGACCTGGACTTTTTTCGGTTGGGAGATTTTGATGACCTGATCAATTTCTTCTTTTGTTATGGGTCTGTTGAAATTTTTTACTTCACTCTGTGTGAGTTTAAGTAGGCTGTGTTTTTCTAAAACTGTATTCATCGCCTCTAGATTTTCAAATTTGTTGGACTACAACTCTTCATAGCATTCTGTTAATCCTTTTTATTTCTATTGGGTCTGTTGTGATGTCACCCTATGGTTTCTAAGTGTGTTTTCTGTGTCTTTTCGCTCTTTTATTTTGTTAAGTTTGCCAATAATTTAGCAATTTTATTAATCCTTTGAAAGAACCAGCTTCCTGTTCTGTTGATTCTTTCTATAATTTCTAATTTTTCTAACTCATTTGTTCTGCTCTGATCTTTATTATTTCTTTTCATCTGATGACTGTAGTTTTACATGGTGGTCTTTTTCTAATTGTCAACGATGTTGTGTTAATGTGTTGATTTTGGTTCTTTCTTCATTTTGGATGTGTTTATTGCTATAAATTTTCCTCTCAGCACAGTTCCAAAGGTTTGGGTATGTTGTGTTTTCATTCTCATTTGTTTCTACAATTTTTTTAATTTCACCTTTTATTTGTTCTACTACCCAGTAGCTTGTAAGCAGGGTGTTATTCCATTTCCATGCACTTTAATTCCTTGATCTTCCTATTGCTGATTTCTAATTTTAATAGCATTGTGATCTGAAAAGATGCTTTATAGTATTTTGGTGTTTTCAATTTTATGAAGGTTTGTTTTGTGACCTAACACATGGTCTGGAGAATGTTCCATGTGCACCGGAAAAGAAAGTGTATTGTGCTGTTTTGGGGTTGAATGCTCAGCACACATCCAATTAGGTCACGTTGGTTGATTGTGTTGTTTAGTTCCTATGAGTTTCTGTCTGGTTATTCTATCCTGCTTCAAAAGTGCTGTATTAAAATCTCCCACTATTATTGCAGCTTTGTCTATTTCTGTTTTCAATTCTATTAGGATCTGCTTTATATATTTTGGGGCATAGATATTTATTACAGTTATGTCCTCTTGTTCAATTCACCCTTTAATCATGAGATAATGTCTTTTTGTCTCTTAAGTTGGTTTTTGCCATAATGTTTATTTTATCAGAGATTAATATTTCCACTCTTGCTCATTTTTTATTGCAATTAATTTGATATATTTTCCCCATCTTTTACATTTTTTTCAGTAATTTATTTATTCTTTTTATTTTTAACTTGTGATTTGGGCTGACAGTTTACAAAGCAAATTAATTTCCTGTTCAACAATGTTTGTTTCATAACATTAGCTGCAATTCCTTCAGTGTAACAACAGTCTATATCCACTTCTTCCGTGGATTCCCTATTTCTATTCATCCTTCTTTCCTTCCCTTCTGCCTCTTGTGCTTTGTTTCTGGGTCAATGCTGCCCTTTTGGTCTCATATAGTTGCTTATTTTGAGGGTACGTTCCTGTCTGCTGCTTGGTTGCAAGGTGCTCCCTCCTTGACAGGTTCAATCCAGGTATGAAGGATGTCTAAGGACCACAGTTTCGTGAGTTCTGCCAGTCTCTAGCAGTTCAGAAAGTTGACATTATGATTTTGAATTCTGTTCTCCAGTCTTTATTTTTTAACTTGTTTTTGCATGTAAGGTGTATCTCTTATAGAGAGCATACTGAAAGATACAGCTTTTAGATCCATTCTGCCACTCTCTGTCTCTTGACTGGTACATTTAGTCCATTGACATTCAGTGTAATTATCGATGGCTATGAATTAAAAATTATTTTTTTTTGTGGTGCTACTGGTTTCTCTGTTTTGCATGCTTTCCTGTGCTGAGTTCGTGTGTGTGTGTGTGTGTGTGTGTGTGTGTGTGTGTGTGCGTGTGCTTTTTCTTGT
>NW_006408790.1:2082431-2103022 GCF_000296735.1 Chrysochloris asiatica | reverse complement strand
TTCAAGCAATGCCTCTTGGTCCATGTACAGATTCCTCACAAGCACAATTAAGTGTTCCAGAATACACATATTTTTCAATGTTGTCCATAGCTTGTCATGATCCACACAATCTAAAGCCTTTGCATAATCAATAAAACACAGGTAAACATCTTCCTGGTAGTCTATGCTTCCAGCCAAGATCCATCGGACATCAGCAATGATGTCCCTCATTCCGCATGAACCTCTGGAAGTTCTCTGGCAATCTACGGTTGCAGTCATTTTAAAATTACATTTATTAAGACTTCACTGGCATGGGATTATCAATGTTATTGTCCGGTGGTTTCTACATTCTGTTGGGTCACCTGTCTTTGGAATGAGCACAAATACAGGTCTCTTCCAGTCAGTTAGCCAGGTAGTTGTCTTCCAAATTTCTTGGCATAGATGAGTGTGTGCCGCATCACTTTGTTGAAAGATTTCAAATTGTATTCCATGAAAGCTGCCTGAGAAATTAAATCCCACGATGTTCCCAATGCACTTTATGATGTAACTCAAGATTTTGGTTTTTGGCCCTCCCCCTCCTACACATCCTTTTGCCTCTCTCAGCTCTCCTAAAGCCCATTCAGGTGTTGCCCGTAGTGAGAACCAGCCCAGGTCTGGCAGACCCACTTCCAAAACACTCCCGTTCTAAGCTGTTCCTGTTGGCTCCTTGCTGTGAAGATGCGTGCACGTGCGTAGTCCAACCTTCCCATGGGGTGTACTCTCGCTCGGGTATCCTCTTTGGTCCCCAGAGTGCAAGTGGGCAGAGAGAGGAAAATAAAAGAGTGAAAGAGATACGTTCACACCTTTATCTGGTGGGCCCTCAATGATGGGAGTGCTCTCTTGACCTTGTATCTGCTCCTTCCCTGAACATTTTATCATGGTTTGGGCAAAGGTTTAGATAGCAAATTGGTTTTGTATTCAACAATTTATACACATTTGGTTTCATGACAGTGATTACATCCACTCAATCGAACAACCCTGTTCTCCCTCCCTCCCTGGGTTCCTCCTTTCTATTGGTCCTTTGTTTCTGCCCCTTCCTGCCTTCTAAGCTTAGGCAAAGGCTGCTCTTTTGGTCTCAAAGGCTGATTGCTCCTCCCTGGTGCTAGTGTTCACTTTATAGTCCTATTATTTGGTTGAAAGTTGATCCCACCCAGGAGTGACTTCAGTTCCAGGCTTGAAGGGTATTTAGAGATTGTTTCCTTACTATATTTGAGCATATTTTCAACAAATGGCTTATACTCTTAAGTAATAAGTCCCACATCTGCTCTTCCTCAGGGACAATTTCTAGTCACTGCCATTCTTCCAGTTGATGAGCCATTCCTTCCTTTCTTTGTATGCCTCATGAGTTTTTGTTGAAAAAAGACTGCCTCACCCCAGGGTCTTGTTGTCATAGATATTTTGTTTCTGCTGTTGTACAATTTGCTTAGCAGCTTTCCTGAATTAATTCTGTAAATCTACATCCCCAGCAACGTGTACTCACTGAAGGGTCTGCTCAATAAACGTAGTGCTCAACTAATGACTGCAGAATGCCTTGAGCATCTTCACCCAAAAGGTCGCCCAGCTTTGCTGAGGGGCTCTCAGTGTGCATGGAGGCACATGTTCAACACTTGTACACTTCAAAACTTTTCCTTAGCTTGCAGTTCCTGCTGGCAGGGTTAGGGAGAGGTGACAGACTAAGGCCTTCTTAGTTGTTGTTGTTTTGTGGTTTTTTGTTTTTTTTGGGGGGGGGGGCAATGGACACAACCCAAGGAATACCAAGATCTCATTCTTGGATCTGCCTTCTATGTTTTCTGGCCAGACTTGTTGGCCCCAACTGACATCACTACCTCTGACAGTTACTAAGTTTAAACTATGCTGCTGAGCATTTCAACAACTCCTGGGTAAAGAACATTTCTCACTAAGGACACTTTGGTAAGAACAAATAGCAACAAGCCATGCTAGCTATCCTTTCAGAAACGCAGGAACAATACATGGAAAATGTTAGTCTTAAGGATGAAGAAACCTGTTGGTCTATACCTCCAACATCCTTGCTTAATTCAGCCTTCTAAAGGCTTACACTTTCTACAGACATCTCAAAATCAGAACTACTAAATGGAAGTTTTCATCCTCTCTTCTACCGACCCTACCAGAGTCTTGCCTGCTTTGGTAAATGGCATTTGATTTGTATGGCCTCAGAATTTCCGATGACATAGTTACCAATAAGAGTCCTGGAGTGGCAGCAGTTGGCTAACTGCTAGACTGCCAGTTTAAACCCACCAGTTGCTCCATGGAAACCCCATACAGGGTTGCTATGAGTCAGAACCCATAGATGACAATTAACAACAACAGCAGCTTCCAATATGTGCAACTTTGTGAATGTAGTATTTTCTCATATCACTCATTCAATATAATAACATGTCCTGTCAATTGGACCCTGCAAGGCACATCTCTAACTTATCTTCCTCCTTGAGTTTCACTACAACCAGACCTTGTATTGTTGTTATTGGTTTTAGGTGCCACCTAGTTGGTGCCAACTCAGAGTCCCTACTTACAATGAAGAAAGCCCTAGTAAGTCCTGGCCATCCTCATAACCTCTGTATGCTTGCGTCCATGGTCAGCTATTGAGCCAGTCCATCCTGTTGAGGGTCTTCCTCCTTTTTACTGACGACGTTGTTCAGGGACAGGTCCCACCTGATTATATATTCAATGTACATGAGACAAAGGCGCATTCGGCCTCTCTTTTTTTCCAACACAAATGTGTTTGTTCTTCTGGCCGTCTGTAGGATATTTAATATTCTTTGTCAACCATAATGCAAATGCATTGATTCTTCCTTGGTCTTCCTTACTCACAACCCACTTTTGAGAGGATGTGAGGTGACTGCTAATCGCAAGGTTTGGGTGAGGAGCACTGTAGTCCTCAAAGAGACAGCTTTGGTTTTGGAGACATCAAAGGAGTCTTTTGAGCAGTTCTTCTCAAGTCAATGCATCAACTGATGTCTTGGCTGTTGCTGACTAGGGCACTGATTATGGATTTCAGTCAAATGAAATCCTTCAAAACTTCAATCTGTTCTCCATTTATGATAATGTTTATTGGTCTGGTTGTGAGGAGTTTGTTGAGGTATAATCCATATTAAAGGCAGAATTATTTCATCTTCATCAGTAAATGCTTCAACTCTCCTTCACTTTGCTGGTGTGGTGATGTACGATAAGCACTGGACTGCTAACTGCAAGGTTGGCAGTGCAAACGAACCAGCCGCTCTTCAGGAACCCTATAAAGGATTGCCATGAGTTGTAACTGACTCGGAAGCACTTCACTGTCAGTAGTTACGGTTGCGTCATCAGGATTGAAGCTGTAGCCAAACTTGACGCTGGATTCTTTTTCATATTGTCTAGTTTCTGGGACTATTTGCTCAGCATATAGAAGGTATAACTATGGTGAAAGGATACAACTCTGGTATACACCTTTCCTGATTGTAAACCATGCAGCCTCTCCTTGGTCTGTTTGAACAACTGCTCCTTGCTCTATGTACAGGTTCCATATGAGCATAATTAAGTGTTCTGAAATTTACATTCTTTGAAATGTTACCTAGTATAACATAATTTGTTATATTCACAGTTGATGCCTTTGTATAGTCAATAAAACATAAGTAAACATCTTTCTAGTATTCTCTGCTTCCAGCCAAGATCCATCTGACATTAGAGATGACAGATATCCTTCCTTTCACATTCTCATCTGAGTTTGGCTTGAATTTCTGGCAGCTCCCTGTGTGCACTGCTGTGACCATTTTTAAATTATCTTCAGCAAAGTTTTCCTTCCCTATGCTAATGGTGCTGTTGTTTGTCATTAGGTGCCATCCAGTTGATTCCGACTAACTGAGCTAATGCACCACAGAAAGAAACACTGCCTGGTCCTGTGCCATCCCCATTGTCATTGTTAAACAGGAGCGTACTGCTGCCGCCACTGTGCCACACTTATTCGTTCTGTACACCGAGCAAATAATTCAAGAAGCTGGATTATATGAAGAAGAACGTGGCATCAGAACTGGAGATAGATTCATTAGCAACCTGTAGAGTCATATGCAGATGATACAACCCTGCTTACTGAAAATGAAGAGGACTTTAAAATACTTACTGATGAAGATCAAAGACCACAACCTTCAGTATGGGTTGCACCTCATTGTAAAGAAAACAAAAATCCTCACCACTGGACCAATAAATAAGATTATGATAAATGGAGAGAAGATTGAACTTGTCAATTACTTCACTTTATTTGGATCCACCACCAACACTCATGGAAGCAGCAGTCAAGAAATCAAACAACACATGTATCTGCTGCACAAGACCTCTTTAAAGTGTTCAAGAGCAAAGATGTCAGTTTGAGGACTAAAGTGTGCCTGACCAAAGCCATATTAATGATACCGTTAGATAATTTCTGCATTCTCTTAGATCTTTTTTTTTTTAATAGTCACAAATATGGATCTAGTCCAGACAGTCAGCCAGGTAGTTATCATTCATATTTCTTGGCATTGTCAAGTGAGCACCTCCAGTGCTGCATTAGTTTGATGAAACATTTCAATTAATATTCCATCAATTCCTGGAGCCTTGTTTTTTGTCAATGCCTTCAATATCATCAGTTCTTGATCAATGCTACCTCTTGAAATAGTTGAATATCGGTAACTCTTCGTGTTTCCAGTTGAAATTAGATTTCTTCTTTTATGTGGTCTCATGATAACTAATAATTTTATGTCTTAGAATTTTGCAGACTTTATGATTATATATACATGTATTCTTCATCTGTGTGGATTTCTAAAGTGACCCCCCCACACACACACACACACAGGCCCCATTAGAAAGTTAACGTCATAGAAATAGGATCTTTTTGCTCACTGTCACATTCCCAGAACCTAGGATTTAGTATGAAATTATTCATTTATTCGACAAATAGTTCATGAAGCAATTCTAAAGTACAATGAAAGAGAGGGGAGAATGGAAATGAAAGCGTGGCAGAAGGAAGAATTGTGTTGGCACCTTTACTGATATTAAAAATATACACTTATAATAGTTTACAGAGTTGACAATTTTTTTTTGGTAAGTGCTAGGAATGAGCCCTGCCGTGCTGCTGTAAGATAAGCACTGGACTGATACCCAAAAGGTCAGAAGTTCAAACCCACCAACAGTGCTCACAAACCCTATACAGAGTCAGTACGAGTTGAAACCAACTTGCTAGCACACAACAACAATAGGAATAGCTGGACATAGTTTTCACCTTTAAATTACAAAAAAATATATTTACCACCTGTATCAATTGAGAACTCTGTAAAGATTATATTAATGACAATACATTAAGAATATGTGTAAAATACATTACAATGCATCCACACAATGATTGCAATGCAACCATTAAAAATTATTCCATTTACAATATCCAATTACTAATGTATTAGTGTATGACTGCATTTATTTACTAAACATTGTTCATCTTACCACTTGCATTACAATAAATATTCGCATTTAAACTACTCCCTTATTTATGGTGCCCTTAAACCACTACTCCAGAAGTAAACTTTCTACAACAAGGCTTATGGACATGTTTACGCTCTGTATCATTTTCGTTGCAAGAGTCAACAAGTCGCTTCTGACTCATAGTGACCCTGCAGAGGGTTTCCAAGGAGCAGCTGGTGGGTTTGAAATACTGACCTTGTGGTTTGAAGTCCACTGATCTATACAGGGCACATATTCACATTCTAGCCCTTCAAAATTTTGCCAAAATTGACAGACAAATTGTGGAATATTGCTGTTCCAATACGACTGCATGTAATTGTTAAATATTTAAACAAAATTTCCTTAATTACACTATATAATTATTTTTTCTCTTGTGAATTATTTATTATCTATTTTATAAATACTTCTAAATATATCATTATTGTAAAATATTTTGTTACTGATATTCATGAGCTCTTTATTCATTAAAGTTTTTCATTTTTATTAATTGAAAATGATAAATTTTTTTTGCATTTTGCCTTTTAATGCTGCTAATATTTTCAGATTCATACAGATATATAAAGCTTTTATTCAGTCATATCTTTTACTTACGTTTTCAGCCTGTGCTTGGCTAATGTTCTGATGTAAAAGCCCTTTTATAATGTTATATAAATATTAGTTCTAATATTCTTTCATGTTTCTCACAGATTCATTTTTACCCCTAAATTTTAACAAATATAAAATTTATTTAGTAAAACATATAAGGACACAAATTATTGCTTCTTCCATATCATTTAGTAACCCCAAAATCATTTGTCAAAAATAATGTATCTATTCTACTTGATTTTAAAAAGTTACATTTTACAATATATGAAATACTCAAACAAATGCCAGACTATTTATGGGTCTTTTATGGCATAGGTCTATTTTTCTATCAGTAACACATTAAGTTACTTATTTTATCCCTGCCCTAATTCTTTCCTTGATGATAAATTGCAAGGCAAATATTAAGGACTTGTTTATTTATAACTTCACTTATTTATGAACTTTCTTATTAACCCTAAAGTTAAATAATTAATATAAAGCTTCTGCAGATTTTCTGACAAGCTAAAAACCAAAAGCATGTCACTGAGTTTCACAAGTGAATTTTAATTTTAAGGCTAACATCAATGTTCTTGGTGTCACGCGCTGTGGAGTGGGTTCCGACTCAGAGCCACCCCACGCACATCAGAAGAAAACACCGCCCCTTGCTCCACTGAAGCCCACTGCTGTTACTACTGTGTCGATGCATCTCCTTAGGGGTCGTCCTCTTTTGGGCTTACCCTCCACTTTACCAAGCATGATGTCGTTCTTGAAGAACTGGCCCCTCCAGATAACACGTCCAAAGTATTCTGGCTGTACTTTGATCCAACACGTACTTGTTTGTTTTTCTGGCAGTCCATGATACTTTTAGTATTTTTTTCTCTAACACCATTAATTCAAATGCATCTAATCTACTATAATTTTCCTTATCCACTGTACAATTTTCACATGTTTATGTTGTTGTGAGGTGACCTTGAGTCGGTTCCAACTTACAGCAACCGAACGAAACACTGCCTGGTCCTGCCCCTTCATCACAACAGTTGTTGCATTTGAGCCCATTGCTGCAGCAACTGTGTCAGTCCATCTCCTTGAGGGTCCTCTTCTTTGTCACTGACCCTCCACTTTACCAAGCATGATGTCCTTCTCCAGGGACTGGTCACTTGTGAAACCACGTAGAAAGATGATAGACCTATAAGGAGCGCTCTGGCTGCACTTCCTCCAATGCAGATTGGTTTGTTCTTCTGGCAGTCTATGGTATTTTCAATATTCTTCACCCACACCATAACTCAAGTGCAGTGAGTTTTCTACGGTCTTCCTTATTTTGTCCAACTTTCACATGCATATGTGGTTGTTGTTGTTAAGTGATGTCCAGTTGTTTCTGATTCACAGTGACCAGGTATAGGCTTTTCGAGGCTTTAAATCTTTGCAGGAGCAGGAAGTCTCATCTTTTTTCCACTGAGCCCCTGGTGGGCTCGAACTGCTGACCTTGACGATCGCAGTCCAGATCCTTATCGAATAGAGTCATCACCCATATGAGGTGACTGAAAATAGCAGAGCTTGGGACAGGTGCACCTTAGTCGTGCTCACACTGGTATCTTTGCTCTAGAACACATTAAAAAGACCTTGTGACACAGATTTGCCAAATGCAGTGCTGTTGTAGAGTCGGTTCTAACCCACAGCCAAATGCAGCACACATCCTTTGATTTCTTGACTGTGCATTCAAGCAAAATGAAGTCTTTGACAACTTCAATCTTTTCTCCACTTACACTGATGTTATTTATTGGTCCATGGTGAGGATTTTTGTTTTCCTTACATTAAGGTGCAATCCATACTGAAGGCTGTGCTCTTTGATCTTCATCAGTAATTCAAGTCTTCTTTGCTTCCATTAGGTAAAATTGTGTTATCTGCCTAATTAGCCTTCCTCTAATCCTGATGTCACATTCTTCTTCATATAATCCAGCTTTTCAGATCATTTGATGAGCATACAGGTTCAATAAGTATGGTGAAAGAATACAACCCTGGCACAAATCTTTCCAGCTTTTAAATCATTCAGTATCCCCTTACTCTGCCTTTTAGTTTATGTACAGGTTCCTACTGAGCACAATTCAGTGTTTGGGAATACCCATTCTTCACAATGTACACTGTAATTGTCATTAACCACACAGGCGACTCTGAATACTCAACAAAGCACAAATAAACATCTTTCTAGTACTCTCTGCTTTCTGCCAAGATAAATCTGATGTCCGCAATGGTATCTTTTGTTCCACATCCTCGTCTGAATCTGACGTGAATTTCTGGCAGTTCCTTGGCAATGTACTGTTCAACCACTTTTTAATTATCTTCAGCAAATTGTATTTGGATGTGATATTAATAAAATTACTTGATGATTTCTGCATACAGTTGAGTCACCTTTCTTTAGAACGGGCACAACTATGGATCTCTTCCAATCAGTTCCCCAGGTAGCTGTTTTCCGAATGTCTTGATACAGACAAGTGAGTGTTTTCAGTGCTGCATCAGTTTGTTGTAACATTTCACGTGGCGTTCTGTCAGTTTCTGGAGCCCTGTTTTTCACTAATGTCTTCAATGCAGTTGGAACATCCTCCTTCAATAAACCAATTCTTGATCAAATACTGCCTTCTAAAATAGTTGGATGTCAACCAATTCTTTTTGGTACAGTGATTTTTGTTTTTTAATGCTTCCTGCATCATTCATTATTTTACCTATAGAATCCTTCAGGCCATCCTGGTTTCTAAGGAGAATTCTGACTATACTTCTTCCAACACAGATTTGTTTGCTATTTTGGCAGCCCACAGGACTGTTAATATTCACTTCCAACACCAATGCAACAATTCTTCTAAGGTCTTCCTTCTTCACTGTCCAACCTTTCACACACATATGAGGTTTTTGAAGATACCATGGCTTGGGTCAGGTACACCTTAATCCTCAAATTGGTATCTTTGTTCTTGAACATTTTAAAGAGGTCTTGTGCAGCAGATATGGTGACTGCAATATGTTGTTTGATTTCTTGACTGCTGCTCCCAAGAGTGTTAATGGTTGATCAGAGCAAAACGAACTCTTTAACAACTTCAATTTTTCCTCCATTTATCTTGATATGATTTATTGCTCCACTGGTGAGGATTTCTGTTTTCTTTACATTGAAGTGCAACCCATACTAAAGGCTGTGGTCTTTGATCTTCATCAGTAAGCATTTAAGTCCTCTTAGCTTTTAGCAAGCAAGGCTGTATCATCTGTATATCACAGGTTGTTAATAAGTCTCCTCCAATCCTGATGCCACGTTCTCCTTCATATAATCCAACTTCTCTGATTATTTGCTCAGCAAACAGATTGAATAAGTATGAAAGACTACAACACTGCACACAGCTTTCCTAATTTTAAACCATTCAACATTCCCTTGATATGTTCTAACAACTGCTTCTTGGTCTACGTACAGATTCCTCATGAACACAATTAAGTGTTCTGGAATACTCGTATTTTGCAATATTGTCCATAGCTTGCCATGATCCACACAATCAAAAGCCTTTCAAAATAAAATGAAATTTCAATGAACATACTCAGAAGTCATGACATAACCGCTGTTGTAGGTGCAGAGGGTCCCCATCAGTGAGACAGTGTAATAGAGACGATACAGACGCCTCGTTACACACTCATAACTACACAAACACTGGGTCTCTAAGTATGTAAACTTTATAATGTGACAATAAGCTTTTGTCTTATTAATTGATCTAAGCTGAACTGACAGGAGCTCTAGTAGTATAGTGGTTATAAGTTGGACTGCTAACGTCAAGGTCAGCAGTTCAAAACTACCAGCTGTTCTGCAGGAGAAAGATGAGGCTTTCTGCTCCCATAAAGATTTACAGCCTCAGAAACCCTGTGCAGGGTCACTATGAATCGGATTCGATCCATAGCACACCACCTCCACCACCACCAAACTGAACTGACAGCAGTAACGCTACTTGCAAGAAACATCACACACCTACTCCTCACTTACCGACTGTCTGCTTATCCAACATTTTACATTTACGACTCCAGTAAGCAATCTACTGTCTGACTGTTTTGCACACTAACAACACAGGTCTGGTAGCAAGGAATGTCGAGGTGTGAGGTGAGGGTGATACACCTGTGATGTTTATGATGTGTCACCGTAGCTGGGCAGCGACTCCCTGGTTCAGCAGCTACGTCATGATGCTTTCATCCTGTTCTGCACTTTTGTGATCTGATGGGACCTTCCCTCTATTTTTGCATAACATCCATTTCTGCATAATGACCTGGACTTTGGAAACGAACAATATCAGTAAGTGAGGAGCGAGTATTTAACAAATCTGTTTTAGTAAAACGTATCATGAAGAAAACAGTTATCATGGCGTCACATTAATAGAATCAGAAGCTCAAAGAGGTAAAAATATTTGTTTGAAACTTTAATAAAAAATGAAACAAGTCCTATCTTTGCAGTATATCCTCAATGTTCACCAAGAGTCAGTTTCAGTCATTATCTTTGTCCTGGGGTGGCGCCATGGGTTAATGTGCTGGACTGCAAAATCGGTTTGAACCGCAAAGTCGGCGGTTCAAGCTCAGCAGTTGCTCCTCAAAAACCCTACACAGGGTCGCTATGGGTCAGAACCGACTTGACCACACTTCACAAAACAACAACAATCTTTATCCTAATGGCCTAGGGCTTCCATAACAAAATACTACTAAGTGGGTGCTTTAAACAACAGAAATTCATGTTTGCACAGTGCTGGAGACACAAACTTCAAGAGGTCCATGGGACATGAGCTCTCTGTGTGGGTTTTGGGAGAGAAGAGCCTTCCCCTCCCTTGTCCAGGCCTTCCTGGGGATGTGTGTAGATGTGCCTTCACGAGGTGCCGTCCCTATGTGAGGCTGTGTGTCTACTCATCCCCTTGAGATAACACTCTGAGGGGATTGAGACTAGGACCACCCTACTGCAGGAAAGTCTATTTCTAAACAAGGCCCCATTCACAGGGATAGGGGTTAGGATTTCAGCTTAGTGTCTGGAGAGACACAATGCAACAGAGAACAATCATGTAAGTCATAATTAAATATCAACTTAATGACAGAAATGGATTCAAATACATGGATTTCCTATGTAGGAATCTCCTTTCTTTTGGAAACTAAAATACAAAATCTATCAAATCCATAAAACGATAGTTGCTAATTGTTTGATGATATATACTATACATATTAAGATTTTTATTGAAGACTGGGATACTTCACTGATGACATAAATTATGAAGCACAACATAGAAACTATATACTTATAAGGTTTTAACTTTTGCTTTTGTCTTTGATCTAACCTTCTATTGAAAAGCATGTTCTAATCCTTTCATATTCAGAAGTGCTAAGTTCATTGAAAATATTTTAGATGTCAAAAGAGCCAGTCCAAATCATCTTTACAATGTGGATCAAACTGGTCCGTGACCTTCAGAAGCACTTTGTAGTGTCGACATCAAACAGAACCCTTCTCCTCAAAAACCACTGTACTACAGAAAGCCAGTCATTTGTGGTCCACTTCCACATTATCATAATAGAGGAAAATCACAAGTTAACTTCATCGTCCTGAAAGTCATTCACCATTCATACGGTGTCAGGGAGACCGCTGCTTCCTTCCACTAACACTGGTTTCAAAGCAAGGCTTTCTTGATAAAGAGAGCAGTGCATGGATCTTCTGATGTAGGCTCTTGAATTGTGGGAATGACTCCTACCCAGAGCACACTCCTCACATTTGTTGACATCATAATCTTGGATAGTTTTTACAGCTCAGCGTTAGCTGTGTTTGTCAGCTATTTAAAGCAGGAGAGGAGAGCTTGCCTTCATTTCCGCAGGGTGGATAAAGCACAGTATGAGCATTGGCTGGCGTGTGCTAGAACATGCTGCCCTTGCAGTATTTGTTCCGTAGCCACAGCCTGAACCATGGAGCCCACTGCAGACTCACACTTACCCACTCTATTCAAACAAACAGTGTGTCAAATTTTTACTAACGCTTTGGCAAGTAGATATGGATTTTCAGTCATGCCAACTGGAAACTTTTCCCTATAAGCAATCATATTTATATGTGAAAATACTGAACTCTTCATTCCTACTTCCTTGGACATTGTTTGTAGAGTGGGTCTCGTGCAGATATAACTTGTTAGAATTTGTCTCAAACAGGTTTATTTCTGCTTTGTGTTAGGTATTTTATCGTGTATAGAGTCTAGGTGGATTACTTTTTCAGCACATGAAGACTGTCAATTCATTGTCCTGTCTGCAGTTTCCGATGAGCAGTCTATAGGTAGTCTGTTTTGTTCCTTAATAGAAATGAAACTGCTCGTCCCCTGGGCAACTTTGAAGATTTCTTCTTTATCTCTGGTTTTCAACAACTTGATTGTGATGTGTCTTGTCGTGGTTTTCTTCGTGAATCTCCTGCTGGAGCTACGGGATTACAATTTTCATCAGATTTGAAAACGACGGCCACTAGTTCTTCAAATACTTTTCCTCTGCCTGCAGCCCACATCCCTCCTTTCACGACTCCAATAATAAGTACTGCAGACTGCTTTAGATGGTCCCAGGGTCACGGGCCTTGTCTTTCACTACTACATAAGGAGACTCCGAAGTTAGTCAGTGGCTGAACGCTGCCCACGAAGTCTTGGCATGGAGCGGCCAAGCTTTCGGGTGAGATGAAGTCACGGAGCTGGCTGGCTGGGCGCTCCTCCTCCAGGACCAGAGTTCCACTCCTCTGTGGTACGGGATGGGGCAGGGCGCAGCTCCTGCAGGGGCCCTGGCAGCAATGGACAACCCCGCTCACATCCCAGGAAACGCTGGCTTCCTTTCCAAAATCAACTGGCGAAAATCCTCAGCTTGTAAGGGGCTCCCGTGAGTAGGGAGTCCACCTGGATAACACGCTAATGTATACCACAGTTCAGCTGCAAGAGTCCACGCCGCTATCCGCCATCTGGGTGCCAGGCAAGGCTGCACAGAACTCCGCCCACCACGATCAAAGCCAGCCATGAAAAGTGCCATTTCAGACTAGTTTTCCGTTCTAAAACTTCCTACGGTTTTTTCTTTACATGTACATTATAGAAACACATTTAAAATAGTTGCTTTAACATCTTTCCCACAATCCCACCCTCTACTCTGCCTGAATTGGTGTCCAGTCATTGGCTAGTTCTCCTAGACAAGCATCACAGTTTCTATATCTCTGCATATTTAGCAAGTTTTTATTGGTGAGCAACATTTAATGTCATGCGCTGTGTGATGGACTTTGTTCTGACAGGAACTTAAATAACTCACAGATGAGTTTGAACTAATTTTGCCCCGCTGTTCAGCAAGATTCTCCTGAGATCTCTAGAGAATGCCACCACTATGCATACTGACAGCGAGCTCTGGTAGCGTAGTGGTTACGAATCGGGCTGTGAGCCGCAAGGTCAGCAGTTCAAAACTACCAGCCGTTCCGCGGGAGAAAGATGAGGCTTTCTACTCCCGTAAAGATTTACACCCTCGGAAACCCTGTACAGGGTCGCTATGGGTCAGAACTGACTCAATGGCACTTAACAACAACAACAACATGCATACTGACAAGCATATAACATGGACATCCCGAGGTGTCCCTCGCTGTGAGGTGACATTGAGAGAAAGCCACTGGAGCACAGCCGTACAAACTACACTCTGCTCTTAGTCAGATAGACCTGTCCCCTTTCACACCATGAACAATGACTGTATAACAATCCCACAAACACAACCAGCCAGACAGGATGGAATTACCTTTGTAAAACGAGTGGGCCAAGCTCTGCTCAGGGATGAACTTGGCCAGGAGTCCGTGGTTCAGACTTGGGTGAGGGATAGAAGGGATGACCACACCTGTGGAGAAAACCATGAAGGCAAGTGTGAGCTGCCATTAACCACCATAGCCTGGCCCCCCGGAGAGCAAGCCGAGTCTCCCACACAAACACACGCACACAGCACGGGTACCTTTCTGTGTTGAGAAGGAGGGAGTGCGCATTCTCAGGAAGGAAAGAGGTTGGAGAAAATACACAGGGACACAGAAATACACAACAGGGCTCACTCCAGGAGTGCTTGTTTCACACACACACACACACACACACACACACACGGGTCAGTCAAAAAGTAATGCTACAGAATGGTCAGCCATCTGTTAGGGAATGAAAAGAGCAGGATGTGAAGCTACTGTTTCTCAGCTGATCCTCCATTTACGTCTACATACTCCTGAAGGTGCTGTTTACACCCTCTACGCTTTCCCCCCAATTCTGGGGTTTTCCATTTACTATGTGTGTGGCGCTGTGGGTTAATGCGCCAGACTGCAAAGCCATTTGAACTGCAAGGTCTGTGGTTCAAGCTCACTAGCTGCTCCTTGGAAACCCTACAGAGGGTCGCTACAGGTCGGAATCGACTTGATGGCACTTAACAACAACAACAATCATGTACAAGTGGCAGTTTGGGCAACTTCAAAGGACTCAAATAGAGTTTTCTAAAACGTTCTTTGAATTTGGGGCAAAATCAGAGCTGTAAAGTGGAACGGGTAAGGTTTCCCAAAGAAATGCTCATGAGACAGCCCTTACCCCCCTCACAGAATGGAGCCCTGGTAGAGCCGTGCATACTAACTACAAGGTCAACAGTTTGAATCTATCAGCCGCTCTGTGGGAGAAAGAGGAGGCTTTCTGCTCACAGAAAGCTTTACAGCCTCGGAACCCCTATCCAGGGTGGCAATGAGTTGGAATCGCCTCCACAGCACAAGAACGAGTGAAGTCAGGGCTGTGATGGAACCTTCCTTAGGGCCACTTTCCGGGTCTTTCTCTCACAGCGCAGTTTTCTTTTTTCTCAAAACTGTTTCGTTTAAACCCCTGTCATTGTCTGTGTCCCTGGAGAAAATCCATCAAGGTGGCCCCTTTGAAGTCCCCAAAATCAGTCCTCATAACCTTCTAAGCTGACCTCGCTCTCTGCCTTGGATTCAACTGGCCCAGCAAATCCCCTCAGAAGTCCCTGTTCCGACTGGACTGCATCTTTTTATGGAAGGCTCCCTAAGGAGATAAGGCAAGTATATTCCTGAAAGGGCTTGTCTGCGGCCATCCACCGATCTCACAGACCCGTTAATTAAAGCTTTGTCGGGAATAAACCCAGGCAAGGATGAGCTGGGACCCCAGGAGCAGTACTTTCTGACTGAGCCTCAGATATTTATGTTAGATATGAATTCGTTAAAGATGAAGCAAAGAGGTTGACTAGCATGTTAACATAGAATCTTCAACTTTTTTTAAATGGTGAAAACACATGAACCACAAAGGTTTGATGATGCATAATTTGAAGAAGCAAGTTAAAATAAAAGTCAATTCTGACAGAATAACTTATGTGTCAGAAATCAGTATGGCATGCATCAGCAAACTCCTCCAGCTGAAGCACTCCGTATTCACCACGTGACATGAAAGGTAAACGAGGCATTGAGTCTTTACGGAAGCCAGGAGACAGAAATTTGGCCACTAATTGCTCCTCACTTCTGTTTTATATCACAGTGATTTGTTTAAATCTCTGTTGCCATCAAGCCAATTCCAATTCATAACAACCCTATAGAACGGAGGAGAACTGCTCATAGTTCCCATGGCTGGGCTGGGCCGCCCCGCCCCGCCCCGCCCTTCTGGTTAGCAGCCAGTCTTTTCAACATCACACCACCAGGGCTCCTGCATGTACTGAAAATAAAGTAGACAAGTTCAACTACAAATTAATCCAGTGGCACATGAATAAAGAAAGAAATCAACCCCACTGGGTCCCCAAGGTAACACGACATACAACAAAGAAATAACTGGCAAGAAATGCAACGAAAGGAAAGTGCACCATGGCATTCCAGTATTAGTTGCCATAAAGTGTGTTTGTAGTTTTCAAGTGAAGTAGAAAAGGCTGAAAATTCAAGATTTCCTGCTACATCAGCGTTTTCTGCAGAAGAAACAGCCCACCTGACCCAGGAGGGTCTGCTGCGCCTTTATATTATCTTCTACCAGTCTTTGATTTGAGTTGAAACAATCTTGGAAAAAAGATTGGAATGTTGTTTGTCCGTATTACAAATTTGATAGAATATTTAAACACTGAACTAGGTTCATATAGCACACAAAAAAGAGCACAAGAGTAAAAGGGAGAGAGAATGAAAGGAAAAAGATGGCTGTGTTGGGGACTGGCTATGTTTTGACTTATTCTTGGTCTTGACCTAGCCTCTAAAGTGATCTCTTTTTTGTGTGTAGAAAGGTTAAATAAGAATACATTACAAATGGATGTGTTCTCTGCATATTAAATAGCAATATTAATGAATGTGCTATGTTAGTAACTGGAAAACATCGAAACCAAAGTGCTGACCAGTGAGAGTGCGGCCACCCAGGAGAATGGTAGTGTGGGATGAAGGGCACCAACTTCTCAGCTGCCCCACCCCCCAGCCCCGGGCACAGAGCTGCAGAGATTCCAACTGTGCTAGCTCAGTTTATGTCTGGATATAAAACTAAACAAAGAACGGACACGATAGTGAAAATTCAAATCATATTTTTCAAATAGTAAGTACCTGTACTTGTTGGCGAGTTTATTTCTTGCCTGGTGTTTCTGCCTGGCTGGCCCCCAGCTCGTGCGGCCTCTCGCTGGGGCTCTAATATGTCGCGGTACTTGGAGACCATCAGAACCGAGATGAAGTACACGACAGCCAGAGCCAGGAACTGCGCCTGCTTGCTGTCATCCTGCGTCAATTCAAAAAGCAGCTTTCATCCCCCGGATTTGACACAATCAGAATATATTTCTAGGTGAAGAATAGTTTCTTTTCTATCAAATGGGTCAGAAAACATCCAAGTTTCATGGTTTATAAATTCACTGTACACCTATAATGTGGACCTTTTCATTTGAGCAAATACATATGTTCTTCAAATGACAAACGGCAGGGACTCAACAGAAAGTACATTTTCTAAACGTTTTACGAGTGGGTCCTATGATCATATTCACTCACGGACTTTCACCTGGACCTGCCACTGCCCGTTTCAATCATTGTAATCAGTACATGATCCTTATAAAACCTGCAAATATTTCATGGGATGAAACAAAGCAGCCACATTTATAATGATTTTCCTTTTCTGCTGTCTGGCAAACATCCGTGTAAATATGGATGTTTATAGACATAGAACAAAGCCCAAACCCACTGCCACCGAGTAATTACAAATCACAGCCACCCCATGTAGGTAGTCTTGATGGGAGCAGACTGCCTCATCTTTGTGCTGTTGAGAGGCTGGAGGGTTTGAACTAGCAATCTTGGAGTTAACAGGTCAATGCCTACCATACAGTGTCACCGAGATTCCTTTTTCCGTGCATAAATGCACATAAACATAGATATGCATAGGTACATGAATGACTGATTTTCAATTAATAAGTTCTATAATATGTGAAACTATTCCTGATTCATTTCTTTATGGGAGCAAAGCATGGCTCTTTAACTCTACTAAAACCTACAGTATGTGTATTTTATTGAATAAGTATCATTTAAGTATAAATATAAACTCAGGATTATATAAATGGAGTTACTGGTTGAAATATAAATTATAAGTAGAATGCTAAAATTTTAGTAAATGTGCCATACAATTTTATTTGTTGTGTTCACCACTGTAGCCACCAATTGCCTAACAACGTAGTGCACATGTTTATCAAATATGCGGATGGTTTAAAGTTGAAGAAAAGAAGTTAATGCCCTGGATAAAAACATCACAAGTTTCAAATGATCTAACTGGAAAAAAGGAATAGTATGAACTTCTTAATGGGATTCACAGAAGATCAGAGCGGAAGACCATCGGACAAGGAGCTGAGGATGCTGTGAGAGGGAGGGTGGGAGGGAGGGCTGTGGGCCACACTCCACATGACTCAGGCCATGAGAAGGCGGCACAGGAAGAAGAGAAGGCCATTCCTTGGTGGCATCAATACATACAGAGTAGGAGCAGCACCAATACTCCGCACTACAGAAATGGCCTCTAAAACAACGCAAATACTCAAGACTCCAAATTCCAAATCTCAGAAACAAAATGCTGTGACTCCCTCGTCCCCTACAAGTTCACCAAAGATCTGAACACCGTACTGTTTCAGAAATAGCTCAAAACAAAACAAGCAAAAATAACAGTCAGCCAGCCAAATAAACCACAGAGACCCTGGACTTTTAACCTGTAAACTACGAAACTGACCCCAAACCCACTGCTGTGGAGTCAATTCCAACTCACAGCTTCCCTGGAGAGGGTTTCCAGGCTGTCCGAGCTGTCCTCAGGTAGTCAGGCCTTCACAAGTGTGAGGGTTCACTTTGTTCCTGCTTGTGCCTTTTAAGTGTGAAGATCAAAAGAGAAGAATTTTACAGAGTGGACTGCACTGCAGTAGAGACCATCACTGCTGCTTTCCAGAATCCCTAAATAGTGAGTCGTGGTGTGGTGCTGTGGGTTAATGCGCTGGTCTGCAAGGTCCGTGGTTCAAGCTCACCACCCACTCCTCAGAAAGCATATACAGGCTCATTATAGGTTGGGGCTGAATCAATGGCACTTACCAACAACAACCATCATGTATCGGAGAAACAATGATAGGAAGGAGAACACAGCAAGTGACAGGAAACCATGCCAATTCAGTGGCAGAAAGCTCTGGCCAACTGTTCTGTAAAGACTGCCACCAAGAAAACCTACGGAGCAGCCCTACTGTGTCACACGAGGTCACAGTGGCTTCACTCATCAGTGTGCAGTGCTGCTGAGTCAGTTCCAACTCATAGACACCCTGTTTAAGGTTTCTGAGGGTCCGTTGGTAGGTTTGAACCTCTGACCTCATTCATGGTTAGCAATCCAATGCATATCCTACCATGCCACACCAGGATTAGAAGGATTTAATACCATTTTGCAACTTGATTATAACTAAGAAATCAAATGTCAGTGGTTATAAAGCTTTTTGTATAAACTAGGTCAAACTTAGATGCTTCAAGTAAAAGATGAAGTAGCTTTCACGTGTGCCTAGAATCAGGTAAAACATGACATGACAGAAAAAAGGAAACAAACATGCACTGAGTTCATTACCAACAGAGTCTCCATACTTACTATTTCATTAAAGCATATCAGAAACAAAAAAGCAAAACCCCATAGCCACGGCGTCTAGTCTCACTCTCAGAGACTACATGGGATCTTTGAGACTGTCTTTTAGTCTCAAGAACAAGAATCAGAGTGTGTGTGCCAGGAAAGAAAACCAGTAAGAAATGTTTATTGATGACTTAATACTACGAACCAGTACAGCTATTGAGGAAAACCACCAAGGTATAGAAAATGGGTTCTGAACCAGGATGAACTTAGTGATGAACTTAATGTGTCAGAGCCTGTGGGTGATGTAAAGAGACAGTTTCTCCTTCCACAGTGATGGCAATGGGCTACACAACAAAGAAGGGATCCAATCCAAGACAAGAGCACTTACGACAAAGGGGAAGACAAACAAAAGGCACCCGCCAAGAATGCACTCCAGCCCAGCTGAAGCCACATCCTTTGAACAAAACGCCCCCCAGTCTTTATTCCCACCATCTGCAGTCCGAAGGCATTCAACAAACAAGTGTGGGAGGAAGGGATGGCTGAAAGAATGAAGACAACTTAAAGTTGCAGCAGAAGTGTAAGGAACAGACATGGTGAGCTGGTGTAGATAAAAAAAGTAGCTCCCACATTTGAGGGGCTTCAAAACGTTCATGGAAAATTTTTATTATCTTTTCATTCCATTTTTCTACAAACTTGTTGACCCCTCATATATATGGGATAAAAAAGTTGCTTTTTTTTTTAAAATCCAGATCTGCAAGCCAACTGTTCTGCCAATTCCTAGTTCTATCGCTGCAAATGAAACACAATACACAGAGAGGCCAGACATCTGGAGAGTGACTAAATTCTCATCGAAATTAATTGACTTGCCTTAGCTATTTTAGTATCACAAAAACACAAACTTGATTATAGCTCTTCCCTCTGCTAGCCAGTCAGCCGTCTCTACTCTCTAGTCCGGAATCAGGAACACCATCAACAGCCTCGAACTTATTTCAACACATGCAACGTTTCAGCTAGGAATCTGGGATACCTTTCAATGAATGCCATTTTTAAAGATAAAAATTTCGTTTAGCATCTCTAATCCTGGTGTGGCACTACAGGCTCAGCACTGGACTGCTCACCCAAGGTCGATGGTTCAAGCCCAGCAGCCTCTCCTTGGAACCCCTATACAGGGTGACTGTGAGTCAGGACTGACCTGACAGCACAACCACCACAACTCTGGTCCCTCAAATTGCTGTAACTGGTAAATGACTCGAAGGCTGAGGTGAGTAAGCAGTGGAAATCAGCCAGGCCTTCACACCGAGAGCTAAGGGGAATACAAGGGGCTTCTCATTTCAGACACACAGTCCACCACACAAGGACGCACTTTCCTCTAGGAGCCCTGACAACCAGAGAAACCCGGAGTCTCTCCACGAAGCGTGTGGTGCGTGTGTCTGTCTCTCTGTGCCTCTCAGC
>NW_006408790.1:2070466-2071491 GCF_000296735.1 Chrysochloris asiatica | reverse complement strand
CACCTGGAGACGTGCACATGGTCTTGAGAAGTCCTGGGTAGAAAAGTAATTCCAGAGCTTCCTCCATCGCCGCTGCCTCGCGGGCACATTTTCTGCACAATGCCTATGGCAGCTCTCTGGACCTGTTTGCCGTTAAGTGCTGCTGAGTCGGGTCCAACTCACTGTTGTGGTTAAGTGTCATCAAGTTAGTTCCAAATCATAGCGACCCTGTAAAGGGTTTCCAAGGAGCTGCTGAGGAATTTGAACCTCCACCCTGCAGTTCAAATCAACTTTGTCTTCTAGTGTTTATTCTACACTATCCACCAGGACAGCAAACTTTTACAGGGTGTTCGATGCTGCAAATCCTGTGCAAACGGAAAGCCTCATATTTTTCCCGCGTAATGACTGGTGGGCTCAAACTGGTGAATTTATGGTTCACAGTCCAGAGCATATACCATAGAGCCACCGTGCTCACATTTAACTCTCCCTATGGTGTTGTGGGTTAGCACACTAGACTGCAAGGTCAGTTTGAACCACAAGGTTGGTGGTTCAAACTTACCAGCCGCTCCTCTGAAACCCTACATTCGGTGTCTATGAATCGGAACCAACTTGATGGCACACAATAACAACAACAGCTCTTCAAAATATTCTCTGGATCACAAAATAGTCTGAGCAATACGATGCCAACCCCCTAGATGCTGCATGCAGAGGGGGAGGGAGATGAGAGGCGCTTCCTAACTTACTCTCCAGTACCCTCTTTCCCGCTTTTAGGACCTTTCTGTGGGAAACTAGACATCCCCATTAGTGACCATTTTATATAGTCTCTAGTCACCCAATTCACTTGCCTGGATTAGCGCTAACTTTATAAACATTAAATGTATATGCAGAAAGTGTTATACTAGACATCAAACCCCAAAAAAAGTTCTTAAGAAACCAATGATCCTATTTCTAAAAATGATTTGAAAATTTGGGGGATAATCTTCTCAAAAGTTCAGCTTCCAATCTGTCATCATTTGTCTTCCAGGTCCTGTTCTATCCCGCATCCC
>NW_006408790.1:2061283-2070366 GCF_000296735.1 Chrysochloris asiatica | reverse complement strand
ACACGCACACGCGCACACACCCATCTTACCTTCTTCCTCCCCTAAGAATTTGACTCCATTTGGAATCTCTTGTTGTAGAAATGAAAACCAATGAGAAATGATTACTTATACAAATGTCAAAAATCAATTTGTTAGGTATAATTCCTAACAAACTAACTACAATGAATGTTACCAGGCTATCAATTGTAAAACAGGTCCAAATGTCAGAGGCTACTTAAATGTGGGCAAAACAAAGTGTCTTAAACTCTGTGTACTATGATGGGGAAGAAGAGAAAACTTTCACAAAAAGGCTCCTTGAAATTCTGACCCCACCACACACTAACATGTGACCTTAGTGTTCGGAGTCCGAACTTCCTGCTAATCCTTAACTAACCAGCAGGGCAATACATACCCAGTGCCTGATACACAAACACAAAAAAGCAGACCCCAGTGCCAACTAGTTGATTGGGACTCACAGCGACTTTAGGGACAGAGCAGAGCGGCCCCCCGGGGTTCCGCTACTGTCAGTCTTTGTGGCCGCAGACGTCCTCAGCTTTCCCCCACGGAGTGGTGCTGGTGGCTGTAAATGCAGGAGCTTTCACCTAGCAGTCCAACTCTTAATCCATGACGGACCACAGGGCTGTTAACGTGGCTGACATTTGGAGGCACATCCAGACAACATTTCATTCAACCGCTTCACAGGAGGAAGCTAAGCACCACTGCTGGGCAACAGTAGTTACAAGTTATCTACGGATCTGTACAATGCATCTATACAAAGTTCTTGTCATCCACCATCATCTACCACGGACTGCCAGAGAACAAAGAGGTCTGTGCTAGAAGAAGGAGAGCCAGAAGGCTCCTTAGGCACCAGAAAGGCGAGACTTTGTCTCTTACACTTCAGACATAGTATCAGGAAGAACCAGTCCCTGGAGAAGGTCGTGATGCTTGGTAAAGTGGAGGGTCAGTGGAAAAGAGGAAGCCCCCAATGAGATGGACTGGCACAGTGTCAGCAGCAATGGGCTCAAGCTTACCAACGATTGTGAGGATGGTTCAGAACCAGGCAGTCATTTGTTCTGTTCTGTTACTACTGCTATGAGTCATGGACCAATTCAACAGCACTTAACACCACAGCACCACGACGAGAATCACCAGTACTGAATTCACTAACCCTTCACAAAGGAATTCCCCCGGTACTGTAATGGATCACACACTGGGCTGCTAACTGCAAGGTCAGCAGTTCAAATCTACCAGCCAATCCACAGACCAAAGATAAGGATTTCTGCTCCAGAAAAGCTGTGCAGCTCAGAAACCCTATTCAGGATGACTCTGAGCGAGAACCAACTCGACAACACACACACACTCATGGCCACCATCCTTAATCACCCTTCATATTTCATACAGAGTCCTGGTGTGGCGCTGTAGGGTAGACAAAGGACTGCTAACTGTGAGGTCGGCGGTTCAAACCAGCCAACCGATCCTCAGAAACCCCATTCAGAATGGCTGTGAGTTGGAATCGAGTGGATGGCAGCTCCGGCCCCAAGCACATCACCATGAAACCCTTCTCTATTTCTGTGCTAGGTCTGGTCCTGGCTCTGGGAGAAGAAGGCAAACTCCATGGTGGTATCTGATGCTCATTATTTTACATCTGGTTCTTTGAGAACACATTTTTTTCAGGATGAATAATTCTCATTTCTAAGCTATTAATTTATTAATAAGAATGATATATATTTTTTACAAATCTAGAGTTGGGATTACAGAGGGATTCTCACATCATGCTTTCTACACTATATTTTAGCTTTTATGTTTTCAAAACACCATAATTATCAATTATAAAATAAATATATTTTGGTAGAAAATTTTCAAATAAAGAAAAAGGATGAGGAACATAATAAAAACGTTTACCTAGAGATGGTCTTTAGTAATGTTTTGCCTATTACTCAATTCAGAGCACATGTGTACACACTCAGTATACTGAGTATCATGGAGTACACGTACCGTTGTACACTGGGGCTTTGCCATGAAATATATCATGAACATTTTTCCATGCCACTAAATTCTCCACAAAAATATTACTTAATGGCCACTCCACTGAATGAAGCTAAAACTCTCCAACGAGCTATTCTAAACGCTAGAGAGTCTTTCCTAAAGGGTCTCTGGTGAGAGACCACAGGTCACAGGTCACAGGTCACTGAGATGGGTGCAAGTTGGGAACACTGTGGTAAGAGCTCTCTGAGATGTCTGTCCAGGCCCCCTGCCTCCCTCCCAGCTACAGAAGACAGGGAACATCACTGCCCCCTCTCAATGTTCCTCACTACCATCTAAAATGTTACCTCACTGCAGAGTCAGAAATCTCTTTTTAAAAAAGTTTGTCCCCTTGATTACTGGCGAGCATGACCTTTAAGCATATGTCTTTGCTTTATGTTTCCTAGTTTACATTGACTAAGCATTTGTCTGTGCACATATTTTTCTGTGAGCACATTTACACTTTTCCAAGGGATCTGGTGGGGCACTGGATATGGAACCAGAGATCAGCAGTTCAAACACACCAACCGTTCCTAGGAATCCCTAAACAGGGTTGCTCTGAGGCGGGGCCAACTCCCAGGAGCTTAATGGCAACAACAAAATATACTCAAAACACTAACAGTGTTTCTAGCAGAGAAATTTGAATTTCTCTCTTATTTCTACCAGGAAGCATTATGATGTGTAACTAAAACATACTTGAAACACATTCTATAAAGTAAAAAGGACTCAAACCAACGTATTACTGAACAGAAACTTGAAGAAGAACCTTTCCTGGATGTTTTATGTGTCACCAATTAAAATAAGAAAAATAAAATCCAAAATGGCTACTAAACGATAATTCTATTAAGGACAGCTGCCAACCTGGAATCAGCCATCAAATCTTAGCTTTCTCCTCATTTTATGCAAAGGTCAATCTTGTTGTTACTGCGTTTGATCAGATCATGTGATCAGAATTCCACACAGCCCTCTCTTTCAGCTACCCTTTTCCCTTAAGCTTCATTATACTCTTTCTATCTTAAACTTTCCACATACGAGTCTAACTGTAAAAACTCAGTCATGGCCACCAGGTGCCTTACTGAACAATTCCCTCTCATCCATCAAAAACACTCAGAACTGGGAAGCGGAAAAAGAAGCGCTCCAAGACTAGAGAAGGCAACTGAAGACAGATTATGATTTCTCAATGGCATCCCTCTTCTTAGTGTACATAAACTTCAACATCCCTTTTTTTAAAGACAGAAATTCTAACGTAAAGACCACTTTTCTAATAAGGCCTCATACAAGTTTTGGACGCAGGGTACTGCTCTGCATTGGACAATAATATAATTACACAACAAGGGTCAAAAGGGTAAGCAAAACTAAACCAATGTGAAAAGTCTGAATCCCAGGCAACTCAGAGCACAGTATTTGACATGAAGCCTGGGTCCTGGGCAGGAGAGGGGGAACAGAAAGGAACCATAAGCTTTCAGAGAAGTTACAGCCAGTTCACACCAGAGGTATGCGGTCAAAGTGATCTCAGACCACAACCACTTTTGCACAAAATGTGAATGATTTCCCACAAATGAGAGGTAGGTCAGGTGGGCGTAACTCACCACATCCCGAAAGACAACAGCACGGAGGCGGTTGATGTCAACGTCCTGAAGAAGTCGATCCGGATCTTTAATCGGAGAAAGGTTACCTGGAACACCTTCTAATGGAGTCTTAAAAACAAAGAGAATTGTGATTTCAGAAAACCACACTGTAGCATCATTTCTAACATCTTCAGTTTTACCCACACTCTACTCAACATCACCTGACCATCTGTTGTCTGTAATCACCTAATACAAGGAATTGACTTTGATGGTCACCTCGACACACGTCAGTTTCACTTCCAATTTTCTTGGTCTTCATCAGCATAGCTTTCCTAGACTCATAAAGGCAGGTCAGATGATGGTAGGAAAAAAAGGCTTCCAATCAGAAGATCTGCCCTCAAGCCTTTGCTGTGTGGTCCTGGGCTTGGTACTGCTTCTCTCTGAGGTTCCCTCTGCTGACCTCTGAGTCTCCGGGCTCATTCATCTATCCTGATGCTATTATATACGAGATTACCATGGCATAGGATTTCTACTCACATGGGCTTCATATGTTATAATGTATGAGATTACCATGGCATATGATTATACTCCAGTGGACTTTAGAAAATATGTGAGATCACCATGGTACATGATTATACTCATATGGGCTTTATATGTTATAGCATGTGAGATTACCATGGCATATGATTATACTCGTATGGGCTTTATACGTTATAACGTGTGAGATTTACCATGGCATATGATTATATTCATATGGGCTTTATATTTTATAGCATGTGAGACTGCCATGGCATATGATTATACTCACATGTGCGTTGTATGTTATAACATGAGATTACCATGACATGTGATTATATTCATGTGGGCTTTATATGTTGTAACATGTGAAATTGCCAAGGCATAGGATTATACTTTCATGGGCTTTACACGTTATAACATGCTATATTATTATATTCATTTGTATAGGCTTTTTTATATGTTAGAACATGTGATATTAATATGGTGTATTATATTTATTGTTGTTAGATGCCACCGAGTTGGTTCCGATTTATGGTGACCCAGTATAGGGTTTCCAAGGAAGAGCTGGTAGGTTTGAACTGCCAGTCTTGGGATTAGCAGTCCAGTGCTTACCCTACAGTGACACAACAGGCCTCCCTCCCCAAGTCAAAGAGAAGGATTGTTTTTGTTGCTGTTAAGTGTCTTCGAGTTGGTTCCAACTTAGAATGACCTAGAATTGGGTTTCCAAGGCTGTAAATCTTTGTGGGAGCAGAAAGCCTCATCTTTCTCCTAAGGAGTGGCTGATAAGCTTGAATCACTGATCTTGTGGTTCAAAGTCCAGTGCTTGTCCAAAAGAAGTCACTGCATTCCATTAATACTTGTTTTATACTTGTTGTTGTGAAGTACTGTTGAGTCTGTTACGACCCATAGTGACCCTGAATAGGGTTTTTGAGGAGCAACTGGTGAGCTTGAACCGTCAACCTTGCAGTTCAAACCAACTTTGTAGTCCAGCACATTAACCCACAGTGCCACCCCAGGACTTACATGGGCTTTACATGTTTTAACATGTGCTATTACCATGGCATACGAGTATAAGCAGATGGCCTTTGATCCAGTCTGATGCATGCAGTTGCCATGGAATATTATTACGCTCGTGAAGGCGCGCATAGATGACCGCAGGGTGTTATTACACTCACATGGAGTCACGGGACCACAAGGTCAGTGTGAACTGCAGGTTGGTTTGAACCACGAGGTTGGCAGTTCAGACTCACCAGCCGTTCCATGAAACTCTATACAAGGGTCACTGAGTTAGAACCGATGGCATGGCACTAAACAATAACAGCAGGCTTTTATACATGTCTGCATTTTACAACCTCTAAGAAAAAAGTTCATTTGTTTTTAAATGTAAACTTAGCCATTCCTTATTACAAGAGAAAGAAATGAAAAATGATGCCCACCAAAATCCTTTTTATAGTTGATGAAACAAAAACTCATTAGGTAATCTATATAATAGCATACTAGTGAGAGAACTGAGTTCGTTAAATTTCCCATATGGAATGTGTCCAAATAGTGCAGCTTAGGTACCATCTGTGAAGTGTCAACTAGGAGTCCTGCACATGGCAATGTTACTGAAGGACACAAGTGGAGCTTCGCTACAGACCCGACTCCCAACATCTCATGGTACACTGGGGTAGGGTGGGGGGTGGGGGCGGGGCAGTGAGTGTGGCCTCTGGGGATGTGGTTCCTGTCAGCTCACTTTGGATAAGAGGAAGTGAGAGCTGATTTAGAAATCACCAAAAAGGATGGAATCACAAGATAATGAACTTTTCCACCAAGTTTTGAAGTCCTTTCATATTTACCAAAGTAAGATTAAATTACACTTACAAGTTACATAACTTACAGAGTTAATGAGAAACATTCAGAAACACTTTCATTCCTATGCCATTTTACACTTTCTAAATGGGTTCTGTATCTACAATCCAATGAGACCCTTATAAAGGCTGTGTGATAGGAAAAGCTAACATTGTTTCTTTTTATAAAACGTAAAATGGGGCTCAATGAAGCATTAGTGACTGGTGAGATGCTTTTCCAACCACATGAAAAAGTCAGTGAAGTTTTCCTTATTCACCTGACACACAAGAAGTGTGTAAACACAAGAAGAAAAACGTTAACCCCTGCCAAGCAGAGCCCTTACTAATAGATTCTGTCCTAGATTCGGTCTTGTTACCACACCAGCTCTCCCAACCACGGCTGGCTACCCACAGTACTCCGTCAAGTCTCCAAGCAATGACTCACTCACTAGACTGGGTCAACACTAGACTGTGAACCACAAGGCTGGCAGTTCGAGCCCACCAGCCGCTCCACAGGTGAACGATGAGGCTTTCTGCTCCCACAATGACTCACAGCCTTAGAAACCCTACACAGGGTCGCTATGAGTCAGAACCGACTCAACAGCACTTCACAACGACAACAACAATGCAGACACTGGTCTCTGTGGCATGCATGTAACTAGTGAGAAGAATCACTAAGAGACTTTAGCACAATGCTGATACAATTGCTATAACAACCCTAGGAGCTGAACTTCACGGTGTCCTCGCTCTATACGTAGACTTCAGGGCTCAGAGAACTTCAGTCAACTTGGTCAAATAATTATTAAGCAGTCAAGCCAGCAAGAGAGCTCACAACTGACCGACACCATTCAGCAATACCACCTCGCTTTGTTCCCTAGATTTTAAAAGATAAAAAGGAAAAATTAGCCAAATGCCCATCAGCAGCTGAGTGGCTACACGCAGTGTGGCGCCTGCCTGCGGTGGTACAGAATTCCTCCACAAAGCCAAGACAAGCCTGGACATGTGCTTCCGGCAGAGGAACTGTCCAGCATGCGCAGGTCTATGGAGACAGGAAACAGAGTAGTGGTTTCCAGGGACCAGGGCCACTGCAGAGTTTCAGAGGACTGTGTTAGGTAGGCACGAGGGTGACAGAAAGGTTGTGGACTCAGTAGTTGTGCTGGCTGTGCAGCATGGTGACTACAGAGCTGTACAATTGAAAATGACAAGCAGTATGTGATATATACCAGGGGCTTCAAACAGCTCATGGAGAATGGAAAAGGATCAAGGATTTTCCCACCAACTTTTGAAAGCCCACTCCTATTTTACAATAACGAAGGAAAAGGTAAGCCATGTTTAGTATAGAGATGCCCCATTACCTTGGACACAGCTGCGGCAGGAACACTCTGGGGGGCCTCCTGGGGCTTGCTGCCCCTGTCCCTCTGTCTCTGTCGGCAGTCTAAACAGTTCCTCACAGCGACACAGCAAACTACAGGAGAACGGAGAGCACGTTACACACGGTGAGCCGCCAGCGAAGCTTAGTCCTCTGTGTCTGTTCCCCTCCCCAGCAATTTCAATATTCTTAAAACACACTAAGTCATACAGTAATAAAAGCACATGTAACACAAACGTGGCCACGCACAGACCCAGGTGCCCACCCATCAGCTGAAGAAACAGAGTACCTACCAGTGAGACTCTGAAGTCCGATACCCCCCTCTACCCACCCTAGTCTGAATTTTAGGATGCAACAGTTTTCAAATTTACACTTCATACTTGTGTTTTTAATTTAATAATAAGGCTTTGCCCTTAGTTTGACTAACTTAGTAACAAGGCTGAACATAATTCCTAGTTCAGGCAACACCTGTTACAAAAGTGCAAGTGAGTCTCACAAATCCCAAAATGTCACTTTCTTCACTTGTCAACAAATGTTCAAGAAATACAAGCTTTAGGAGTCCTGGTGTGGCACTGTAGGACACGCACTGGACTGCAAGGTCGGTTTGAACTGCAATGTCGGTGGTCCAAACTCACCAGTCGTGCCTTGGAAACCCTATACAGAGTCACTATGAGTCAGAACTGACTCAATGGCACTTACTAACAACAACTTAAGAGTCGTAGACAGTACTTTAGAATTAGACCACTTGGGTTTAAATCCTACCATGTATGAGCTGCATGATTAGGGCCAGCTGCTTCAACTACCTGTGTCTCAGTGTCTTCAATGTAAAATGGGGAGACCCAGTAACTTCCTTAGAGAGATGTAGCAAGGACTGATTAATTGCTATGATATGTATACAGTGCTTAGAATGGTAAACAGTGCAGAACAAAGAATAAAGTGTTGACTTTATTAAAAGTCCTGGTAGTCTGCAGGTTAAGCATCAGGCTGCTAATCAAAAGGTCAGCAGTTCAAACCCATAGCCGGTCCGTGCGAGAAAGCTGAGGCTGTGTGCTCCCGGACAGACTGACAGTTTTGGAAGGCTTGGGGCAGTTCTATTCTGTCCTGAACAGCAGTGTGATCAGAATCCACTTGACAGCAGTGGGCTGGATTATTATCCACTTACGAAATTTCCCTAAGGAGGGCATAAAGGAAAGCCACTAGACGATTACAAGCTGGACTGCTAACCATAGGGAGCTCCAATCTACCAGACGCTCCACGTAAAGGCTGACAGCCTCAGAAACTCAATACCGAGTCACTAGGAGGCGGAACCGACTGGAAAGGAGCTAAGCACAACCAACCACAGGGCTGTTGAGGAGTCCCGGTGTGGCGCAGTAGGATAAACACTGGACTGCAAAACACACGGTCAGCAATTCAAACCCACCAACTGCTCTTTGGAAACCCTATACAAGGTCACTATAAGTCAGAACTGACTTGATGCTACTTAAAAACAAAAAAAGGATATTTACAATAAAAATGAAATTAGAAATGCAAACTAGGAATATATTCAGAAATATCAGAAATGTAAGTTCAGAATAAGCAAATAATTAATGTTTCAAATGACTGAGCCATTAACATTACCACCAGAAGCCAGTATCTTCATCTCACAAAGTTCCCGCCAATCATCCTTGGAAATTATCAACGGAAATGCTTGTGATGGTCCGCAAATTCACCCAACCTTTAGATCACCAGAAATCATGAGGCATTCAAGCTCTCCTCACCATGAATAAGAATCATTCTTCTCAAAGTACATTATATCAT
>NW_006408790.1:2052612-2059646 GCF_000296735.1 Chrysochloris asiatica | reverse complement strand
CATCCCGGTGAGTCTAAATGCACCTGTTCTTATTCCCACATCCCGGTGAGTCTAAATGCACCTGTTCTATCCCGCATCCCGGTGAGTCTAAATGCACCTGTTCTGATTCCCATCCCAGTCAGTGTAAACACTGGCACTTGGCTTTAAAAGACTTTGTCTCCTAGCCTCCAACCCCCTGACCTTCACATCATTTCACTTGGGAAAGTTACTCAGATTCCTAAACATCAGAGAATTGTTTTAAAAATTCAAAAGCTTGTCCATGTAAAGAAAGTGGGGCATGCAGTAAGCACCCAGGACAAACGCTACAATTATGATTATGATTCCTCCCACGTCCACACCCCTTCACATCCATGGGTTACTTCAGTATCTCCCCTACTCTGGAATGCTCAGGATCCAGGGGCTATTTCTTCAGGAATGTTATTATAAGTTAGTGTTTATTGCTTAGCTCTCACAAGCCCTAGTATAACATGGGAAGCATTAATACTACTGAAGCAGTACTGGTGGATTGAACAAGAAATAAATGCAAATAACTCAATTTCGTGGCAGTCTGACTCTAAAGCAAACACTAATAAAAGTGAATGTTGTTAAGTGTCATCCAGTCGGTTCCAATTCATAGCGACACTTAAGTAGGGTTTCTGAGGCTATAGATCGTTGCAGGAGCAGAAAGTCTCATTCTCTCAGGGAGTGGCTGGTGAGCTGAAACTGCGCATCTTGTAGTTCACAGTCCAGTATTTACCCTGCAGTGACACCCGTTGTTGTTGTTGTTAACTGCCGTCGCGTCTATCCTGACCCACAGCGACCCTGTTCAGGGTTTCCGAGGAGCGGCTGGTGAACTTGAACCGCTGACCTTGCAGTTCAAACAGCTTTGCAGTCTGGCGCATTAACCCACCGTGCCACACCAGCCATGGCCCCTTAAATATCTGTATCTTAAACTTATTCTGGACCCTTGGAAAGTCTAAGTAATAGAAAAAATTCCCCATCACGGAAGTAAGACAGGTAGTTCTGACAGACGCCAAAGCTCTCTGCAGTGCAGGATGGACTATGGCCACCACAGGGCAGGAATGGTGGTCAGTGATGGCCGCTCTCCCTAAAACACAGGGAATTCTTTGAGTTTTATGCGTATCAAACAATGCCATTGATATTCTGGGATTCTTATGGGCCCAGGACAAGTATCCCAACTATCGTCATATTTTTATGCAAATCCATGTCTCTGATATACCGTTTTTGGAACCTGTATAAGCCCTTCCTGTGTTAGTTTACTGAGGATACTGTGTGTATTTTATATGTGTAGGCACACTGGTAATGTCGGTGCTTTATACGGGAAAGTACGGTCATTAGGTCACAATAGGATTCATAGACCGACATGCAGTAAAATCACTGTAATTAGAAAATTTCTTTTTCAAGAATTCAGAAGTTTATTTGACTCAATTTCAGAAGATAAATCACTAAAGATAATCAAATCCTTGGGTTCTCCCAGTATGGAGATGCACATACATACACATATATGTTCAATTGCTGTCATTCTCAAGGATGACAAGGTGACCTCACTCACACAAACATCACCTGGCATTAGTATCTGCTGTACCAGCAGAGCTTCACCAAACCATACACAGGAAGGAGCTGGGGAGGGAGCGCTCCCGCTCTCGGCCTCAGACTTACCCAGCCGCAGGCACTGGCGCATGAGGCCCCCAGAAGACATGTTTTTTTCCGCCTCAATCTCACTGAAGTTTAGAGAGCTGGCAAAGACGAGGACATCAACCATGGCCATCAGTCGGCTGAGGAAAGTCACCGCTGTCTCTGCGGACATGCCTTGTGTCACTTCGATACTTTCCAATTCAGTCTTTAAAATAAAAGATTTAGTCCTGTTCAAACTTCATAAATATAATACATATCAGTGACTTTAATAATTCAGATGAACACAACTTAGTAAAGTTTGTAAACAAACTGAAATATCAGCTAATTCTAGTTATTATAAGATTTAGTTATGTACCTGGTTATGATATTTAGTTACTTTATCGGTGAATCCTACGGTAATCAGGTACTGAACAATTTTTAAATCAATGTCAAATTGAACTGCTATTGCTATTAAAATTGCTATTATTACTCAAAACTATATTCTAAACTTAATATCACTTCACAATTTAGAGAAGATCACATATATAGAGAGGACGTTAGCTTTATTAAATTATAAAAATATAAAATAGTTATTTCTATCCTAAAATCCTCATTCTCATTTATGAAAAGACACATCTTAATTATTTTACTTTTCTATATAGGTATCTCTGGTAGCGTAGTGGTTTTGAGTTGGGCTGCCAACCTCAAGGTCAGCAGTTCGAAAACTACCAGTGGTTCTGCGGGAGAAAGACGAGGCGTTCTGCTCCCGTAAAGATTTACAGCCTCGGATACCCTGTGCAGGGTCACTATGAGTCGGAACCGACTCCACGATACTTAACAACAACAACAACATGTATGTATGATGAATACTAGAAAATATAGATTTGGCATCAAAATAAGATTGACTTTCAAATTACACTGTATGGCATTTTCTTCTCCATTTCAGAATAAACTGAAATGGCTAGGCACTAGGATACAAATAATCAATAACATCATTAATTCCTTTACAGATACCCTATCCATGACAGACCTATAGACAATAGCATTAGGGTGAACTGGTAGCATTCTTAACTGGGAATTACGCTTTCATCAAATTATTGTTTATGGGGAAATGCAATTTACTGTTTTCAGAAGCAATATTACAAAATTAGTTCGTTTCTTAAAATGTGTAACTGTGTAGTTTTATTAGCAGTAGCCACTTCTTGGATTTTACTTTTCACTCTGTACTTTATACCATTTTAATTATTTTGCTTCATTATGTTCAGTATAGCCAGGTCTCATTTCTCAGGGCCTTAAGTAATGGAAGAATGAGGAATGCTTCACAAGCAAACGAACAAAAACACAACTTTGAATATTCTGAAATATGCACGTTTGGCTGCACTGATGGATCTTCCTTCCTCATCAAAATAAGCCTATTAGTAGGTCCCTGGTCCGATTTTACATTTTATGTTGACACTGTTTAAACCCACTGGTCTTCAGAAACCTTTCCTTGCTCATATTAGCATGAAAAGGTGAGTGGGAAATAGATTTGAGAGAGGAAACAAAACAAACCCAGCCCCTTAGAGATGGCTCCTGGAGATAAGGTGAGTGGTAAGGACAATAAGTTCAAGCTCACCAGCTGCTCCTTGGAAACCCTATACAGAGTCACTATGGGTCAAAATCAATTGGACAGCACTTAACAACAACAACATGGGCCTTATAAACTTACACTCAGTCTAAACAGAGTATAACATGAAAACTTTTCCCCCTCCAAAACAGGAACTTGTTTAAGATTGTCGATTTAAAACATTATGCTCATTCAATACTCATGACCACAAGAAAGTCCTTGGAATTTGGCCACAAAGATCCCTGAATTCCCAGCACTCCACTTGCATGCAGTCCCATCCACCATATCAATGCTGCATCAGTGACCACAGCACACTGGTCTACCAGCTGTAAATGTTCTATAGTGGAATGAGAAACTGTGTTTAGATCTATTAAATGTTATTAATGTAAATGTATAATATTTACACCATTTCTGTAAACTTTAATATTTCTGAGTTGATGGTTTTATTTTCATGTCATTTTGTAGTCTACAAAGACTAACCTTCAAAGTATGTTTTCATTTGAAAAGAAGTGAATTATAACCAGAATTCATGAATTATCCCTGTAACTCACTACTCAATCTGACTACAAAAGGTTTAAAAGGCATTATTGTTGCAAACAATAACATAAAAGATAATTTTATTGCATTCTACATAAAAAAGCTATAAATGATGAAATGTTATATAAACCTCATAACCTAGATTTGAAATTACAGATGACTTACATATAAGATTATTATTAAATATTAAAAGAGCACGTATTTCATCCAGTTTCATTGCAACTAGCTAAAATCTGATTGTACATACGACTGGAACATTTTTTATTCAGTTCTACGATAGTTGTTTATTCTAGAGATGATTGTGAACAAGAGAATAATTCAGCAATGCATTAATAAATTAATCTTTCATATACCAAACATATTCCTAATGTGAAAGATGGTATGGAAACTCAAAATATAACCAAGTCAAAAGTTTTGTAAATAATTAAAAAACATTTTTTTTTTCAAATGGAAAACCTGAAAATTACTGCAAAAGTAATACTAACCTTAGAACCCTGGACATGCAATAGACAAATCAGGAGACAGACCAAAAAAGGTACAAGAAAAGAAAAAAATATTAAAATTAAATAAAAATACAATGTAAAATTGAAACACAAAATAACAAATTCAGAAATTATATTTATTAAATGCAAAATCAATACTCAGAAGAGATACTCATTTGGATACCATGCCATGTTAGGATTAAACATCAAATACTCGCATTCCTATTTATATTACTATTGAGCGTGACATTCCCAGAGCGCACGGGTCCAGCCCGTGGATTAGGAGTGACGTGCGCTGTTGTACAACAAAATGTTTTTTTCTAGGAGACTACTAATGACAGATTTTGATAAATAAACTAACCTAATAGCTCCGCAAAAGCCCCAACTCTGTGTGGTTTAGACAGAAGTGACTCCTCAATTTCTCATGCATTCCTTCATGTTCAAAGGAATTCATAGCATCCTTCCTATAGATCAAACCCCAGAAGCTGATTACAGAACACAAGAAACGAGTAACAACAGTCCAAAACCACCTTTCCAGGCCAGAACAGAGCTTGGAGCTGAGGCTCGCAGATGAAATCAGACAGTGACATGAACACTGCACTGATTTCAGAGACTCAATAAGCGACGAAGAATTAGTGAAGCATGTGGGCAAACATTTCAAAATTGGCTTCTTTCATGTGAAAACAGATCAGTGTCCCGACACAGGACACTAGGGTCAGGATTGGGAGCGGAGCCCAGCAAAAACCAAAACAGGGTCATCATGACAAAACAGAAATTAATTAAAATTAAGACCTGGTCATCATTCTTGGGCTGAAAAAGTCAGGCTGCTCTTCTTTCTAAGGATTATGAAGTTGTGGGGAGAGCCAGCAATGTGGGGTCTAGGATGCTTCTGGGGGAGAGAATACAAGGTCAGGCAGGGCTGACCCAGCCATCAAGCCTAAGCAGGCTTCTGGGGGCCGACGAGCGTGGCCGACTTACACTAGCAGTGATTAGCAGCTGAGGGTGGAACTACGTCCCTTGTGACATCTTCATTCACGACCAACTCCCACAACACAATACAGGAAATATGAAAGGATTCAACTCCCACAACACGATACAGGAAATATGAAAGGATTCAATTCCATGGCCAACAAAACATGCACTTAACACCGTCCACAACAACCACAGAATGATCCTTTCCACAAAGCAGGGTTAGACTATGTGCTCAGAAGACAACCCTTTCCTCCTCTGAGCATTAAAACTAATGGTGCGATTGAGACTTGAGGCTAAATTGTCATGTATTTTCTATGCCATATGGGATTCCAACAAATCTAGGCAAAATAAAAACCTCCAATAAAACCATGCTTCTTTAACGAATACTAAGTTTCAGGGATCCACTGTTTATACAAAAAAGTATAAAGGAAATAGATTTTTCCCGTAAAGTTCCCATTAAAATATGCACTTATATGTAACATCAAGGTGATTCCAATGGTTAATGCTGTTGGCTGCTAACCAAAACGTTGGAGGTTCAAGATCACCAAGAGGCACCTTAAAATAAATTCTTCTCAAACTACTTTCAAAGCATCAGACATTGCAAATCCTGCTAAGTACAGTTCTACTCTGACACACATGTCCCGGGACCACCGTCAGTCAGAACCAACTCAAGGGCAACTGCTTTGGCATTTCCCCCCCCCCCAAGATGCCTCAGCTCCAACATTTCTCCCTTGACAGTGGTACAGCAGCAGCAGCAGCAGCCCACAGGGGTGCATGGGGTCATCCTGCACACGAAACATGGTCTGCTCATCTCAGGGCCAGCGGACAGACATGAGGGCACTGCAGCCAGAGCTCTCAGAGGAGTTACAGCTGACACTGAGCTTAGCTCCAACAGGTCACCCACATCAGGACTTCTCAAGTGGACAAGCTTACTTTATAAATTAGAAAACTGGGTCAACATTCAGTAATTCTGAATGAATCACCTTGAAAATATGTACAGGAACCATGTGGCACCTTCTCCTTTCTGTGCACTTGTCATGGCTCCCAGAACGTCCACAAACTCTCCACGGACGAGCAAACTCAATGACACTCGACAGGAAGGGACTAAAGGACAGGGTCTATCTAGGAAGTGGGCTTCCACTCACCATGACAGGAAGCTGACAGCCACATGCCACACACTGAGTCACAGGAACTTAATGGAGGTCCCAGCGATTCCTCAGTAGTGACAGGGAGCAGGTTGAGAGAATTTGTTTTGGAAGAAAAGGAGATTCATACTTTCCGGAAAAGACATCATAAATTGGGAACTAACAGAAATACTTAACAAAATCCCATTGCCAACAAGTCAATTCCAGCTCAAAGCGACTCTATATGATGCAATGATGGTGCTGGTGGGCCATAGAATCAGATCTGATTCAGTGGCATCAGGATTGGAGGAAGACTCATTAACAACCTGCAACATGCAGATGATGCAACCTTACTTGCTGAAAGTGAAGAGGACTTAAAATACTTACTGATGAAGATCAAAGAGCACAGCCTCCGGTATGAATTGCATCTCAATGTCAAGAAAACAAAAATCCTCACCACTGGACCAATAAACAACATTCTTATCAATGCAGAAAAGATTGAAGTTGTCAAGGACTTCATTCTTCTTGGACCAACTATCAACACTCATGGAAGCAACAGTCAGTAAATCAAATGACATGTCACATTGGGCAAATCTGCCGCACAAGACCTTTTTAAAGTGTTGAAGAGCAAAGATGTCAGCGTGAGGACTAAGGTACACCTGACCCAAGCCATGGTATTTTCAATAACTTCGTATGCAT
>NW_006408790.1:2031091-2051847 GCF_000296735.1 Chrysochloris asiatica | reverse complement strand
CTGTGAGTGGATGATCTATAAGAGTATATATGAGTATATAGTGACACAATAGATGACAGCCTAGGAAACCCTGTGGGGCAGTTCTCCTCTGTTACACCAGGAGGCGCTGTGAGTGGATGATCTATAAGAGTATATAGGAGTATATAGTGACACAATAGATGACAGCCTAGGAAACCCTGTGGGGCAGTTCTCCTCCGTTACACCAGGGGGCGCTATGAGTGGATGATCTATAAGAGTATATACGAGTATATAGTGACACAATAGATGGCAGCCTAGGAAACCTTGTGGGACAGTTCTACTCTGTTACACCAGGGGGTGCTGTGAGTGGATGAAATATAAGAGTATATATGAGTATATAGTGACACAATAGACGACAGCCTAGAAAACCCTGTGGGGCAGTTCTCCTCTGTTACACCAGGGGGCGCTGTGAGTGGATGATCTATAAGAGTATATACGAGTATATAGTGACACAATAGATGACAGCCTGGGAAACCCTATGGGGCAGTTCTCCTCTGTTATACCAGGGGGCGCTGTGAGTAGATGATATATAAGATTACATAGGAGTATACAGTGACACAATAGATGACAATCTAGGAAACCCCAGAGGGCAGTTCTCCTGTCACATGGTGGTGATTGAGTGGTTGAAATATGCTAATATGTATGCGTATACAATGACATGAGATGACAGCCTGGGAAACCCTATGGGGCAGTTCTACTCTGTCACACAGGGGTGCTGTGAATCAAGAATACATGCGAGTATATTTGATTGCGGAATCTTTGCATGGCACTTCATGACAATACACTGGGCGTCAAGGTCAGTGTGAACCAAAAGGTTGGTGGTTCAAATCCACCAGCCACTCCTTGGAAAGCTATACACGGTTGCTGAGTTGGAATCGATTGTACTTAACAACAACAACATATGTGTATGTGCAGTCACACAACCTATTACTCATTTGTCAGTCTGCGTGTTGGCTTGTGAGTTGCTGTGATGCTGGACGCTATACCAATGGTGTTTTAAACACCGGCAGAGTCAGCCAAGGCAGACAGTTTCAGCTGACCTTCCTGACTAAGACAGACTGGGAAGGCGAGGCGGACTACTTTAGAATGTAAAGCTACAGAACTCCTAAGAAAGTGCAGTGGGACCCTGTCAGATGCACCAAAGTACTGACTCATCAAACATTATGAATAGCACCAGAATACTGTCAGACAGTGACGGAAGATGAGCCGTTGAGGTAGGAACGCAGCCAAAACACTACGGGAGAAGAGATGCCTCCTCAAAAGAGAGTTGACGGTGATAATGCAAACGGAGTAAAGCTTTCAGGACCTTCATATGATAATGGGGCACAATACAAAATGAGAAGAAACAGCTACACACATCCATTAATAATGGCCTGTGCAAAGTATAAATCCAGAAAATCTGGAAGTTGTCAAAAAGAAATGGCAGCTGAAAACATCCATATAGGCATTCATGGACTGGGGCTGGCCATTTTGAATCTGACAATCATAAGGTTTACTATTCAAAGAAAGACAAGTTGAAGAAGCATGACATCACATTCAATATCAAACAGAGTATCTAAAGATTTATCCTGATGTACAGTGCTGTCTGTGATAGGGTAATATCCATACACATACAAGTAAGACCAGTTAATACCAGTATTATGCACATTTACTCACCAATCACTAGAGACAGTGATGATGAAATTGAAGAATTCTACAAACGTGTTCAGTCTGAAATTGATCAAACGTGCAATCAAGATATGTTGATAATTACTGGTGATTGGAATACAAAAGTTGGAAACAAGGAGAAAAGTAGTTGAAAAATACAGCCTTGGTGATAGAAATGATGCTGGAGATCGCATGATAGAATTTTGCAAGACCAACATCTTCATTGCAAATCCCAGTTTTAAACAACATACGGACCTCACCAGATGGAATACACAGAAATCAAATTGACTACATCTATGGAAAGACATGGTGGACAAGCTCCATATCATTATCCAAAGCAAGGCGAGGGGCAGACTGTGCAACAGATCATTAACTGCTCAAAGGCCAGTTCAGGCTAAAGGAAAAACAAGTCCAGCAGAGCCCAAATATGACCTTGAGCATTTATGCTCAAATATGACCACCTGAATATAGAGATCATCTCAAGAATAGGTTTGATACATTAGAAAGAAGACCAGAAACTCTGCAAGATGCCACCAATAACATCAGACAGGAAGAAAGAGAAAGTGATTCAGAGGACAAGAAAGGAGGAAATACCAACATGGATGTCAGAGGAGAGAGCACAGAGAAGCTGATGACTGGAAGATGTGAGGAGGTAAAGAACCCAACAGAAAATTCCAAAGGTCAGCTCGAGAAGACAAAGTCAAATATTATAAGGAAATGTGCAAAGACCTGGAGTTATAAAACCAAAAAGGAAGACTTCAGCATTTCTCAGGCTGAAAGAACAAGAAAAATTCAAGCTTCGGTTTGAAATACTGAAGATTTCTATGGTAAAATATTGAATGATGCAGAAAGGATGAAAAGGAGATGGAAGGAGATGGAAGGAGATGGAAGGAATACAGAGTCGCTGGACCAAAAGAAATGGTTGCTGTTCAAACATTTCAAGGGGTAGCCTATGATCAAGAGCCCGTGGGACTGAGGAAGAAGTCCACAGAGCATTGAAGGCATTAGCTAAGAACAAGGACACCAAGAGTTCACAGAATACAAACTGAAATCTTTCAATAAATTGATATAGCCAAAAAATTTCAAAGACATCTCTCAGGCCAACTGATTGTAAGAGATGCATATTTCTGCCCATTCTAAAGAGATATGACCCAAAAAGCATGAAGAAATCATTAGACAATATCATTAATATCCTTGCAAGTAAAATGTTGCTGAAGATTCAAAATGGCTGTGAGAATACATGAACAGGATACTGCCAGAGAGTCAAGCCCGATTCGGTCGAGGACGTGGAATGGGTATCATTGCTGACGTCAGATGGATCTTGGCTGAAAGCAGAAAATAACAGAAAAATGTTTACCTGTACTTTACTGACAACACAAAAGCTTTCAATTGTGTGGCTTATGACCAGCTATGGACAGCAGTTTGGAGAATGAGTACCCCGAACACTTAACTGTGCTCAGGAGGAACTTGTAAGTCCACCAAGAGGTGGTTGTTGAAACAAACAAGGAGATACTGAAAGGTTTAAAATCAAGAAAGTTATGTGCCATGGTTCTACACATTCGTCAGACTTATCCAATCTGCATGCTGAGCAAATAATCTGAGGAGCTAGATTATATGGAGAAGAACATGGCAACAATTGGAGGCAGACTCATTGACAACCTCTGATATGCAGATGATACAACCTTGCTTGCTGAAAATGAAGAGGACCTAAAATACTTACTCATGAAGATCAAAGACCACAGATTTGGTATGGGTTGCAGTTCAATGTAAAAGAAACAAAAACGCTCATAACTGGACCAATAAATAATATCATGATAAATGGAGAAAAGACTGAAGATGCCAAAGACATCATTTTGCTTGAGTCAGCCATTAAACTCATAGAAGGAACAGTCAAAGGAGTATTGCGTTAGGCAAATCTGCTACAGAAGAACTTGTTAAAGTGTTCAAAAGCATACAAGGCAGTTTGAGGACTAAAGTGCAGTGACCCCTGCCGTCGTATTTTCAACAGCCTCATGTGCATGTGAAAGTTGGACAACAAATATGAAAGCCCATAGAAAAATTGATGCATTTGAGTTACGGCGTTGGAGAAGAATATTAAAAGTACCATGGATTGCTGAAGAACAAACACATCTGTATTTGAAGAAGTACAGCCAGAACGCTCCTTAGAAGCCAGGATGGGCAGAATTCATCCATCATACTTTGGACATACTATCAGGAGGGACAAATCCCTGCAGAATGACATCATGCTTGATAAAATGGAGGGTCAGTGAAAATGAGGAAGACCCGCAACGAGACAGACTGGAACAGTAGGAGCAACAATGGGCTCAAGCATAGCAACGGTGGAGAGGCTGGTGCGGGACCAGGCAGTGCTCCATTCTATTAGGGCAGCTCATGAGTCAGTAATGGTTGGATGGTGTCTATGGACAGCAGGAGACACAACACGTGACAACATAGGAAACAGGGCAGTTCTACTGTTTCATACAGGGGGCGCTGTGAGTGGATGATCTATAAGAGTATATATGAGTATATAGTGACACAATAGATGACAGCCTAGGAAACCCTATGGGGCAGTTCTCCTCCGTTACACCAGGGGGCGCTGTGAGTAGATGATCTATAAGAGTATATACAAGTATATAGTGACACAACAGATGACAGACTAGATGTCTCTGTGGGACAGTTCTCTGTTACACCAGGGGGCGCTGTGAGTGGATGATCTATAAGAGTATATATACATATATAGTGACACAGTAGATGACAGCCTGGGAAACCCTGTGGGGCAGTTCTACCAGGAGACAAGCCTCCTCCCAGAGCACCCAGGGCTGTGGGCACCAGTAGCCAGCGCACATGAGGTGGGAAGCACATTACCAAATCCTTTGCCTTCTGAGCAACGAGCAATGGAGTCCATTTGTTTTGATATGAATCATAGACATTTTTTAAATAACTAATATATAAAGTAATAACTAACCCATTTTTTGTGTCTACTAGTATTGTATTTTAAATGATGCATAAATAACATGAAATTCCTTTCAAGTTTATCTTATTAATACATTTCAATACTTTTTATTAGAAGAAATAAAGAGAAGCACCATAAAAATAAAAAAAAAATGCTTAACCAGAACGCCAGAAAAATGAAAACGCTATAAGGGGCAATAGAGCCAACACAGAGTTGCTGGAAATTTTATTTGGTTTATGAAATTTTTCAGACAATAGAAAGAAATGTTATTTTATGCATTTCTTGTCAGAAGGTACTGATATTTTATATTGTGGTTGTTGTTAAGTGCCATTGGGCCAGTTCAGACTCGTAGTAACTCTACATAGGGTTTCCAAGGAGTAGCTGGGAAGTTTCAAAGCCAACCTGGTGTTTCACAGTTCAGTGCTGATCACACAGTATCATTAAGTATCATGTGTGATCACTAGATAAAATGCAGCCAAACTCTTTTGTATCATTAAGTTACTCTGATACTGTTTAAAATGAATCACTGACTTCAAGATTAAGTTTCAGAGAAAAAGAATGTAATCACCTGCCTGCAGTTCTAACCCATATGAAGTGTGTAAACCCGTGTGCAGTTCTGATATGAAAGAAGCTCTGGTAGCGTAGTGGTTACGAATTGGGCTGCGAACTGCAAGGTCAGCAGTTCAAAACTACCAGCTGTTCCGTGGGAAAAAGATGAGGCTTTCTGCTCCCATAAAGATTTATAGCCTCGGAAACCCTGTACAGGGTTGTTATGAGTCAGAACCGACTCCACAGCACATAACCAATCAACCAACCAGTTCTGATATGAAGTGTGTAAACCCATGTTCAGTTCTGCTATGAAGTGTGTAAAGCCCTGTGTGCAGTTCTAACAGGTACAATGACTAGAGATACTATTAAAAGCAATTTAGAGGAGAGTATCTAAAGTTTGGATTCATGACCTGATTTTTACATAATAACCGCAAATTTGAATAATATCTCCAAGATTTATAGAACAAGGATTTAGTGTAGCATAGTGGTTACGAATCGGGCTGCGAACCGGAAGATCAGCAGTTCGAAACTACCAGCTGCTCCGCGGGAGAAAGATGAGGCGATCTGCTCCCGTAAAGATTTACAGCCTCAGAAACCCTATTCAGGGCCGCTATGGGTCGGAACCGACTCGACGGCACTTAACAACCACAACCACAACATAAATAAGAGATGCACAATAAATAGGGAGGAAAGTTATTTATAGTCACAGCTCTTACTAAGAAGTATTAGTCTGAATGACCACATACATTTTCCATACCCATGCATCTGGAACATAACACTGAGAAGCAAGGGGTGGACATACAAATGTGCAGGGTTTAGAGTTCCCTTAGGTGTGACATGTCTTATTAAAACATCGCTGTTCACGCAGTAGAATACCCGGTCATGTAATTACACGATGCTGCCACCAGGTGGAGCATCAGTACTTACAGTTGGAGATGTAGCAGCAGAGAGCAAAGGTAGAATTCCTCCACAAGCAATGATGATGTTGTCTACCATTTGCGAAATGAGGTGAATTGTGTTATGTACAAAAATAATGTTCTCATTGCTATTGACAAAATCCATTACCGACTTTGTGGAATGGCTAAAAAAAAAAAAACAGGAAAATAAAACACAATGAACATTTCCTTAGCTTAAGAATAAGTAGCTGAGATCAGTAAGTAACAGTGTATTTATAACCATAGTCGTTAGAATATTGAGAAGACTTTGACAAATTTAACATCGAGATGACTAGAAAAAGAAAACAATTTGCAATTGAGAACTCTTTCCGAAGAGTGAGCATTCCTCTCAGCAGGGTTTGTGTGTGTGTGTCTGGTTGGTTAGTCTGTGTCGGGTAGATAGATGTCCAAATGTGCTAACGTAAGTCATTGTTTCGTCTATTTGTACAGTACAGTGTGCTAAGAAGACTCTAAGACATATGACTAGGTCATTTGTCTTTCTTTTTTTTTTATTTACAAAGTTGGTCCAAGTTAAAGTTATTACACTTCCAGGCAGTGTCGCTGAACTGCATTACCAAGGATGATAGCACACACCTCTGGGCAGCCATGATGAAAATACACACTGCTCGTCACAGAAGTGAGGCCAGCGAGAGGAGGGTGTAAGGATCAGTCCAAAGTCAAGGACTTATTGACTCAAAAGGGCAAACAATCCTCACAGTATGTCATCAGTGACACTTTTCCACACAAAGAGGCAACATGTGTGACTTTAGTGTCAGGCAACAGTTCCGACAGTGAACCTCACCTTTCCAGAGCAGGGGATGCGATCTAGCCCAGGCCGGATGTCAGGAGGGTTTTCTCTCTCCTAAAACTAAGGGCTGAGTGTCTCAGGGACTTCCAGGGGCCATGGAAGAGACCACACAGCGTGCTGCGGGGAAGGCAGGCTGACTATGACTCCCGTGGGGCTTTGCCGAACTCGGCTAGTTCCAGCCTCGCCTCCATCCATCCAGTTACTGTGATGGCGGAGTATAAGCCGCTTATTGGTGGTGTTGGGGTGCAGTGCCATCCAGTCAATTCTGACTCACAACCACCCTGTCTGGGGGTTCCGAGGAGCAGCTGGTCAGTCTGAACCACCCATCCTGGGGTTCAAACCAACCCCTGAGGTCAAGTCCTTATCCTGTGGCGCCACAGTAGGGTTCCTAAGATGCTTACAAACGAGACTCAATTTAGTGCTGCCTCACAACCTCACACACACCCACACACACACCGTCACATCCACACACCCTCACACACACCTTCACATACCCACAGTCACAAACACCCTCACACCCTGTCACACACACCCTCACACACACCTTCACACACCCACACACACTGTCACACACACCCTCACACACACCCTCACACACACCTTCACACACATACACACACACCCTCACACATGTCCTCACACACCCGCACACCCCTCACACACACACATCTTCACACACACCCTCACACAGCCGCACACCCACCCTCACACACACCCTCAGGCACTCACCCCCCCCACACACACACCGTCTCACACACACACCCCACACACACACACACCGTCACACACACACACACACCCTCTCACACACAGCCTCACACACACACCTTTCACACACACACACACACACACACCCTCACACATCCGTACACCCTGCATACACACACACCTTCACACATGCCCTCACATACCCGCACACCCCTCACACACACACACCTTTACACACACACACCCTCAAACACACCCCCCACCCCTCACACCCACACACACACTCCCCACCCACACCCTCACACACACACACCCCACACACCCTCACACACACACCCTCACACCCACACAACCCCACACACACCCACACCCTTGCACACACACCCGCACCCTCATATACCCTCACAGCACTAGCACACACCTTCGCACACCCTCACAGACACCCCCTCGCATACTCATTTCCCCCCTTCATACACACGTGCTCACTCTCGCACCCCCTCGCTCACAGCCCTCGAACCCACACACAATCCCACACTCACACCCACACTCATGCACACTCCTTTGCACACACACTCAGAAGCTAGCGCACGGTACACCCAGACATGAAGCCGGTCAGGCCGATTCACAGCAGGCAGCTGAGCACCTTCGAGGCAATGACACCCCCTCATTGTCCCACGAAGAGACCACAATGGGGACAGCTGCACTTGTTTCGTTTTTTGAGAAGCCTCTCTTAGAGAGTCACTGGCGAACTTCAAAATTTTACTTTTCAATGATCTTAAGCCTAAGATCTTAGATCTCTTAGATCCCTACTGGTGTGAGCCTCAGACATTATAACGCTTATGAAGATATGCTTCCATCAAAAATCGAAACGTGTGTTTTCAAGCAGTTCAGGCTTCTATCATAAAATACAAATGTTCTAAATGAGCTCTCTTACTTCTTTTTCACAAATACGGAACTCCAGAAATAACCATGCATGGAGCTAAACATGGGAGGTGGGGGTAGGGTGCCAGGGAGAGTGCACAAGTGTGTGTGCTCAAGGGTGTGAGTGAAGGTGTGTGTGAAGGTGTGAGGTGTAGGAGTGTGTGTGTGAGGAGTGTGTATGAGGGTGTGTGTGAAGGTGTGAGGTGTAGGAGTGTGTGTGTGAGGAGTGTGTATGAGGGTGTGTGTGAAGGTGTGAGGTGGAGGAGTGTGTGTGCTCAAGGGTGTGAGTGAAGGTGTGAAGTGTAGGAGTGTGTGTGTGAGGACTGTGTATGAGGGTGTATGTGAAGGTGTGAGGTGGAGGAGTGTATGTGTGAGGAGTGTGTATGAGGGTATGTGTGAAGGTGTGAGGTGGAGGAGTGTGTATGAGGGTTGTGTGAAGGTGTGGGGTGTAGGAGGATAAATAGTTTCTGGGAGGATACGTCTGAGGATCTGTGTGCAGAAGACTGGGTACAACGGGGTTTATGTGTCAGTGTAATGGGGCGTGTGTGCGAGAGGCAGTAACTGTGTGTGTGTGTGTGTGTGTGTGTGTGTGTGTGTCTGTGCAAGTGTCTGCCAAGACATGACTCCAGTCTTGTGTGACCCGAGCAGACCCTTGGCTTTCCAAACTTCATCACAAACCGATAAACAATCCCGAATCCCAGTGCCCTCAGTTTGTGCTGAAGTCTAGAAAGACAGGGGTCTCTTAGGCTCGGAAAGGAGACATTCAATTATCTGTAACCAGCTTGATTTGCGTCCATTCTTCAGGGACCGACTTCACACACATGCATGTCCGTGTGACAGGGAAGAGCTCTTGCTACCTCCTCCAGACGTGCACGTCTGTCTCTAAGGCGAAGAGCAGGTCAGTGAGAAGCCGCTGATGCATGGGCGACCACTTGAACTCTGGGATGCGGAACATGGTCGTGCGGGGGCCAGGGCTGAACTGGCGCCGCTGCTCCTCCGTCATGGGCATCCCTCGGAATCCCAGGTCCACTCGGAGGTCTCGGTCCGGGTGAGGGACAGAGCGGCCCTGAACAGCCTAGAGAATGACAAGGCAGACTTTCATCAAGTATAAATGGGGACCCGAGGCCAGACTCCAGCCTTTACTGAAGCCGCTCCGCTAGCCCCTCTGAGTTGGAAAAGTGCCTCCTGCCGCTGCAGACACTAAGGGAGCATCAGATTCTGGATGCTGACCCTTGCGTCTGTAGGTACATGAGGCCACACCACGTCGTGGGAAAAGTCCTGAATGTGTGTCATCTAACACAAGCGCATAAGCAGCAGAGGAAACAGTATCAGAAGAGAGACCAGGGACCGTGGAAGGCTGCTTCGTTTACAGCACTTCGAATGCAGAGGACGACTGCACTGTGTAGGTTAGAAAACAAACCCAAACTATCCCCTCTGATTGAACGCCAGCAGATGTGAAGAGAGAGTTTTCTTTCTAATTTAAAGAAAAATGAAAGACCTGAAAAAGCCTCTAAAAGACAGACTCGTCCAGAAACAGTAGGTATACAATGCATTGTGTCTGTCCTGTTAAACATGTATTAAACACAAATATGCATACCAGGAAACAAGCAAAGACGAAACACCTACAAACGCCCTAGGGGTGCAAAGGGTGGGCTCTTCACTGTAAGCACTATGGTAAAAAAGACAGAGAGAGAGACGCTTAGGTTCAGTGACATAACATTTAAATCTTTGCCAAATGCAAATTGTCCCTCCTGTGCCTGTTATCCCTGCTGTCCAACGGCCACAAAAAGGGAACGTGGCCCGTTCCCAGCTCCGCCTTTTCTGTAGACAGCACGCGTTTGTAACGGATCTTATTAAAGTACAGACACCACTCCAGCGCAGTTTCCTCTACAAGACACAACTCTCATGGAAACAACACGTGACATTCCTCATCAGTGCCTCCAGGTCGGGGTAAAGCTAGTACTGAAATACCACACACTCTGAACCACAGCTGCTGTCTGGCCTACAACACCGACCACACACCGGCCAGCAATCCCAGACCAAACCAGAACGTGTCCTCACCTTTGTCTTGAGTCTGCTGAGCCTGCAGAGCCACCGTTCCTCAGCAAGAGCTCAAAGTCCTGACTTCTGCCAGCCACTGCCTACCCAGCATGCTGTTGGTAACAGTCCAGGGCCTCTCAGCCCCATCCCTGCCCACAGTGTGGCCATCTGAGCGCACGGAGCCCAGGGCCTGGAGCCAGCACCCAGAGAACCCAAGCCACTGACATCAAGTCGATTCCAACTCCCAGAGCTCCTATAGGACAGAGGGGGACTGTCCCAGAGCTCCTATAGGACAGAGGGGGACTGTCCCAGAGCCCCTATGGACAGAGGGGGCTGTCCTAGAGCTCCTATGGACAGAGGGGGACTGCACCAGAGCCCATATGGACAGAGGGGGACTGCACCAGAGCCCATATGGACAGAGGGTGTCCACAGCTGACATGTCATGTCCTACAGAGAGGCCGCGGGCTGGTTGGCAGCTGAACACTCAATCACTGGACCACTAGGGCTTCTTCAGTTATTGGTAGGTGCAGCCGAGGAGATTCTGACTCACAGCCATCCCATACAGGGTTTTGAGGAGCGGCTGGTAGATTTGAACCACTGACCTACAGCGCCACACCAAGACTCCTTGGACCTTAGTGGGCACTGGATAGATAACAGCCGCCCCTGTCCTCCTTCATGTCATCAACCACTGCCATCTGGCCCAGTGCTCAGCTCTATCATCCTGAGCGACGGGGAGAGAGAACTAGGTGTCAAAGGCTAAAGTCAGTCAAGTATTGAGAAAGAAGAGTCCAGGACAAACATGCCGACACCCACGGCCTCCTGAAACGTGACAAGCGGCAGAGATGGGTCGGTTTTAGACTCACGCAACCTCTTGTCCCTCCGAAAGAAGCCCGGCACACAGAGGCTGAGCACTGTGACTCAGTCAGAACTCCAAGGACAACTCAGAAATTCCTAGTTTCTCTTAGGGTGATTTTTCCAGAACTTTCAGAAGGACCCTGACACACAGCACCTTAGTACTCGATCCCATATGCTGTGAACCCTGTAGAGGCAGAGACCCGGGTAAGGTTCCGACTCTCCCAGCTGTCACTATGCACCTCACACCTGCTGTCGGCCTGGGCGTCGGAGTAACAACCCAGACTCTATCCTGTGCACTGTGTGTGACAGCTTGTCTCTAGGACTCACTTGGGTTGTAGTTGTCGTCTGGATCTTCCGAATTTCCTTTCCAGGATCCTTGCCATCGTCGGATCTCTCCGTGTCTGAAACGATACTTCCTGCATCCATATTTGGTCCAGTTTTGCTGCCCGAAGGCTCCGTCTCCAGGGCTGTCGCTGTCATCTCAGCATAGTCCAGCCCTTTGGAGGGCGGCGCCAGGTCTCGTTCAGAAATGCTGCTCATCCCGTCGGAGGTCGTGTGGATTTTGAACTCCTTCTCCTCGATGATACTGGACGTGCAAGCTAAGTCCACGCTAGCAGTCATGTGGGCAAGCAGCCCGAGGTCATCACCAACGCTAAGGTGCACTTGCGTGTCCTGGATATTCGGGATCATGTGACTGCTCGACAGTTCTGGAAGGAGCTTCTCCTCCTGCTTGGGAATTTTCTCAAAGAGAAAGGCGGCACTGCTGCTGGTGAGGTCGTCCTTCTCGTCCGCTAAGGTTATCAGCGGGCCGTTGTCTTTGTCCTCGTTCTTCTTGATGATGCTCTGTACATTGCTGTGGAGTTTCTCCACCGCGGCGCTGTACACATTGTCCAGCAGGGACTCCACCTCCACAAGGGCTCCGTTCTGGCCACCCGCCAGCGTCTCCGGGGACAGGTCCAGGTCGTCCAGCTTCACCTCTGTGGCCTCCACTTTCTCCGCCTTGATGTCCACCAGGAGGTCATGCACTTCCACGTGGACGCCACCGCTCGGTCTCTCCGGATGCCCGAGCATATCGTCCGGCACTTTGGTGGCCATGAGTAAGTCTCTGGTGTCTGTGCTGACGGGATAGTCTGCCTCACTCTCGGGGCTCTGGCTTTGGGAGAGGTCTTCGATCTCTCGAATCTCCATCCCCCCCTTTGCACCCGTTGTCTGTGAAGAAAGCCCAGAGATGGTGCTCACACTCCCCTTCTTGCCCTTTTTAATGTTTTCCTCCTCCTGTCTTTGATACTCCTCGTACATCTTGGCGAGGTATTCCTTGTGTGCCTCATAGGTGACCTGAGGGACAAGGAAAGGAGAAAACAAGATAAGTCATCACTAAATGGGGCAGGCACTTTACAAGGTCAAACTTCGCACCTAATAACCCTAAGGCAAATGCTTGGCTTCACCAAGTACTTGGGAGTCATCATCCAAAATAGTTAGATATGCCTCATCCATGGCTTTCCACTTAAATGAACAATTGCTGTTGTTGTTAGGTGACATTGACTTGGTTCCAACTCATAGGCACCCTCTGTGGGGTTTCCAAGGAGCAGCTAGTGGGAATGAATTGCCGATCTTATCCTGTAGCATCACATGAACAATATTAAGTTCAAATAAAATAATCGTTTGAAATTAGGCATTTCAACATTGCCCTAGGCTAACCAAGAGAACTATTGGCGTCATTTCAGTATCAACCGAGACTGACAGCTAACAATAGCTGAAGTCCTTTACGGGCAGTTTTCATAATCTATTGCCTATGTGTAATATGTGTACCTATCGGAACACATATTACACATATTGATTTGAACTGCAAGGTCAGTGGTTCAAATCCACCATCTGCTCCTTGGGAACCCTACACAGGGTTGCTATGAGTCAGAACCAACTCAATGGCACTAAGCAACCGTCAGCTACACCAATCATAACAAGTGGTGCTCAAAAACTCCACATGGATCGATAGAAACGTACATGTAGAGACTTCCAACAGACAGACGCGCTCCTTCCTGGTCTAGTCTACTTGGGATTGCTCCTAACTGTGGCTTCATTCAAAGTCCTCAAGAGAGACACTGCTGGCATCATTACTGTATCTTTTCCATGAAAACAGTCTCTCCAAACTTGTGAGTTCAGTGATAAAAGTGAGGTGCCAGCAGACTGCAAAATGCAAATTTGTATGAGAAATAAAGGCTCCTCTAAATAAAATACACATATATTTAAAACTCTTCATGATGGACCTGTCTTATTAATCTACATTTAAATGATAGATTAACAAAATTTTAGATTCAGAAGAACTTTCTTATTGAAATTATGTTAATACTACAACCTTTTCATTTGACAAAGAGAAAATCAAATCCCAAAGCAGGGATTGGCAACGTCCCGGGCAGTGTTTCGTTCTGTTGTGCACAGGGTCGCTATGAGTTGATGCCGACTCAAGGGCACCTAACACCACCAAATGCTTAAAGGGCCAATGCCACCCATCACGGTCCAACCCGCTCCAGCTCACACGCACCCGACGGCGCGGAGACCTGAACCACAGCTGTTATCTCTACAGGGACACGCTGCCTCATCTTGCTCCCCAACTCACTGGAATTGAACTGCTGACCATTGAGTTAGCCACTGCTTTAACCATGGTACCACCAAGGGTCCTACATTTTAAATATAGACATGATATTGGGAAGTGTTGATGAGCCATAGTGACTCTGTACAGGATTTTGAGGAGTGGCTGGTGGGTTTGAACCGGTGACCTTGGGTTACCAGTCCAGTTTTTATCTTACAGCATCACATCAAGACTCCTCAATCCAGGAAGACACATGGTGGGTGGTGCTGGTGGTGTGCTGCGGAGTCGATTCTGACTCAGCAACTCTGTATAGGGTTTCTGGGGCTGTACATCTTCACAGGAGCAGGAAGCCTCATCTTTCTCCCTCAGAGTACCTGGCGGGCTCGAACTATTAACACTGTGGTTAGCAGCCCAATGGATACACTATGCTACCAGAGCTCCAAATATAGACATATAATAGAAAGCCTTAAATTCAAAATAAAGACAAAGCATTTCAAAACAGCAATAAAATCAAAGACTTTAAACATATTTAAGATTCTTTTGGAAATAAAAACAATTTCTGTTTTCTAAAAAGTGCAAAAAAATATATTTTAGGGACTATTTTATGAGGCGTTAGTGTACAAACAAGCAATGCTTCTGTGGAGAATCACGGGCTCAGCCTCGTGTTCTGGGGTCTGCTGCACAGCAGGTGTGTCCGAGCACACCTGGAGTCTCAAATTCCTCATTTGTAACCTGGGGTTGAAACAGAGTGACCAAGTGACGGCTCTAACACTCTAACAGGGCGCAGGCAGAGCGGAGAGAAACAGGAATCCACCTCGCCCACGAGAGGGCAGCAGATGGTGATGCTCAGTCCCCAAGTCCACTGCCGCAGCCCAGCAGCCAGAGCGCGTTACCTTAGAGTGGGCGATGGACAGCGTGTCCACCCAGACTCTCCAGCCTCCCCATTCGTACTTGATTGCGTGGTACAACAGGATCCGGAAGATGTTGTACACCATCTCGGTAATCTTCTGTTCCTCGGCGTTTTTAGGGTTGATGTAGCCCAGAGAAAACATCCAGTCTTGCCACACTGAGCACTGCAGTAAGCACCTATGGGGACAAGGGGCCGTCATGGGGGCCGCAGAGCACCACAGGGCACATGTTTGACACCATCACCAGCCTCTTCAAAGCAAGTGGCAGCTCCCTCCCGCACACGTGTTACTGCTGGCCCCCAGAATGGCTGCCAGGGGAAGCGTCAAAGTCCCTCTCCTAATCTCCTGGGCACATGTCGCTCCTGTTGCCCGGGTTTATCATCACCCTGAACAGTCACCCACTGAACAGTCAGTCTCCAAACGATGGCTGCTCTCTGCTGACTTTTTCTACCAGGACCGGGTACCAGACCTACACTGGCCCCGAGCCCGGCAAGGGCTTTACTCATCACTCAAAGGGACCTGTTGCCATGTGCTAGCCAGCCAGCTTAGACATGAATACCCTCCCTTCCATGACCAAGTGGGGGAGGAAGGCAGGCAGTAAAATGTAAGTCTAAGGAGTTGTTGGTGATGAGAAAACGGAATCGCCGTAAGAATAAAATTGTATAAGTACATTGGAATATACAGTTAGATAAGAACCTGTGTATTTGTATATTCAAGTTGTTTTTAGGTGTACGTTCCTGTTTTTGTTGTTGTTGTGAGGTACCGTCAAGTGGGTTCCCACTCAAGCGACCCTGTTAAAGGCTTCCGAGGCTGTAACTCTTTGAGGCAGCAGAAAGCCTCCTTTTCCTCCTGCAAAGCAGCTCGTGCTTCACAGTCTAGTGCGTATCCCACATGCCAGTGTGCTCCATATGTACATTCATAGATACAATGAAATAACAGTCCGTGTACGTGTTCATTTAAAAAAGAAAACCGATTTTGACTCACTGCGGCCTCACAGAACAGAGGAGAAAACACAGACTCATGGCCTGGTGTCTGGGAGGCACCTGGTTGGTGGATGTGAACCATAGATCTCGGGGTCAGCAGCCTAATGCTTCACCCACTGGCCCAGCACAGTGCTTTAAGCATTCAGAGCTGCAGTCAGCTCAGAGCCTGTGGACCTGTACAGTCATGTCTACAACTGGAACATGATACATGTTGCTGGAGCCCTGGTACGGTGCTATAGGATAAGCACCAGACTTCTAACCACAGGTTGGTGATTCAAGCCCTCCAACTGCTCCACAGAAACGCTATCCCGAGTCACTGACCTGACAGCACATCACGACGACAGCTTGCTGTTGGCGGGAGCCTCTGAGTCAGTGCTGACCCCTAGCAATCGGCCAGGACAGACCAGAACAGTCCCAGTGTTAACGGCTGGCATTGTTACAGAAGCAGATTGCAGGCCATTGCTCTCTCAGTGCTGTCGGTGGGTTTGAACTGCTGACCTTTTGTCTAGTAGTTGCGTGCTTAACTACTGAACTGCCAGGTTAATAACCCCTAGTAAACAAGAGCCTATAAAACTAAGTTGAACTATTTAGATCACAGATGATATTAAGAAGCACACAATGCCTCTCTAGGATAGTCAGCAGGACTAAACCCCAAACCACTGTCACACAGTGGATGCCAACTCCTAGCAGCCCTGTGTGGGGTTTCGGAGACTGCAGATCTTAGTGGGGCCTCAGCTTTCTCCCAGTGGGAACTTGCAGGGTTTGAACCGCTAACTTTGCAGTTAGTAATCCTGTGTTTACCCTACAGTGACACCAGGACTCCGTGAGTTAAGATGGTTGTTGTTGTTGTTTAATGCCAGCGAGTCTGTTCTGACTCACAGCAACCCTGTAGAGTGACTCTGAGGAGTTGACTGGTGGGTTTGAACTGCCAGACACACATCACTCTATTGTTTACCCTACACTTCCACCAGGACTCCATGAGTACTACTACTGTTGTTGATGTTGTTAAGTGCCATTGAGTCAGCTCTGATTCACAGCAACCCTGTATAGGGTACAATCCTGTATAGGGTTTCCTAGGAGTGGCTGGTGGGTTTCAACTGCCAACCTGGTGGTTAATAGCCTAGTGTTTATCCTACAGTGCCACTAGCACTCGGCTCATAGCAACGCTGTTTAGGATTTCCAAGGAGTGACTGGTGGGTTTGAACCGCCAATCCTGTGGTTCATAGCAATCTTGCAGTCCAGTGCTTTCACCCAAAGCACCATACCACAGGGCTTCCAAAGGGCCACGTAAGAATTCCAAAATCTGTTCATTCCATTCTTCCACAAAGAGAATTTAGGAGGTCCCTTGCACTTAGAGTGTGGAAGAGATGTGAAGAGTCTGTCTTTACAGAAGGCCTGAAACGACAAGCTTCAGCATGGAGTTCTGTGATGGCCTGTGGGCCTACCTTCGGTTTTCCCGGCTGTTGCTGAAAAGCTTTATCATGTCGGATAAAAAGAGCCGGCGCACCTCCATCAGCTCTGCACTGGGCGTGGAATTCTTCAGCAGTGTTGCCACCACCTTCAGAATCACTGCGAGGGACAAAGACACGTGTCAGGAGCAGCTGTTCCAGGTACCATGTCTACAACCCACAAGTAAAGGCCCAACGTGACGTGAGGTGACTCCCCACAGATGGGGGCTCAGGACGAGTTCTGATGTCGGCTCACGTGTTCCCTTGTCACAAAAGCAGGGCAATGGAGAAGTGCTCACTTGGATTCTGAATTTTCACCGTGGAGTCTGGCTCCGGGTGTGGTTTGTGAACCACTTGGGTGCACACTTGCTCTGTCAAGATCTGAAAGAAGAAGTTTAAACTTCATTTGGAAAAGAACTTAAATCATGAGAGCAACATACAGTCAAAGGGTCTGCCCCAAAGAAAAAGACAAGGCGCCCATTTGGCCTTGTCTCTCAGAGTGCCGGGCGCGTACACGCTTGCCTGTTTCTCCAGTTTTAGTTACTATGGATTCAAGACAAAACCAGGATCTGTATTTGCAGAAGGAACAACGAATCAGGAAATCCATGTATTCATTGTTGTCATATCTTTTCAACATACATCCTTGTTATACTTACATTGGCGATTGTACAAATTTTATTCTTTAGTATCACTAGCACCTTAAAAATCCAAAGGTATATAAACTAATGTCTGAGCCTGGGTTCCTATTTCAAAATGAAGTATACTGTTGTTTCTAAGAGCCATCAAGTCAGTTCCAACTCAAGCGACCCTGTAAAGGGTTCCCAAGGAGCAGCTGGTGAGTTTGAACTGCCAACCATGCGATTAGCAGTCCAGTGCTTATCCTACAGCGCCACATCAGGAGTCCTAAATGAAGCATAGTGGGGAAAAAGAAGACGATGAAGTATGGCAAAGGAAAAATGCTCATAACAATGTGATTTGTCATTTCCTATTGTTTTTAATTTCCTGTAAATAGCAAACAATGGTAAAGTTGGCCAGACAAAGGAAAGGCAGAATTCTCAAGCCTTCAACTTCTCTGGACCAAAGGTTGGTTTGAACTACAAAGTTGGTAGTTCAAATCCACCAACTGCTCCTTAGACACTCTAAACAGGGTCACTATGAGTCGGAGCTGACTCGATGGCACTCAACACCACCACCTTTTCAGAGGCTTTCTGAATGTTCAGTTCTTGCTCATCTCACTTGCAGTTGCATGCCTCGTGTACAAGGGGACTTCAGACAGTTCATGGAAAAACGGAGTTGAAATGATGGGACTTCTCCCACAGTGCCCTGAGCATGCTGCCTGACAGCTCCCGTTCGTGACGTGAAAGAATGCACAGGGCGACTCACAGAGAGTGCCCTAGCCTGGGTCCTCTCCCCGAAGCCACAGGGCTAAAGACTGTACATTACATCAGTGGTTCTGTTTCCTGGTAGGTTCTACAGGGCCCTTTAAAACTGATCCCCCTGTGCTGTTGTTGTGAAGTGCTGTCGAGTCGGTTCTGACTCACAGCAAGAGTGTATAGGGTCTTTGAGAAGTGGTTGGGTGGGTTTGAACTGCTAACCTTGTGGGTCACAATCTGCTGATCCTAGAGCACAACACAGGTACAAAATCTTTCGAGACCAGTTCTGTATGTAGATATTCTAAAAGAGATAGGGCAGCCCTTCCTGAGTAGAAAAGGACCATGACCTCCAACAGTGACAATTTTTTTCCCCTTTCTCCTCAGACTCAAAAAGAAGAAAATACAACAATTTCACAGGGATATCAGGGATGAGCCTGGTGTGGCACTGTAGGCTAAACAATGGCCTGAAAGCGATCAGCCACGCCTTGGAACCCATATACAGAGTCGCTCTGAATCGGAACCGACTCTATGGGTCCTAATAGGAGCAAAATCAACAATATAAGGAATGAAGATCAAAAAGGTTACGACTTGAAATGAGGTGACAAATACGATGCCTGGGTGCCATCAGCCATCCCATCCCCATTCTTAGGCTGAAACACAAGATAGTTGCTGGTATTGAATAGCATGTTCCAGAGCCAGACAGCACAGCACAACCCCAGGGCTGGCTTAGGCTGCTGAGAAGTCTGCCCCAAAGCCTGGGGAGGAGCCACCAGCCCAGTGGATGACACCCCAGAAAAGGACGCTTCCAACTGAGAGAGACAAAATCACTGCAGAGAAGCCATACACAGAGGTGGCCACTTTCTACTCTAATGGAAACGAGGGAAACTCAACCAATAATGAAGACTTGTATTGGACAGGAAAGAAAAGTACCTTCAAAATCTCACCGGCTTTCCACTGCTAAGACAGTAATAGTTGCCTTGCCTGTCCAAGGAAGCTGAAAATGCTAAGACAGTATTCCAAGGTAAGGGTTTTTTTTATTCTAAAGACACATTTTGGAATTTGGTTCAGCATTTATTAAGAACCCTTTCCCTGCCCACACAGTGCCAAATGTTAGGACACAGGGCACCCAGGTGACAGCTGGGTCTACGTTCTAAGGTCAGTTTACACCATTCATTTTGGGGAGACAGGCATAAATACATTATATACAACTGAACTGCATGTTAAGTTCCATCGATGCAGTTCCGACTCATAGCGACCCTGTATAGGGCTTCCAAGGAGCGGCTGGTGGGTCTGAACTTCCTATCTTGTGGTTCGAACTGACCTTGTAGTCCAGTGCTTTATCCCAGAGCGCCACACGAGCACTGTATGTAAGTAACGTGCGTACAACTGCTCCCTCTACTAATGTACATCAGCAGGTATAGTCAGTGAACACACGTGAGATTAAAAAGAAAAGGGCAACAAGATATATGAGGGTAAATTTACAACGATTGCCACTAGGGTTCAAGTCCATACCTGTCAAGCTTAATCCAAACAGAACGTGTTTAAGCCTGGCTCTACGACCAGTGGATGTCTGCAGACAAGCTCTCGCAGTAACACACTGGGCTGAGTCTCACTAGGGGGTCTTCAAAACCAGGCCCAATCAACAACTGCTGGTCCAGGTCAATTAAGATAGAGAGGTCAGCTCCCAAGTTTATAATGACGAATTTTTAGGGACCTCAAGGTCAGTTTGAACCACAAGGTTGGCAGTTCAAACTCACCAGTCACTCCTCAGAAACCCTACACAGGGTCACTATGAGTCAGTCAGAAGGGACTGTAAGACACCTAACAACAACAACAAGAGGCCATCTTGATAGATTTTCTCAAAGAACACAGAATGATCATGGGGGCTTATTATAAAGATGTTTTAAGAAAATTGAAAATTGCATGGGTAAGAAAAAGGTCAGAAAAGATGCATCAAATAATTTTTTCTATCACGAATATTCGAGAATAGCATGGGCTGTCCCATGGCAATGTCCTTGGGAAA
>NW_006408790.1:2011720-2030991 GCF_000296735.1 Chrysochloris asiatica | reverse complement strand
TGAAAAGAAACATGATTTGAGTTCCCTGAGGATGACGTGGTGTAAACGGAAGAGCACAGAATTCTTGGGTGAAGAGCTAGAGAGAGGGAAATACCACCTTCAGGAGTGTGTCCACCTGGGTGGAGTCTGTGTTGAGAAACAATGGCTTTATACTTTGATATTTCTGTTTAATACAAGTGTTTAAAGTTCTGATGACACAAGACCAGGCAATGTTTCACTCTGTTGTGCATAAGATCACTATGAGTCGGAACAGACCCGATGGCACCTAACAACAATAACATGGTATTGACTGATCCTGGAAAAGAAGAAGAAAGCAGCTTCGGTTATGGTACCCCTTCTTCTCAATAAAACAAAATAGCACCGAGGATTTTTAGCCAGATACGGACATAAAATCCAGTGTATATTTAACATTTTAAACAGATGGCCAATCACATGGGCCCTGCTTCAAGTGCTTACTGGGCAGCATGGGGAGCCGGCAGTGACTGGCAGGCAGTGAGGTAATTTGATAAATATGCTATTTATAGACACAGACCTGAGCCCAGCACTGTACATTTAAAGCATAAGTCACTCGCTTACAAACGTAATCCAGCAAGGCTGCAGGAGGTATAATCTCACCTCAGACAATGCTGGTTCTCTGATTCACCCAGTGCATAAATCATCCTGTTTACGGAGGCTCCATCTCTAAATTCGGCAGGGACTAAGGCATCCGACATATGTAAGCTTCCTCTCTGAGATGAGAGGGGGACTCAGGCATTCTGTATACATAAGAGTCCCCCTATGAGATCAGAGGGGGACTAAGGTTTTTTGTTTAAATAGAAATTTCCCTATGAAATCAAGAGAGGACCTAAGGCTTTCTGCTTACATTGAACCCATGGAGGAGCACTAGGAGTTCTGAATATGAGGATCCACTTCTGAGATTGGAGGGGCACAAAGTCAGCAGTTCAAACCCACCAGCTACTCCTCAGAAACCTTTGGCAGGGCTCTTGTAAATCGGAACAGAGTCAACGGCAATTAACACCAATAAGAAGGCATTCTCTGTACACAGGCTCGCTGAAACACTGGAGGTACTCACTCACCTAGGCCAAGAAATCTGCAAGACGCCCACCTGGCCAACTGGTTAGAAAAGATCCATATTTGTGCCAATTCCAAAGATAGGTACTGTTGCAGACTGTGCAGAGGTTTGAGGCCCTATAGGCCTGAGTGTAACAGATCTAGCCACTTGGCAGTTAATAGCAAATTGTTTTTCATCAACTTGTTTAGTCATATTTATTTATTTCCAGAGATGCGCCGTGGATGTGCACAGAGAAATGCAATATTCCCCTAAGTTTCTAAGGTCAAGATTTTCCCCCTAGAACCAAGGCAGTAAAACTTCTTCAGAGGACGAACAAGGACAGGTTTACTGGGATTAAGCAGGGAGGCTCTGGAGAGGAACTGCCCGGGGTATATTCACTTGGGGTGGAGCGGTAAATTCTGGGAATACAGGATTAAGGACAATGGGGACAACGCCCTCGGACCACCCTGGGTTCAATCAGTTTGATCCAAGTGAAGGTTAAACCCAGTAAGGAAGAAAGGAATATTGGTTTAAGTAAGGTTTACTGGCTTAATTTATCTTAAAGATTGTCTTGTCTGAATAATACCATTCTTCTTCTGTAAAGATCCCTCCCAGCTTGGTGTGAAGCTCCTCCCCTGAATAAAGCAGAGGCCCGAGCCTCCCCAGGTGTGCATTACTGGTTGGAAGGCCTGGAGTAAAGATTGCAGTGCATTGCTGGTTGGAAGGCATGGAGTAAAGATAGCAGTGCATTACTGGTTGGAAGGCATGGAGTAAAGATTGCGGTGCATTACGGGTTGGAAGGCATGCAGTAAAGATTGCAGGGCAGTGAATTGCTGCCTGCAGAGGCTATGATGCCTGTAGTCCCAAGCCTGCCCAAGGTGCCTCATTGTCTCCCTTCTTCTGTTTGTCTGAGTATTCTTTCGCTATCCCTATCGCTGCTGGATCTCCCCTCCTCATGAACCAAACACTCGTGACAACTATGTCGAGGTAAGACCCCGACAAGGTACCCAATGGAATGAGGAAATCATTCATATCATTAATATCATAGGCTAGCAAAATTTTGCTAAATATAATTCAAAAACAGCTGCAACAGTATATTGACAGGGAACTACCAGGGGTTCAAGCCTGATTAAGACCAGGATATGGAACAAAGGATTCATTGCTGACCTCAGAAAATCTTGGCTGAAAACAGAGAATACCAGAAACATGCTTATCTGTGCTTCATTGACTAGGCAAAGGCTTGTGACTGTGTGGATCCTGACAAGTTGGAGGCAACATTGCAGAGAATGGGCATTCTAGAATACTTAATGGTACTCATGAAGGATCTGTACACAGACCAAGATGTAGTCATTCAAACAGAACAAGAAAACATCGAATGGTTTGAAATCAGGAAAGGTGTGCACCAGGATTGTATTCTTTCAATAGACTTATTGAATCTGTATGCTAAGGCAAATGGGAGAAGCTAGATTATATGACGAAGAACTTGGCATCGGGATTGCAGGAAAACTCATTACCTGTGAAATGCAGGTGATACAACCTTGCCTGCTGAAAGTGAAGACGACTTAAAAGACTTACAGATGAAGCTCAACAACCACAGCCTTCAGTGTGGATTGCAAACAAAAATCTTCACCACTGCACCAATAAATACAATAACAAATGGAAAAAAGACTGAAGTTGGCAAAGACTTCATTTTGCTTGGATCCCCTATCACCACTCATGGAAGCAGCAGTCAAGAAATCAAAGGACAGATTGTATGAGGCAAATCTGCTGCACACGAGCTCTTGAAAGTGATTCAAGGGAAATATGTCAGTTTGAGGACTAAGGTGGGCCTGACCAAAGTAGCCTCATACGGTGCTACAGGATAAGCACTGGACTGCTAACCACAAGGCTGGCTGTTGAAAACCACAGCTGCTCCTTGGAAACCCTATACAGGATCAGTATGAGTCAGAAATGACTCGACAACACTTAACAACACATGCATGGCAACCTTGGACAATAAATAAGGAAGACCATGAAAGAATTGATGCATTTGAGTTATGGTGTTAGAGAAGGATATTAAAAGTACCACAGACTGCCAGAGAACAAACAAATCTGTGTCGGAAGAAGTACACTTTAGAAGCCAGGAGATGTAGACCCTGTCTCTCATACTTCAGACATATTGTCAGGAGGGGCCAGTCCTTTGAGAAGAGCATTATGCCTGGTACAGTGGATGGTCCATGCAACAGAGTAAGAAGACCTCCAACAAGATGGACCGACATGGTGGCAACAGCCATGGGCTCAAGTGTCGCAACAGTTGTGGGGATGGTGCAGGGCCGCGTAGGGTTTCATTCTGTTGTTCGTATGGTCACTATCAGTCAGAACTGATTCCATGGCACCTAACAAAGGTCATCTCAGCTTCTGAGAAAGAACACCACGGTATTCTGTATACGTAGGCTTAACTTCTGAGATTGGTGCAGTACTAAAGCATTCTGTACACACAGACTCAGCTTTGGAAATCGGAGGGATACTAAGTCATTCATTAAACTGCTTAGCTATAGGTATTCAGGGATTAGAGAACCTTTCTAGTGTCGGCAAGCTACCCAATTTTTTGATTCTTAAGTTTCTTTTTCGGTGGCATGCATCCTCTCTACCAAGAACGCATGCATGTGCCAAAACAACACATGCGTGCACAAGAAAACAACGCACACAACAAGAACACTATACACGCGCGAGAAGACTGATGAGCAGGCAAGGCGGCCACTAAGCGAGCAAGAACAACGCTGTGCCGAGAATAACAGGCATTCAGAACTTCAGCACTGTAGTAAAGTTGTCTGAAAGGACCCCACTGTCCACGGAAAGCAGTCTGACTTGCTTGTTTTACACACACACTGTGGAACGTGTCTACTTCATGACCACCTCATTGTGCTGTGACAAGGGCAAGTTAATGGCCCTGTGGCCACCAGGGGGCAGTGGTGGTCCGGCGGAGGGATCCCTGCCTTACATTCTCCTCACACACAGCCTCCACCATCTGTCAGCCAAGCCGTGGGTATTGCTAAGATGCTGCTCAGGCTTCTGTGGGAGTTCTAGACTAAGATAGGCTAGGAAAAAGATGAATCAGCCAAAGAAAGCCCTGTGGTCCTCCCAGTCCAATGCCATAGAGCATAGGGGAGGTGAGGGGGACCCCCAAACAACGTCATGCTTTACAAGTGTGAGGCTTCCAGTTGGCTTTTCTCAGTCTTTACTTCGGTGTGATAGACTGATATGCCCTGAGGCCCTAGTGCCAACTGCACCTTATGGTCTGTAGAGCACAGAGCAGGGACCACACAGCACACCACACACTTTCCAACGCAAAATGTAAGTGAGTATGCCATGAAACTTGATTTGTGAACACTGAAATCCAAAATTCAAATCATTTTACATGCAACGAGATGTTTTCTTTTGTTGATCATTATTCAATCATTTAATAAACCCTGGCAGTCCCCTGGTTACGCCCTCGACCGTTAACTGAATAGTCGGGCATCCAAACCCTCAGCTGCTCTACAGGGGACACATGTGGCCGTCTGCCTCCAGATCTACTCGGTCCTCTTGGGTCACTATGAGTTGGTACTGACTAAACTGCAGTGGGTTTGGGTTCCTATCATTCAAAACCAATCTCAGCTCACAGCATACAATCATAGGTGATTCTTGCATTCAAGAACCAGAACCAAGGAAGATAATGGATAGACAAGTAGAATAAACGTTCAACAAAAGGAAACAGTCTTAATATTTTATAGGCACTTAAAAAGAAAACAGCTATTTTGTGTGGCGGTCCATCTACGACACAGAAAATACGTGGCCATCTGCAGGCGTGATGAGAAAGGGGTTTCTGAGCTGAAAACTATGGGCTGCACATCAGCGTCCAGACTAGCTTTTCTTTTTATTTTCGGGATTTCATTTTTCACAAATAATTCTGATGTGTACATTACCCCCTACGCAGTCTAACTTACTATTGTGAACTGGGTTTTCTCTCTTCCTTGGACCTCATCAGTTACTTCACACACAGGCTGAGTATCGGTGTCTCTGAAATGATGTGTGCTATGAGAGGGTCCTGGGTAACTGGTCTGAATACAAGTTGCGCAAGGTGTTGTTGCTGCTATGGTTGTGTGATGTTGAGTAGGTTCTGACCCATAGCAACCCTGTATAGGGTTTCCAAGGCTATATATCCTTAAGGGAGCAGAAAGCCTCATCTTTCTTGCACAGCGAGGCTGGTGGGCTTGAACTGCCAACCTTGTGGTTAGTAGTCCAGTACTTATCCTACAGCGCCACAGAGCTTCCCAACCAGCAGATACAAGTAGAGAAGTAGAGGGTCACAAATACAAAAATTACAATCTCTAATCTATCAATTGCAAAGCTTAGCCCTAAAACAATTCTGAAGTCCTCTGCTACCAGCACTTGGGGCCGCAGGTCTCTTGGTCAGCAGAGCCTTGTCACAATCAGCCTCACTTCACTTTGGGCCTTTGAGGCAGAGCTCAGGCCACAGCTGCTGACAGACTGGCCAGGGCTCTCTGCTGACAGACTGTGTTTGTTCCCAACCCCATTAATATCTGTTAACAAAACAGACCTACCCAACTCCAATCAGTATCAAAAGATGAGCACACTGTACCTGGGCAGGCTTTAAATAAACCTAACAAGAATCAGGGATGTGTTCTATACTGGGGGCTTCCAAAAGTTCATGGAAAAATGGAATGAGAAGATAATGGTATTTTTCTATGAACTTTGTGAAGCTCCCTCGTATTTTTATGATTTTCAGCTTTAAGCAGCTTTGTGGGTTAGCTGGAAGAGGTTTTTCAGCAGACATGCTCTGACTGACGCCTTGGCTCTTTACCTCGTAGAGCGTGTTGTACGTGGTGACGGTCACTGTGTTGGTGTGCAGCATTAGCCTTTCTCCCAGCAGCGTGAAGAGACTGTGGGTGTGCATGAGTTCCACTTTTCTCCTAGCAAGCAGGAAAACAATAACAGGAAAACATGGGTTTGCTACACGCACATCTTGTAGCTAAAGACAGCACATTCCACAAGCAGATATAGAACCATCAATGCATTTAGTTTTCAAACTCCCATCTCCATAGAGAAATCATTGTTTGCACCAATGCAGTCTTAGAAAGTGCCCGAATTACCATTTAAACATTTCCCAGAGAAAACACCTGTTTCCAGTAAAACGGGAAATGTAAGGGGGATGAAATATTACACAAACGCTAGTAACTGATGTTTAAAGTGTCTAATCACAATTGAGTCTGGGAGCGTAGTGCAATATGAGTTATGCTAATCGTAAGGTCAGTAGTTTGAGAATACCAGTTGGTCCACAGGAGAAAAATGAAGCTTTCTGTTCCCATAAAGATTTACAAACTTGGGAACCCTATACAGGGTCACTATGAGTCAGAACCGACTCAGTGGCACACAACCACGCCCACCAATCATGAACGAGGAATTATCTCTCTTGCATTAAAATTGTTTTCCCCTAAAATAAACACCAAATAATTTTTAAATCATCTCTATCCAAATTCAAAGTCTGTAATATCACCTGTGACAACCTTTGTTGTTAAGTGCCATCTAGTCGCTTCCAACTCATAGTGACCCTGTATAGGGTTTCTGAGGATGTAAACCTTTATGGAAGCAAAAAACCTCAGCTTTCTCCTGTGGAGCCACTGGAAGTTTCGAACTGCTGACCCTGAGGTTAGCAGCCTGACTCGCAACCAGAGAAGATCAGGATTTAAAATGTTGATTAAAGTGAGTACTCTCGCTTGATGTTGGGGCCTCAAAGATTTCCATATAAGTATTCAGCCATTGATTCTTTTTGTGGTCTGCCGTGGGTTTTAAAAAACTTGGTACTCAATGTCTGTTGATGTAACTGTTCCCTGTCACATCCAGTGACTATGCACTAGGCTAACCGGACGGCCAGCCGTCCAAACCCACTCCAAGGTAGAAACATGACGCTGTCTGCCCCATAAAGATTTACAGCCTTGGAAACCCTACAAAGCAGTTCCACTCTGTGCTATAGGGTTGGTGTTTTGTTTTGTTTTGTTAACCATACCCAAAAGGATTATCACAGATCTAATCCACATGTTCACCAGCTTACGGAATTACTATAGGAATTTCGTGTGTCATTTTCATAGAATTCAAGATTTGGCCCCTGCTGGCTGCCAGCGGCCAGTGTTTCAATGCTCTCTCTGATTGTCCCCTTTCCCCGTTGGGATTCGGCAGCTGTGACATAAACTGGCTAGGTAATGAACACTCCTCTCTTTGGGTGTGCTCACTGGGCTGAGTTCTAACCAATGCCAGCTGAGCAGGACTGGTCCCCAAAGAACAGGTCCACGCAGAGTTTCCAGGATCTTCACAGAGACACCTTATCATGAAGACCAGTGGACCTATAAGATGGGTCGTTTCGAGATCCTGTTGGGAAGCCAGTTGCCTGCTGGGGAACACCCATTTGGACATTGAGTGGGGCAGGGAGAGGGAAAAAATATTTGAATAAGTATTATAACTAAAATTCCACTGTTTATCCCTTACAGCATCAATCATCCCATAAATGAGTATAAAAATCGATGGCCCATTTATCTGGTTCTCATTCACTTAGAAACCCTCTCTTACAACATTGGTCTCCAAATTTCACAACTAAAGAAAGATGCAAGACAGCTCATTGTCTCTTTCTACACTCAACTCCCCACCCTGCATTCAGGCCCTCACAGTCTGAAGGAAGATGGGGAGAAGAAAACTCTGAAGGTAGCTTTGACAGTGGTTTGCTTGAAAACATGTGTGCTGTGCCTCCTTCATGCCATTAAATATCATTGAAAAGAAAAATGCACCATTATCGTAGGGTGCCATCAAGTCAGTTCTGATTCACAGCAACCCCTATGCATAACAGAATGAAACCCCGCCCAGTCCTGCACCACCCACAAAATTGCTATGTTTGAGTCAATTGTTGCTGCAACTGTGTCAATCCATCCTGTTGGGGGTCTTCCTCTATTTTGCTGGCGCTCCACTTTTGCATCATCATGTCCTTCTCCAGGGATTGATGTGTTCAAACATGTACAAAGGATGAGACAAGACATCCTCGCTTCTAAGGAGCATTCTGGACGTACTTTTTTTTTTTAATGTTTTATTGTGAATTATGTGATAGTTTACATGAGAGAATATTCGTTTTACATTCATTCTATCGTATATTGTTTCATTGCCATGGTTACAATCCCCTCCAAGTATCATCAACCAACCAAAGGGTATACCCTGCAAGCCTGCCCTCCCCCGGTCATCAGCACACACTCCCTTCACCACTGCTTCTCTGGGTAGGGTCCCGCTCTCCACTCTTCTCCCTTCATGGTCCCAGGGATCTCCGCTCCTAGACTGAAAAGTTAATCACTCCCGTCCTTGCTATAAAATGTCTGCCTTTACATTTCCAACCCTCACAATCAGTGCTGATAATAATTATTTACTATTGTATCACAAGAGACCTATCTGCATTTCATTTCATCAGCACTGCCTAGACAGATTGAATACTACTCAGTGGAGATTCTACCTTCCTCCATGCCCTCTGGATCTAGGTTCCCTCTTGAAAGCTTGTAGCCAGTCACTTCTTGCCTTTGTAGCCCCCCACCCCCATTTTTGGTAGCCATTGTCCAAGTTGCCCATCCCTGTCTACTCTTTGTGTGGAGGGGATGGGAATGATTTTTGCAGCAAGGATTTGTTTCCTCTTTTGAGCTACTGCATCCATAGGTGTAGGTCAAGTTCATCAAATTGTATCAGATTACACTTTTTTCCCTCTTCTTCCTTCTTCTGGTTGAGCTCTGATCATCCAGTCATTGAAGCCAGGATAAGTGGGTATTATCTGCAAGTGTGGGTGTTCTTGTGCATATCCCCTCTCTTCTTATCAGCTGGACGCTTCACTCTCCACTCTAGTCGTCCGTGGCTGTGTCACTGACTCTGGGCCCAAGAGTCCGCAGGTCTTGCCACACTGTTGGCCAACCAGGTCTCCACCTGGGTTCACAGGAGTCTTATTGAACATTGTAGGGCTTATCTCGCTGCTTCATTACTGTTTTTTCCTCACTTCCCCTTACAGGTGACGAACATGGTCACCAATCAGCGTGTATTACCATTGAGTCTTAGTCTTGGAAGAGTGTTTGCACTGAAGGGACCCAACCACTTGCCTTGATGTCTCCTGGGCAAGCAAGTTGCTTGTTCTTGTAGTAATAGTCGGTCTCCCTCTATTGTTTTGTATTTTTCCTGTAGGTCTTTCTTTCAAGAAGTATCTTCTGTTCTTCTAGCTGCTCCAGGCTGGTCTGTTTGCTGTACGTACTTTTTACAAGACAGATTTGTTTGTTCTTCTGAAAATCCATGGTACTTTCAATATTCTTTGCCAACACCATAATTTAAAATACATTCATTGATTCTTCTCAGATCTTCCTTACTCATTGTCCAACTTTAACAGGCAATATAAGAAGCAATTGAAAATACCATGGCTTGGTCAAGCACACCTTAGTCTCCAAAGTGACCTCTTTACTCCTGAACACATGAAAGAGATCTTTTGCAGCAAATTTGCCCAATGTAACATGTCATTTGATTTCTTGACTGCTGTTTCCATGAGTGTTGGTGGTGGAGCCAAGCAAAATAAAGTCTTTGACCATCTCCAATTTTCTCAGTTTATCATAATGTTAACTATTAGTCCAGTTGTGAGGATTTGCTTTTCTTTACATTGAGGTGCTGAGTGCTACAGCCTTTGTTATGGTCCACACAGTCAACAAAGCACAAACATGTTTCTAGTATTCTCAGCTTTTACCCAAAATCCATCAGGCATTAACAATCATATCCCTGTTTCTACATCCTCTTCTAAATCCAACCTGAATTTCTAGAGGCACCATGTTGATCTAATGCCACAATCATTTTTGAGTTATCTTCAGTAAAATTTTACTTGCATGTAAAATATATATTGTTGGGTGATTTCCACATTCTGTTGGGTCACTTGTCTTTGGAATGGGCACAAATACAGATGCCTTCCAATTGGTTGGCCAGGTAACTGTCTTCAAACCTTCTTGTACAGATGATTGAGAGCCCCCAGGGCTGCATCAGTTTGTTGAAAGATTTCAGTGTGTTTCCCATTACTTCCTGGAGCCTGGTTCACCAGTGCATTCACTTCTGCTTGGACTTCTTCCTTCAGTTCTTGATCATATGCCAAGAAACAAACAAAACCGGTCTAAAGGATAATATGGGCTTACAGAGGGAAAAGCTTCAGTCTGTTCCAAATCAAGCCACACCCAGCCTCCCAATGGCTCCCAAGCCAGAAGGAACAACTGCCAAAGCATTGCCTTTGGCTTCTCTCTGCTACCTGGAGCTGGTAAAAATTAGGTCTAACTTAGGATGACTGAGCCAAAGTGATGCAGTGGACTGTTGATCACAAGGTTGAATGTTCAAACCCACCAACATCTTTGAGCGCGAAATCTGAAGCAGTCTATTCCCCTAGAGATTTACAGCCTCAGAAACTCTATGGGGAAATTGTGGCTTGGGAGTTACTTAAGGGGGTTAGGATGGTTGGAAATCAGAGTAATCTCTATTCTGCCACCATGATTTGAGACACTAAAGAATTTCAAGCCCTCCTGATGGTCAATCCGAACAGAGATTTTAAAATTTAGAGGGCAGGGGGCTGGGAGCACATGGTGTGTACACCAGGGAGAGATGGGGCAGGCTTCTGTAGCTCGTTTGCTCACAACGCTGAGAAATACATTCGGCTGCATGCAGTGCAGAGGTTCCAGGAAGAGCCAGCCATCACCTCAGCAGGAAGTGGGTGCATTGGCCCTGTGCCTCAGGAGTCTGTACTTCCCACAAGGCCCAGAGGCCCGTTCATATTCGCCTAACCTTTTGAATTTGACGTTTTCTAATGGCTTGGATGCAGATTGTCATCTAATTTTCTTTTCCTTTAAGTAACCATCTAATCTCATTCAAATCACAGATTTACTGAACTTAAAGGGCATTCCACTGAAAACCTATTTCAATTGTCTTCGAAAGTAAACCAGTTTTTGTATTTTTTCTAAGGGTCAGAGAACTGCTTCCTATAACAAATTCAGGAACTGCATAGAAACAGAGGGGAACTATCTCCAGTGCAGAAAAGCAGCATTATAAATACCATTGTATGAACTTCCAGATTAATTACTATACAAACAGGTAAGTGACAGATACAGAGTCCATCAATGCAGTGGAAAGCGTGCCACATAAGGTAGCTTTGGAGATGGTGTGCTTGAAAATGACAACACACGGGGCCATTTCAGTATCATTAAAATAAATGATCAGAACACAAGCAGACTCAATTAATCCAGTCACTCTTGTCGGCTATTTATGTTATTTTTACATTTTTCTTTCTACTGTAAACAAAACTTGATCCTTTAGGCATATATCTTTGAACAACTGTGTGATTATATCCTCAGAATAAACTCTTCAAACAGTATTGCAATGTTAATTTTCTTTCATCAGCCTCTGACTACTGTGACCTCCAAAAATATGCACATGCTGACTTCCACCAGGGAGCTCAGATGCATTTTACTCACAGCTTCACCAATCCTGTGTAGTAAAATAATACTCCAAATTGTCAATTTGATATAAAAAGCATGTAAGTTACCAGAAACACTGATAACAAGTTGAAATGTACTCTGACCACTTTTATTCAATGTCATTCATTACCTTTTCCTTCCTCATTATAAGACCACCAATAAAGCATCAATAATTGGCAACACTTTGCCACAATGTGAGAATATTTTTTAATTTGATGTTTTCAAGTTTTTTGGCATGTATGTTTGGTTTCTTTGACAAAGCTTTTAATTTTCTTGATAAACTATCAAGTTCTGTTACTTCTTCCAGTGGTGACAATTTTAGAAAGCCCTTCTCCATTTACTGAACAGTTGATATTTATTTATCCTTTATCCTTTAGCGTTTTTAATGATTTCTGGTTTGACTGATTTTCCACAATAATTAGTTAACCGATTTTGTTTAATTATTCACAACATAGAAATTCAAGCAATGCAGGGTAATACAAAATGGTAACTTAAAAATCCCACCACCACTCATCTGTTAATCTGTTGAACTTGGTGACTTGCGTGTTGCTGTGATTCTGTATTTTAAATACCACCAGGGTCAACCAGGGTCATTCAGAAGAGCTTCTAGACTAAGACAGACTTGAAAGAAGGACAGATGGACTACTTCAGAGTATTTAGTCACTGAAAACCTTATGAATAGCAAGGGAACACTGTCAGCACCAGATTACTGAACGTTGAAACATGATGAAAAGAATCAGCATATTGCCAGAAATAGTGCCAGAAGATGAGCCCCTCAGGTTGAAACTCACTCAAAATATAACTGGGGAAGAGCTGCCTTTTAAAAGCAGAGCTGACCGTGATGACGCGAATGAAGAAAAGCTTTCGGGACCTTCATTTGTTAATGGTGCGCAACTAAAAATGGGGAGAAAAAACTGTAAACATCCATTAATAATCAGAACATGGAATGTCAAAGTAAGAATCTAGGAAAATTGGAATTTGCCAAAATGAAATGGAACCCATAAATATTGAAATCATAGGCCTTTGTAAACGGAAATGGACTGGTATTGGTCAATTACTATGGAAGGAATGACAAATCAAAGAGAAATGGTGTCACATTCATCATCAAAATGAACATTTCAACTTGTCAGATGCCCTGAAAGCAGCCCTTCGAGGGCAAAGATTCATGTCTGATGAAGAAGTGAAGACAGTGGTGCCTTCAAGGAATACGAATGCGTGTTGACAGATGGACATAGTGTATTGAAAAGTAAGGGGATTTTGTTGAAAAGTGGTGTCTGTTCTAAAAGCTGATGAAACGCTACATCTAGAGTGCAGATAATTTTTGACTCACCTTGTAATAAATATTATTTTAAATACAAAGCACCAGGTATAACTTTAGTCATCTTTAACAGAAACGGCGGAAATGAACAGGATTCTCTTTACCACTGTAGATATGTCTTTTTTTTAATTTTTTTTTATTTTCAAAGTCACTACCAGGCTTAAAAAAGGAATCATATTGAATTGAAAAGAAATTAAAAGCATTTTAACTAAGCATCCTAGTTTTGGAAAGTGTCAGTTCATTCCTCTTAGATTTCTAGTCACCTCCCAATTGTGAGCTACATCTTCAAGGTTTTAATATAATGATATTCACCTGAGCCCAGTACCCTCACTAGCATACACTACCAGTGGCTAGGTCTTGTTCTATTATAAAGGAACCCAAGGCTTGGGCCTTGTTGCTACCACCTCTCATTGACAATGGGATCAAGGAGAGGATCTTCTGAAATTTCACTTGGGTATCTGTATACTTCACCTGCCAGGGCATGAGAATCATGGGTCACTCCTTTTCCCAGAGCTTATAGACACTGCTTTATTTCTTTTTTTATTTAATCGTGGAGAAATCTAAGGTCAACCTCATACATTTAACCCTCCTTTGCCCAGATTATTTTAGAACTTCTTTTTTTATATCACAAAACTTTGATTTAAATATTGTAAAGTCTCTGTGTTGATCTGTCTCAAATTTCCTACAACATGGTGTTTTTCTAGACACAGCTTGTTGTGAATTGCAATCAAGTAGATTCTGACTCATAGTGACTGTGTATAGGGTTTCCTAGGAGCAGCTGATGAGCTTGAACCACTGACCCTGCAGTTCAAACAGACCTTGCAGTCCAGCCTGTTAACCTTCAGCACCACACCAGGACTCCACACGCAGACTGTTGTTGTTAGGTGCCATCGAGTTGGTACCGACTAGAAGTGACCCAATTTACAACAGAACGAAACACTGCCCAGTCCTCAGCCAATCTCAGTTGTTACTACACCTGAGCACATCGCTGACACCACTGGGCCAATCCATCTCACTGGGGGTCTTCTTTTTCTCTGACCCTCCACTATGCCAAACATGATATCCATCTCCAGAGACTGGTCCCTCCTGACAACATGTCTGGCCATCCTACCTTCCAAGGAGCACTCTGACTGTACTTCTTCCAACATACATCTATTTGTTGTTTTGGCAGACCATGGTACATTCAATATTCTCCTCCAACACCATAACTCAAGTGCATCAGTTCTTCTATGGTTTTCCTTATTCACCATCCAACTTTCACATGCATATGAGGTTATTGAAAATACCATGGCTTGGGTCAGCGCACCTCAGTCCTCAAGCTGACATCTCTGCTGTTCAACAATTTAAGGAGGTCTTTCTTGTGCAACAGATTTACCTAATGCAATACACATTGTTTGATTTCTTCACTGCTGCTTCCATAAGACTTGATGGTTGATCTGAGCAAAATGAAGTCTTCGACAACTTCCATCTTTTCTCTATTTATATGGATGTTGTTTATTAATCCATTGGTAAGTATTTTTTGTTTTCTTTGAGATGCAACCCATACTGAATTCACCAGTAAGTATTTTAAGTCCTCTTCGCTTTCAATAAGCAAAGCTGTATCACCTGAATATTGCAGGTTGCTAATGAGTCTTCCTCCAATCCTGAAGCCATGTCTTTTTTTTTACATAATCCAGTTTCTTCTTGTTCAGCATACAGATTGAATAAGTACAGTGAAAGAATATAACCCTGGCACAAACCTCTCCTAATTTTAAACCATTCGATGTTCCCTTGTTCTGTTCGAACACCTGCCTCTTGGTCCATGTACAGGATCCTCCTGAGCACTATTAGGTGTACCAGAATACTCACACTTCACAGTGTTGTCCATAGCTGGTCATGATGCACACCACAGAGAGCCTCTGTGTACTCAATAAAGCACAGGTAAACATCTTTCTGGTATTCTCTGCTTTCAGTCAAGATCCATGTGACGTAAGCAATTATATCCCTCATTACACATCCTCTTCTGAAACCAGCTTGAACCTCTGGAAGTTCTCTGTCATTGTATGGATGTTGTCCATACGCCTACAGATACACAGATTATTCAGTATTTCACGGAAGTATGTTCTCTTGCATTTGTCTGGTTCTTCTCTACAGAACCCCAGGTATCTTTAGATACTCTTTGTCCTCCATGTCCCATTTTCTCTATATTAATTCCATTTCCTAAGGTCATTATGGAATTTGGACCATCAATCTGTTTCCTTATTTCTTCAAGCTTCTTTTTATCTGACTTTTGAGTTTATTGAATTTAATGCCCTTATAAATCATTCTATAAATTAAAGCATTAATGGAAAACTATTGTTTTCTTCAGCTATGTTTTCTTTTGGACTGAGTTCATCCTGCTTACATCTAATTTCCCTGTCCTTTTATAAGGTCACTTTGATATGATTATCTTGCCATTCTCGGCACCAATTTCCTCACACTCGTTCTTTGTTCTTATATAACGTAGGGAACTATTTGATCTTCAGTCTTTAGCCACATTATGCTTTTGTCCTGGGAAATCCATTTTGAGGCCTGGGGTTTTCATGTACTGTCTATGCCACTGTAGAGGGTTTCTGAAGCTGTAAATATGGGAGCAGAAAGTCTCATCTTTCCGCTGAGGAGAACTTGGTGGGTTTGATCCGCCTACCTTTTGGTTCACAGTCCAGTACTTATCCCACACTGCCACCAGGCTGGAACGAGGACAGCTGGCTTTATTTATGAGAGCCTCAGAACCGCCTTCTCTTCAAACACTTGTTTTTACAGCGTCTCCTATAGTGGTTCCACCTCCTGGGAGTTGGGGATAGGGGGTTTAATATCTTATTCCTCTAGAAATGGTCTCAGGCTATGGATTGAGTCCCCACCTTGATTGAGAGAGGTCTGAAAACTTCACAGAACGTCAGCCTCACCTCTTCATTTCCTATGCCTCAGTCCCACAACTGTTTCCACTCAAACTCAGGTGAAAGACAAAAGAAGGATTCTGGTGAGGTACTGTAGGACAAGAACTGGACTGCTAACCATATGGCCAGTGGTTCAAATCCACCAGCCGCTCCACTGAAACTATACAGAGTTACTAAGAGTCGGAACCAATTCCATTGTTCTTAACAACAACCCTGATGAGTTGCATTTCTTTTGAATTTGCATTTTCTTCGTAAGTTGTTGTTGTTAGGTGCCACGCAGTCGGTACTAACTCATAGCGACCCGAACTAAGCACAACAGAACGAAACACCGCCCGGTCCTGTGCCATCCTCACAATCGTTGCTACACCTGAGCCCACTGCTGCGACCACTGGGCCAGTCCATCTCTTTGGGGGTCTTCCTCTTTTTCGCTGACCCTTCACTTTACTAGGCAATTTTCTCCGTATGTTTACTATCAATTCCGGTTTCTTCTTCAGTAAACTGCCTGTTTATACAGGTAGTCCACAAGTTCTGCATGTCCAATTTATGGACAACTCAGATTTGTCTTTTAGTGTTATGTAAATTTGACCACTTTGAAAAGACTGACCCAGTCCTTAACAGTAAATTCTTCACCTCAATCAGTCACTTACTGCGCATGCAGCTTTTCAATCAAGAAAAAGGCCTACAGAGTTCTCTTGCACTAAAGCAGAGGTAAGTAAGAACCACGCCTGTTCTGAATTATCTATAAATTCGACTTCAAGGCACACTTAGGAACGGCTCTAGCTGGGAATCCAGGGACTGCCAGTGTGCTTCACACACCTGATGACTTTTCTTTCCAGTTATTTGTGTACCTTTTTCTGTGAAATGTTGGTTTCATGATTATCGCTACATACACAAAACCAGGTGTTGTACATTGGCTCTGACTTAAGAGATCCTGGATCACACACAGTGCCCGAGGAGTACAAATGATTAAGTACGTAAAGAACCAAATGGTGAGCAGCTGTAACCACCCGAGTCTGGTGATCTACTTCCAAAGGTCACAGCCTGGAAAGCTCTAGGGAACACAGTTCTCCTCTGCACAGATGGGATCGCCCTGAGACGGAAACAACTTAACAGCAGTTGGTTGGTTTCCTTCCTGTGTTCAGGTTATTAATCCATACATTGTTGTTAAGTACTTTCCAGTCACTACTAACTCATACTGAGGGGTGGCTGGTGGGTTTGAACTGGAAACCTCTTGGTTAGCAGTCCAGTGCTTATCCTACAGCACCACACCATTCTAGATGAATTGTTAATAGAATATTTCACTATGGGATTTGTCTTTTCACTTTTTCTTAGAGTAACTGTGAAGGCACATTTGTATTTTAAAGCAGTGCAGTCGATCTGCTTTTCCTTGATGATTTGTGCTTGCTCATTACTGAATCCAAGGTGACGGCACTGGTATTGTACCTTCCTCACACCACAACCCCAGTCAGACACACACAAGGAGTCAATAAACTGTTATGTTAAGGTTTTGTTTATTCAGTTCAAAACTCCTTTGTGATTTCATTCTTGACCAGCGGTTATTTAAAAGTGTGCAGTTTAATTACCAAATCCACCACTGGTCTGTCAGTTTGTTGTATTATGGTGGCTTGTATGTTGCTGTTAGACAGTGAATAAGAAAGACTATAGGATTGATGCATTTGAGTTATGGTGTTGGAAGTGAATATTAAAAGTACAATGGACTGTCAAAAGAACCAACAGATCTGTGTTGAAAGTGGAGGGTTGGAGAAAACAGGGAAGACCCCCCAACAAGGTGGAGGAGCAGTGGCAGCAGCTACAAGTGCATGCATAGCAACGATTGTGAGGTTGGCCCAGGATCGGGCAGTGTTTACTTCTGCTGTAGAGAGGGTCACTATGAGTCGGTACCTACTGGATGGCACCTAACAACAACAACAATTAACAAGTATCTGCTTATTTCTAATTTGATTGCGTTGTAAGGAAACATATTTTGTATGATCTCCATCCTTTTCAATTACTGTTTTGTTTTCTGTTTTGAACCCTAACCACCAGTCTATCCTGGAGAATATGCTTTGTGAATAGTGAAACCTAACTGACCTACAAGGGCTGAGCAGCCCGAGACAGGAGGTCAGAAAGCATCATCAAACCACGCACACAACGAGTCTGAACTAATGGCTCTATTTCACTTGAAAACAAGTCTGCTGTCTTTGAGTACAGTAATCTACAAATGTCAGTTCAGGGACAAATGTAACGTTAAGCAGGGGCAGGGAAACTAACTGCGTAACATTACATTAAGGAATTAACACTAAAGAACTAACAATTCTGACTTTACTTCTAATAGTTCACTATTAAGTAGGACTGTTACGTTTTTTATAGATATAGGTTGGCTATGAGGTTAAAGAAATTGCTTTTGACTATGGTTTGCTAAGAACTCTTATAACAAATTTGTACTGAATCTTACCAAATGTATATTCATGGCTCCATATAAGCACTAAACTGTGAACCACAAGCTCCACAATTCACAATTCAAACTTGCCAGACACTCCTGGGTTGGGGGGTGAGGAGGGGGAAGGATGAGGATTTCTGCTCCCATGGAGATCTAAAGCCTTTGAAGCCTTACACAGGATGATGAGTACGAACCGGCTCAATGGCACAAACAGCGACACTTACAATTATTGTGCGAGTCTCCTTGATCTCATTACAAGGTGTCTTGGTGTTGAACTATTTTTGCATTCCATATCTAGTTTGCACTCAGTCATGGTGTAGGCTTACACATACTCAAAGGGGAGATTGGTCCCCAGCCCCACTTAATACAGTCCACGTGCACTTTCATATCAAGGATGTACTCATTCCATCATGTGAAACACCCCTTCTTGATTCATTAGAAACTATTTCATCAGTGAGTGAGGCGAGGCAGCGGCTTTGCTACTAGTCTGCACAGACTTCTTGCTTTCTCTTCCCTTAGCTTCTTCCCTGTATGAGGGGACTTTACAAAGTTTGTTAAGACTGCCATTATAGGATAACTGACTGTCCCCATGAAAATTTTGAAGCCCCTTTGCATTATTTCTTTCCTTTTCTGATTGAGGCTGGAAATAAGGGAGCTAAACATAAAATTAAGGACTTGGAGAAATAAAAGCCAAAAACACCTTTACTCTTTTTAGTATTTTTATGGCTACAAATTGTCTCCAATATCAAGCAGACAGAATCTCACAAGTATGTATGTGTACTTTCAATACCTTCTTACTTGGATCGCTTCCCAACACGCGGGGGAATTTCTAGTGCTGTATGAAAAAGGACATGTGTTTGCATCTTTCTGTGTGATTTCTTGTTTCCTGGCTCTGCAAATCCAAAATCATCTGTGGGACAATTTATGTAAACTTCCAAAGAGAACTTTGGGATCCTTGGTGGTACCCTGGGCGAAGCAATGGGCTGCTAACCACAAGGTTGGT
>NW_006408790.1:1996400-2009745 GCF_000296735.1 Chrysochloris asiatica | reverse complement strand
TGTCTTCTCAATGATTTTTTGCTTTCTTCATGTATGATGTTCTTGATGTCATCCCACAACTCTTCTGGTCTTCAGTCTTTAGTGTTTAATGTATCAAATTTGTTCTTCAGATGATCTCTAAATTCAGGAGGGATATACTCAAGGTCATATTTTGGCTCTCGTGGACTTGTTTTGTCTTCAGCTTCAGTTTGAATTTGCATATGAGTAATTGATGGTCTGTTTCAAGTCTGCCCCTGGCCTTGTTTTAGCTGATGATATGGAGCTTTTCCATTGTCTCTTTGCGCAGACGTAGTCAATTTGATTTCTGTGTATTCCATTTGGTGAGGTCCATGTTTATAGTCTTCTCTTATGCTGTCTAAAGAAGGTATTTGAAATGAACAAATCATTGGTTTTGCAGAATCCTATCATGCATTCTTTCTATCACCAAGGCCATATTTCCCAACTATTGATCCTTCCTCTTTGCTCCCAACCTTTGCATTTCAATCATCAGTAATGATCAATACATCTTGACTGAATGTTTGATTGATTTCAGATGGAAGAAGTAGAATTCTTCTATTTCTTCCTCACTGGCTTTAGTGGTTGGTGCACAAATTTGAATAACAGTGGTATTAACTGGACATCCCTGTAGGTGCATGGATATTATCCTATCACATACAGCATTGTACCTCGTGACTGATCTGGATATGTTCTTTTTGACGATGAATGCAACACCATTCCTTTTCAATTTGTCATTCCCTGCATAGTAAACCATGTGCTTGTCAGATTCAAAATGGCCAATACTAGTCCATTTCAGCTCACTAATGCCTAAGATATTGATGTTTATGTGTTCCATTTCATTTTTGATGGCTTCCAATTTTCCCAGATTCATACTTCATACATTCCGTGTTCTGACTTTCAATGGATGTTTTACAGCTGTTTCTCTTCATTTTGAGTTGTGCCCCATCAGCAAATGAAGGTCCCGCGGGCTTTTCTCCCACAAGCTGTACTCCCTTCACCTTACCACAGTCAACTCTACTTTGAGGAGGCAGCTCTTACCCAGTCACATTTTGAGTGCCTTCCAACCTGAGGGGTTCATTTTCCGGCACTATATCTGACAGTGTTTCTCTGCTACTAATAAGGTTTTCAGTGACTAAATATTCAGAAGTAATTTGTTACTCTTTCTTTCTTCCTAGTCTGTCTTTGTCTGGAAGCTCATCTGAAACCTGTCCACCATGGGTGACCCTGCTGGTATTTAAAACACTGGTGGCATAGCTTTCAGAATCACAGCAACTCACAAGCCACCACTATATGACAAACTGACAGACAAGTGGTGGCCGTTTGGTTTTAAGCGGAAACTGTCACTTTAAATTTCGAGGAGATCTGTGTGCTTGCGCAGTAGAACCCTCCAGGGTTGGGGGGTGGGGTGCCCATTCATTCAGACATCCCCTCTAGTCACCTGAAAGGAGGTGCGCAGACAGCGAGATACCAATGAAAAAAAGAAGATGGCAGATCTGGTAGACATGCAGTGAGGAGCTCCGTCAGCAACAACACAGAATACTGGACCAAGCAGGCTCAGGGGATGATGCCAGAACTCTGAACCACATATTAAGGATTATTTGGAAGGTTGGAAGGCTTACAGCTTGGGGAATTTGTAACAGAACCAAGAAATTCATTGCTTTCTAATTCAAGATGCTAAGCTACTCCTGGAGCTGCCATCTTGGGAGAGACCAAGTAGGAGAAGGATCAGAACAGCCACAAATGCCTGACAGAACCACAAAGATACAGGTGTAGACATTCTTTTTTGGTATCTGCTCATTGGTTTCTAGGGCTGTGTGATCCTGTAAAAATGTATATAGTCTTTGAAACCCTCTCCAGAGTCACTGTGATTTGGAATCCACTCGTTGGCAGTGCTGTGTTTTTGAATTGTAGCTATTTTCTTGTGAATATTCTTTTTAAAAAATGTCTCTTTACAATTTTACCCATTTTACTTGTGTGTCAGTTTGTCACACTGGTGGCCTGCATATAGCTATGATGCTGGAAGCTATGCCACGGGCATTTCAAAGGCCATCCATGGTGGACAGCTTTCAGAGGCGCTGCAGACCGAGGCAGACAGGGATGGAGAATCTGGTAACCCACGTCTGCGAAACCTGACCACTGGAAACCTCACAACTAGCCTCAAACCACTGTCTAATGGTGCAGGACAGGGCAGTGTTTTCTTCTGTCGTACCCAGGGTTGCTATGACAGGAGAGCAACTCAACTCACTGTTGAGTGTTAAGTGTAAGTACATTTCAAACTGTTCCCAACGAGTTGTACCTTTTTAAAAGTATGGTGACCTTATTCATCCTTTTAAGTTTGTTTGCTTCAAAGAGGATGGTGGTGGTTGTGCCAGGGAACTGGTTCCAAGTCATAGGATTTCTGAGACGAAATTGTTATGAGAGTAGGAAGCTTCATCTGACTCCCAGAGAGAAACTGGTACATTCAAACTGCTGATCATGCGGTTAGCAGCCCATATGGTAACCCACTACATTTAAAATACTTTCTTACCATCTTTTTTCAATACCTGTTTAAAATATGATTGTTGTTTTTGTTGTTGTTGCTAAGTGCTGTAGAGTCAGTTCCCAGTCATAACTATCCTCTCTATAGGGTTTCTGAGGAGTGGCTGGTGGGTTTGAACCACCAACCTTGTAGTTTAGCAGTTCAGTGCTTATTCTACAGTGCCACATCAGGACCCTAAAATATATATGATGACATAAGATAAGGAAATCTCACGCCCAACCTACACCCCTCCACCACATCCAAATCCCCTGCCAGGGGAATAGCATCAACATTGTTACCCATGTTTCTAATGTAAATTAAAACTGCCCTTTCCCAGAGGGTCATGTTACATTCAACAGACATTCCCTCAGTGTTTCCCTCAATGTACTAACTGTCCACTTGGTTCTTTTGTCTATTCAGGAAGTAGCCCAATGCTTTCCCTTACTGCATTTTATGAACCTTGGTGTTCTGCAGCTTCCAGGGACAGTAAGGTTTTGTTCCTGCTTAGAGTTCATGTTGCTTCTGAAATCTGAGTGGAGTCTCTTATGGAGCCTGGGCAAAGCTGAGCTATTGTCCCTGAGGACTGCGCTGCCCCGTTCTCGGGCGCCCTTGGCTGTACCCTCAGTGGGCACCCTGACACACCTCACACTTTCTCCGTAGCCCTGCCCTCTTTCCATTCTGACATCTTTCTTAGTGCTTCACTTCTGCAGCTCTCTCGGCCAGTTCACCAAGTCCTTCTTAAAGGTCATCTAAACCTCTTTTCTGCTCCTGCAAAGATTTACAGCCTCGGAAACCCTATACAGAGTCGCTATGAGTCAGCACTGACTCAGTATCACTGAACAACAACACAAATCTCTTTACATGAAGTTTTAAATTTTCCATTTCACATTTTCAATTTCAGATCTATTTTATTATGTTTTATAGAAAGGTGTGCATGGTTTATTTTAGGACTCTAGCCTGTTTCTTAGGTTTTCAGATTTTTCTAGGAGAATGAACTGCAACTTTTTGGTATGCTCAGGCACACAATTACAAGTTTTTTTCTCTGGGGATCACATTTTATCCAACCTGCGTCTGGAGAGGAAGTGGTTCTGAATACCCAGTTTAAGGTGCCCACTTTCTCCTGCAGGCCCCCAGGCATCTTCTGAGCCTGAGATTTTCTTTCCTCTCTCCTGTCTTGGTGGCCCTTCCACTAGCTCAGTCAGCTGAAAACAGTCCGGAGCTCAACAGGAACGCTAGCGCTCTTGGTTCTCTGCTTGGGTCTCAAAAGCCTCTTTAAAAATCAGATTCCAAGTTCCCATGACAGCCCTCCATTCATCTTGTCTCACTGGGAGCCTAGTTAGACGACTCTCTCGGACCTGTCTCTGTCTGCTCGGCCCCCTATTCAATGAGTTACAGCTCATTATTCACACAGTTAGACTCAGGATTCAATGCTGTATATTTGAAAGGGTGAGATACTTGCAGGTGTCATAGAGCAAAACCAAATCAAACCCAATCCCACCACCTGCTGTAGACTCACTTCGGATTCCCAGTGACCCTGCAGGACAAACAGTGGTCCCCAGGGTTTCTGAGGCTGGCATCTTTATGGAAGCAGGCTGCCTCTTCTGTCTCCCATGGAGTGGTTGGGGGGTTTGAACTGCTCAACTGGCAGTCCGCAGCTCATAGCTTCTCCCACTGTGCCACCAGGGAGCCTGTCATGTGTCAAAACAATATCCTTCCCTAGGGTGCCTGACACCAGCCTCCCCAAATTCAATATCCTGTCCTCCTGTGGACTCAGCAGTAGGGAAGAGGTAGCTTCTGCTGATCACACACATGGAAGCCACGTCAACGTTCCTCAGGAGGGCGGAGGGAGGGGTGTGGAAGCAAAGCCCCTCTCAGTTGTGTTTCTTTGCATGTTAAGCTCAGGGGTGTCTCATACCCCATGGAGAGAAATCCCTCACAGGTGGTTCCTTGTCTCTGCAGGTGACAAAGGGAGAGAGCCCCACATCCTGGAGCAGGAAGTGCAGTCACACTCCCCAAACCCTATCATGACTGGCTTTGTAACAAACTACTGCCTCTGCCTGGGAAAGCTGCGAGCCATGCCTAACAGACCACATCTGTCAGCACAGCAGGCCCGCGCAGCAATCAGACAGCTGTCAACTCATGGAACTAGGAGGGGCATTGGGCACATCTGGTACTGTGATGGTCTTGAAAACATCACTCAGATGACGTTGTTTGAAGTGAAGACATTAGGTAAGTGTATTTGGTTTATTTCTGTACTACACATTGAATAATGTCTGCTTCAACATTTTTCTGAGCTGAATGGCACCCATTTCCCCTGATTTTGAACCACTTAGTATCACCTGGTTTTGTTTCAACAGCTGCCTCTTGGTCTATGTACAGGTTTTCCATGACAACAATTAAGTGTTCTGGAATACCCAGGAAATCCTTCAATAGTGTAAGCTGAGGTTTCCATTTTTTCAGTTCCTTCTGCTAGAGATATGCTGAGCATGCTCTTCCCTTTTGCTTTTCTAACTCCAGGTCTTTGCACATTGCATTATAATACTTGGTCTTCTCTAACCGCCCTTTGATATCTTCTATTCACCTCTTTTACTTCCTCATTTCCTTCATTAGCTTTAGCATCTCTAAAGCACGTTCCTGGCTCTCTTCTGACATCCATTTTGGTTTTTTCTTTCCTGACTTCCTGTATAATGTTCTTGATGACATCCCACAACTCTTCTGGTCTTTGATCATTATAGTGTTTAATCCATCAACCCTGTTCTTGAGATGGTCTCTAAATACAGGTGAGCTATATTCAAGGTCAGTTTTGGCTCTCATGGACTTGTTTTTATTTTCTTCAGCTGCAACCTGAACTTGTATATAAGGAATTGATGGTCTGTTCCACAGTCGGCCCCTGGTCTTGTTTTGCTGATAATATCAAGCACTGTCAACCATCTCTTCCTACAGATGTTGTCAATTGGATTGCTGTGTTTTCCATCTGGTTAGGTCTGTACATATAGTTGCCTTTTATGTTGTTTAAAAACATATTTACAAATTTTATTTACAATCTTCAGCATCACTTCTACCACCAAGACCATTTTGTGTATTGCAAACAGCATTGTACTTCGAGATAGTTGTATTCGAGATAGAACTTAAAATGGATTTTTGACAATGAATGTGATGCCATCCCTCCCCTCTTCAATGTGTTCTTTACAAGTGTAGTAGAGGTCATATGATTGTCTGGCTTAGAATGACAAGTCCCAATGCATTTCAGCTCAGGAATGCCTAGGATACAGATATCTTTATGCGTCCCATCTCATTTGACACCTTCCAATATTCCTAGATTCATACTTAGGGAATTCCATATTTGTAGTTATTTATGAATGTTTGAAGCTGTTTCTCCTAATTTTGATTTGTGCCTCATCAGCATTTGGAGGTCCTGAAAGCTGTACTCCCTTCATGTCATCATAGTCAACTCTACTTTGAGGAGGCAGCTCTTCCCCAGTCGTATTCTGCCTGTCTTCCAACCTGAGGTGTTCACCTTCCACCATAATGTCTGACACTATTCTGCTGCTCTACAGGAGGTTTCCAGGGCTCCATATTCAGAAGCAGTCGAGGCCTCCCCTGCTTAGTAGTCTTAGTCTGGAAGAACCACTGGCTGGGATCGGATTGGGCCCTCCTGACATGGGCAGTAATGAGCAACATGTTCTGTCTGAGTTGCTGATTCCACAAGGCTGAAAACAAATCATCATCAACGCCCTTGCTGGTGTTGTTAGGTTCTGTTGAGTCCATTCCAGCTCACAGCAACCCTGTGTAGGGTTTCCTAAGAGCAACTGATGAACTCTAATGCGGTCCTCAAGTCTACATTCTTGGTCCATGTGTCTGTTATTATATAGGAATACCACAATTTTAAACTTACTAAACCTTTATATTATGTTTTGAGGAGTCATGGAGTGGTGCTGTGGGGTAAGCACTGGACTACTAACTGTAAAAACAGTGGTTCAAACCAACCACTCACTCCTAGAAGAGCCCACACAGTGTCGCTGGGAATCGGAACTCACACAACAGCACTTGAACAACATGACTGTGTTTTGAAGTCAGAAAGTATGTGTCCTCCTACTTTATTCCTCTTCTTCGGGATTGTTCTGGCTATTCCATGACGCTGCCCTTCCCGATCAATATAAGGACTGACTCTTTCTATTTCTCTGTAAGACTGCTGAGAATTCATTAGGATTGCATTGAATATACACATTGCTTTCGGCATTATTGATGTTTTAATTATATCAAGACTTCCAATACATGGACACAAAATGTTATTCCATTTATTGAGATCCTTTAGTACGAAATTCACCTGTGAAGGAATAAATCGTTTAATGTCTCTTCTAGCCATAAACTTTGAAAACTCCCACCAAAAAAAACAAAAACAAAACATTTTTACCCTGATGGGTCTGGGTAAGAGAAGCTGGGAGAAGATGCTGACAGGATTATATGATTCAGTTGTGAGTGGTTAGCGAGATTAACCATGGCTGTAAAACCCTGGAACTCTAATGTGTCTAAAAAAAAAGCCATCTCAGAAGCAGAAGTGGGCAGCCCCACTACCGTCAAAGAAGCAGAGTCAGGAGTAGAATGTGTCCCTTGGCTCCCAAAATCCCTGCGCACTGAATCTCCTCAATCCAGGGATGGAAAGCTGTGGCACAAGAGGAGTGGCAGAGGACCAGAAGCAGCAGAATCAAGAGCCAGAGCCCACAGACCAAGGAAGACTGAGGAACTTCAGGCAGGAGGCTTGCATGCAGAGTGGGGGGTGCCTCTAGGTATTGAATCAGTGGGAGCTAGATTTGCAGGCCCACAGAGCCAGAGTTGAGTACCTTCCGGCTGAGGAGTGTGGTGGAATGGTGTGTCCTGTGGGCTTTTATTAGTAGCCCTAAAAAGAGCTTCGTAACATTGCTCTTTTGGGGGCAGAGAAGCTTGCCTGTGGGCATAGCTGAGAGGCTGTCCTGGCTGAAAGAGCTGTGCTAGAGCATTTCTGACTGACTTGTAACCATTCACTCTGAGTTCACTTCCCTGATATAAACCCCTAACTGTGATTATGGTGTCTGAGTTCTGTGGGGCCATGGCAATAAACTGAACCCAAAAGAGAAGTAGAAAGTGTTACTGAAAGGATTGCTGGGTGCCACAGTTTTTACAGTTGGTGTCAAAAGTGGGATTCGTAGCAAAGACTCCAGAGTCATGAAAGCAGAAGGTTTGGAAGAGAAAGAACAAAGGAGTATGGGAAGTAAGAATTTTGATTCTTAGATTAATTTGGTGGTTGTTAACTCAAATGATTGAAAGGAATACAAGAGATGTTATGATGCAACTGAGGAGTGAAAGCTGCTAATGGAATCACCTGGGGCAAATTCCTGGCTGCTTACACAAAATAAGGGATCAGGAGTTACTTGATCCACCCTTCCAGCCAGAGGCCCAAGTCTGTATGGACAAGTATGATGTAAAGGGTGATGTAAAGGGTTACTGGGTGTCTTGATTACAAACAGCTTATAAGTCGGACTTCAGCCTACTGATTGGATATGTTTAAAGGAGTGTTAGGAACTGCCTGGAAGAAACTGGCTTTTCGTTTTAAGCCTTTATAAAATATACGGAGATTAGGTGGAAACTTGAGCCCCAGTCAGAACATCTGAGAAAATGGGAAATTTACCTATCAAGGGAAAAACCTTCACAGGGAAAACTGACTGGGTTTTGAGCAAGCAATTTACCATTTTCCTGCCTTTTTTAAGGCAGTAAAAATCTTTACCCTTCATAGAAAAACCCATTCTATGACTGAAAGTTAGAGACTGCAAGTAGACAGCGTGGTATGCTCGATGGTGACCACGTGGGCCTGCTGGGTGGTGAGTGTTAGCAGGGAAATGCAATAATGAAGAGATATTTTGAGAGACAAGAGGAAGAGCTGCTTGGTCTAAAGTTCTGTCCATGGGGGATAGGGCTGAAAAAGCAACTTAAGGAGCCAGCTGGTCTGAAATGCAGTGAGTGAGTGAGTGAGTGAGAGTATGTGTGTGTGTGTGTGTGTGTGTGTGTGTGTGTGCACGCCCTAATGGAAGAAAGAGATGTATGACACTGTGAGATGATGTCACTTGCTGCACTTTGATGGCTTCCTCTGAACTGGACATTGCTTATGAATGCAGATGCCAAAGTTCCAATAGGAACAAAAGATTCTTCACATCAAAGAACCTGCGTGTCTCCTGAGAGTACATGGTTAATATGGATGGGCAATTTAGAAACTGAATATCTAAAATGGGAGAAGAGAAAGGCATTAAGTGGCTGGCTTACAAGTTTTCACAGAGGGGCTCAGTTAAAATTATTGTTATGGGGCACAGTTAATCCTTGGAGTATGAAAGTGCCATTAGCTGTATGAGCCAGGGGATGGTCTGCAGTGCAAGTGAATTATTTATTGAATCTTTGAGTCATAGCTTTGTAAACTCCCAACAAACAAGAGTTTTGTCCTGATGGGTCTCTGTAAAAGAAGGTGAGGGAAGATGCTGACAGTATTATATGACTCAACTGTGAGTGGTTAACAGAATTAACTGTAATTGTAAAAACCTGAACTTTAACACATAAAACGAGCCATCTCAGAAGGGATTTCACTACTGTCAAAGAACAGATGGATGGGTAATTTAGAAATTGGATATCTAAAATGGGAAGAGATAAAGGCCTAACTGTGAGTGTGGTATCTGAGTTCTGTGTGGCCACTGCAATAAATTATTGAACTCAGAAGAGTAGAAAATGCTGCTAGAGGGATGGCTTAGTGCCACCGTATTTTTTGCAACCCCTCAGTGTATAGAAAAAGCCCTCACACAGGACTAGTAAAATAACATCATGATAAACGGAGAAAACACTAAAGTTGTCAAAGACATCATTTTGTTTGGATCCACATTCAATACTCAACACAAGCAGAAATCAAGAAATCAAATGACATATTGCAATAGGCAGATCTGCTTCAAAAGACCTACTTAAGGTGTTTAAAAAAAAAAAAAAAAAGTCAGTTTGAGGACTAAGATTCACTAGACCTAAGCCATTGTATTGCAGTTGCCTCATATGCATGTAAGTTAGACAGTGAATAAGAACACCACAGAAGAATCAATATACTTGAAATTGTGGTGTTTACAAAGAATACTGAAAGTACTGTGAACTGCCAGAAGACCAAACAAATCTATCTTGAAAGAAGTACAGCCAGATTACTCCTTAGAAACAAGGAGGTGAGACATCGTGTCTTGTACTTTGGACGTATTATCAGGAGGAACCAGCTCCTGGAGATGGACATCATGCTTAGAAAAGTGGAAGGTCAGTGAAAAAGAAGACCCCCAATAAAATGGATTGACACAGTGGCAGCAACAGCGGGCGCAAACAACAGTTGTGAGGAGGGCAACCAACAGGGCAGTGCTTGAATTTGTTGTGCAGAGCAGTGCTGTGAGTCACAACCAATTCAGTGACACCTAACAACAGTCTGATTTCTTTCAACAACAATCTTGTTTTCTGTGTATAGATCTTTTCATTTCCTGGCTAAATTTATACCGAGGTAACTTATTGTTTTAGATGTTATTATAAAAGGTAGTGCTCCCTTAACTTCCTTTCCCACTTGCACATTGCTAATGTACACAAACCTAACTGGTAGTGTGTGTTGACCCTGTAACCCCACCACTTTGCTGAATTCATTAATTAGCTCTAATTGCTTCCTTGTGAATTCTATGGGATGTTTTTTTCCCCCTGGCATATTGCTCTGGCTAGGACTTCAGAGCCAGGTTGAACAGATTAGTGGTGAGCGTGGGCAGTGCTGTCTCCTTTATGATCTTCACGGATATCTCAGTCTCTTTCTTTTCAGGATGATGTTTGCTGGGGTTTTTCATAGATGCCCTTAAAATATTGGGGAATCTCTCTGTTCCTATGTTGAGTTTTATCATGAGGGGAGCTGAATTGCCACTTTGCCTCTTCAACATCCACGGAGAAGTTCAGACACTGTTTTGTTTCCCTTTACACCAATATTAATGGATTGTCTAATATGGAACTGCCTTGCATTCCTGGGATGAATCCTACTTGATTTTGGTACAGTCCTGTAATGTTATACCAGTCTACTCTTGGAATCTATTTCCCAGAATTTTGTTGTCAATTTTCACACCTCTATTCATTAAGCAAAGTTCTGGTGTGGTGCTATATTGAATTGCAAGGTTGGCAGTTCAAACTCACCAGCCGTTCCTCAGAAACTCTATACAGGGTTGCTATGAGTCAAACCCGACTTGAAGGCACTTGACAACAACATTCATTAAGGATATTGATCTGTAGTTTTCTTTCCTTGCGGTGTCTTTGTCTAGTTTCGGTACCACTGTATTGCTCCTGTGATACAATGAGCTACTTTCCACAAGAGTTTCCATAGTACTTGAGTCACTCCTTCTGTAAATGTGAGCTACGATTTCCCTGTAAAGCTATCAGGAGCAGAATGGTCCTTTTTGGGGAGCTCACTCTGGTTATGGATTTGTAGAGATGAAATTTCTTCTTGAGTCATTCATTTCACAGTGTTCATATGTTTCCAGGACTTTGTCCATCTATTCTAAGCTATATAATCTGCTGGCACACTTGTACACAGCACTCCCTACAATCTTTGTTATTTTGGTTGGACTAAGTGCAGTGGTCCCAGATCAGTCTCTAATGTTGGTATTTGCACTTGTTCTTATACTTTGTCGAACCCGTGTTTTGTCTATTAATCCACTCAAAGAACTATACTGGTTTGCTAGTCTCTATTTCATCTATGTCTGTCCTGATCATTGATTTCCTTTCTTCTGGTGGCTTTGAGCATCATTTGCTCTTTTCTAATTCCTCAAGTCGTTGTTGATTTCCTTTCTTCTGGTGGCTTTGAGCATCATTTGCTCTTTTCTAATTCCTAGAGTCGTTGAGTTAAAGTAATGATTTGGTATCTTCTTTCTTTTATAACGCTATGATATCCCTTTAACACTACCTTCCCAGGGCCCCATAGGTTTGTACATTGAGTCTTCATTCTGGTTCTTTCCTAAGTACTTTCTGATTTCTCTCTTGATTCCTCAGGTGACCCAATGGTGGTTTAGAAGTATATTATTTACTTCTCACATATTGGTGCTTTTTTCCTTTGAGTAATTTCTTTCTTTAATTAATTTTCTTTTATTTTTTTCTGTTTATTAATTTCTTTTATTAAATTCTATTTGTAGTTCCACTGCCAAGGGGAAAGATGTTTGGATGATTTCAATCTTTTTAATGTACTGAGATTTGCTTTGTGTATTAAAACACGTTGTATATGGTGCTCGTATTGGTTGGAATGTTCTATATATGTCTGCCAAGTCCAGTCAGTTAGAAGCGTTATCAAGTCTTCTAGTTACTGATCTCCTTTCTAGATGTTCTACCAATGATCCAAAGTGCTACAGTAAAGTCTCATACTATCATTATAAGGAGCTCTGGTAGCGTAGTAGGTATGAATTGGGCTGCGAACTGCAAGCTCAGTACTTCAAAACTACCAGCTGTGCCATGGGAGAAAGAGGAGGTTTTCTGCTACCATAAAGATTTACGGCCTTGGAAACCCTGTACAGGGCCACTATGAGACGGAACTGACTCCATGGCACATAACAACAACAACAACTATCATTGTAGGATATCCCTGAGTGCTGCTCTAGAATAAGCACTGGACTGCTAACCACAAAGTCAGCAGTTCTAACCCACCAGCCACTCTCAGACGCCCTATACAGGGTCACTATACATTGGAACCTACTCGACAGCACATAACAGAAACACCAACAACTATTTTGCAGACTTGTCTATCTCTTTTAATTCTGTAAAAGTTGTTTTATAATTTGGCATTTCTAGGGTTAGGTTCAAGGAGCCTGGGTAACGTATTGGGTTACTACATATTGGGTGGCTAACCACAAGGTCAGCAGATGAAATCTACCAGTCACTTCTTGGGAGAAAAGATGATGCTTTCTGCTCCCGTAAAGATTTATAGCCTTGGAAACCCTAGTCTATGAGGTAGAACAGCATGCAGGAGCATCAGAGTCAGGTGTAAGGGTCCTGGTGTAGCACTGTAGCATAACCACTGGATTGCTAACCACAAGGTCACCAGTTCAAACCCACCACCTACTCCATGAGAGAAAGATGCAGCTGTCTGCTCTTGTAAAGACAGACAGCCTCTTACAGAGTCTCAACCCTCTGCAATCCTGTGCAGGCTCTCTGAGCCGGAACTGACTCAATGGCAGTGGGCTGACCATTATCTAGGGCCCTTTTTTGTCTGTAATAATAGATTTCGATTTTAAAAGTAGTTTTTCTGTTACTAGAATTGATATTAGAAATACCTCCTCCCCACTTGATGGAGATTTATATGGAATGTGTTTTTTCCCATTCTTTAACCTTTAATCTCTTCATGCCTTTTTATCTACGGTATGTCCTTGTAGACAGCATATACACGGGCTATGTTTTTATACCCATTCTGCTGCCATCTGTCTCTTGACTAAAGCATTTAATCTTTAAATTGATGATCCTAGTAATTTTTAAAATAAAGAAGCATTTATTTCTGTCATTTGGGTACCTACAGGCTAATGCACTGAACTTCTATGTCAGCTTAAACCACAAAGTTGACTGTTCAAGCTCACTCACTGCTCCTCAAAGACCCTATACAGGGTCGTTATGAGTCAGAACCAACAACACTTTTCAACAACAATGACTTCTTTGACTCAACTTTTCTTCCAGTGATGACTTGCTGGTTTTTTTACACCATTTTAAAATTTACTTTGATTATGGTTATCATGCAAATTAATTTAGAACAATCAGTTATATATATTGACGGTAGCTTAACTT
>NW_006408790.1:1972227-1974715 GCF_000296735.1 Chrysochloris asiatica | reverse complement strand
AGATGGACTGACACAGTAACTAACCGCAGCAATTCTGAAGTTGGCCCAGGACCCGGTATTGTTTCCTTCTGTTATGCATACGGTCACTACATGGTGGTACTGACTCGATGGCACCTGACAACAACAACTTCAGTCCCAAGACCCACTTTCTATGCACACCAGTAGTTTCTTTGAGTCAGAGAGCATTCCTAAGCCTTTCCGTCAGTTATTTTCTTCCTATGTACAAGCTTTTGCTATATTCATTGAAAAGTTTGTACCATCAGGCTCACTGTAGAACACTCAGTTGTGTTCAGTTAAAGTCCAGTAACAATGCGAGTACTGCAATCCTACCTTATTCCATTTCTTTGATCGAATGCTGGTATCATTGAGGCTGGGTGTTCTGACATTAAAGCCACCAGTAGTTGTAACACATCATGAATATTTTCATCCTGCAGAATAAGGGTCATCAATATTTATTTTAGTCACATTTTATTCGAAAGCTTGAATAAAAAAATCAAAATGAAGAGCTCACCGCCTGGCCTACCTCATGCATCGTAAGTAGGTAATTTAATATACTCTGGAGTTCATCTTCCTTGACCCCTCGGTCCTAATAGGAAGAAGGTAGTGTGTTAATTTAGACAAAACTGAAACGTAAAATTCAAGAACGGCATCACAATTATTTTAAAGGTAATAAAAACTTTAAATCAGTGATGTTTTATCTAAAATCCCCAGAATTTTTATTTTATTATCCATATTATTTCAAGTTAAGTATTTATAAAATTGTAGTTATTTTTATAATTACTGTTATTTGATAGGCAGTTTTTTTTTTCAGAGTACTATTTTCTAATCATTTACTCTTTAAATACTACGAATTACCCTAAGACTTCACCTTACCAATTTTACCTTTATTTTTACTTTGTCTTGATTTTAGTCTTTAAAAGATTCTATTACAGCAAAATATATTACTTAAGTCTTCTCAAATTGGGACATGGGCTTTTTTCAGAATAAAATGTATAGGTACAGAGACATATGCTAATATTGAAGGTCTCAGAAGCATCTCACTAAAGTTAAATTCAATAAAGGTTATTATAAAGATTTACAAAATTTTGAAATGAACCCTGAGTTAGAAATTATTGTTGTTATGTGCCGTGGAGTCGGTTCCGACTCATAGCGACCCTATACAGCAAGGCTGTAAATCTATACGGGAGCAGAAAGCCTCATCTTTCTCCTGCATGACAGCTGGTAGTTTCAAACTGCCGACCATGAGATTAGCAGCCTGATTCGTAGCCACCATGCTACCAGAGTTTGTTGTTGCCTTCAAATCAATTCCAGCTTCTGGCAAGCCCACAGGTGCAGCGCAGTAGTGGTCCCAGACTTCTGAAGGCTGAAGGCCTTCCCAAAGCAGAGCAGCCAGCAGGCCTGAGTCCCCAGTGTCTTCTGGTGAGTGTGCACTGCCAGCTTTAGAAGCCTAGTCACTGAGTGCTTAACCCATCTGCACCACTGCTAATTTAACAGCATTGATAGTAAACTTGACCAAAACTTCCTTTTCACTTAATATGCTATCTTTCTCAATTATATAAAGTTGTTTTACCTTTAATATGAGCTGTTTCAGAAACAGTAGCATAAATGCCCGCAGTGATATAATTTCTTTTTGTGATGGCCGGGGACCATCTAGAATAAAACAGAAATGGGAAAAAGAAAAAGCAACAAAACACAAAATACTCAAATAAGCCTCTTGCGATTATTTTCAGTTAATTCTTGAGAGCATTTAAATTATAAAGAATTCTTCAAATTGGTTTCAAACCCATCAGCTGCTCCTTGGAAACCCTATACAGTGTCGCAAATGAGTCAGACCAAACGCGATAGCACTTAACAACAATTTACTTTTAATATAACATTTATCATCTTATCTGCTCATTATTTTAAATATTTATTATCTAATATGAAATTTTGAATGATATCAGCAACTCCAAACCAATTAATTTATCTGATTGTTGTTGTTAACTGCTGCTGACTTGGTTCTGCTCCATAGGAAGCTGGGGGTTTAAACCACTGGCCTTGCTGTCCTGCGATTACCCCACAGCACTACATCGGGACCCCAATGAATTTATATCATATTAAAAACAATAATAACAAGACCCCATTACTATCCAATTGATTCTAAAGCCTAGCAACCCTAAAGAACAGAGTCAAACTGCCCCAAAGAGGTGCCAAAACTGTAAAAATCTTTGCACCAGCAAATTCCATCTCATTTTTCTACCGAGTGGTGGTGGATTCGAACCGCTGATCTTTTGGCTAACAGTTGAGCATCTGACCACTTTTATAGAGTACTGGCAATTTCAAAGTATTCACTGTCTAAATACGGAATTTTTTTTTTTTTTTTTTAATATTATAACTGGAGTCCTGGTGTGGTGCTGCGGGTTCCTACACTCAAGGTTGGTGGTTCAAGCACACCAGCCACTCTTCAGAAACCCTTTACAGGGTTGCTATGACTGCGAACTGACTCGAC
>NW_006408790.1:1962369-1972127 GCF_000296735.1 Chrysochloris asiatica | reverse complement strand
CTCGTCCTCAGGTTCTCTGACCCTCTGTGAGTGACACACGCTCTCACTGAACCCCCTTGTCCTCAGGTTCTCCGACCCTCTGTGAGTGACACGCTCTCACTGAACCCTCTCATCCAGTTCCTCGGGTTCTCTCTTCCCTTTATGTTTCACAGCTTTGATCCAATCTTAGAACCTTCCGGCAGCGTCACCCATCTTTTGGACTACTTGGATTTTCGCGATCTTGTAATAAGGCTTTTTATTCTATACTCCTTGCTGTTTGATTTATGAATTTTACAGAAGGTGCCTTAAACCGCCACAGGAGATTATTGGCTTACTCGTATTTTTAATTTTTCATCAGTTGAAAGTCTTCATGTTTTCCTGAATCTTCAAACGATTTTTATTGATGCTTTTTAAGCGGCTGCACGTGCGGCTACGTTTCTTTAAATAAACTAAACAAGTTACCTTCATTTCTTAATATTAAAATTACATATCCTTCTCGACTCTGAAAGGCGGACCCTGGTGAAACCGTGGGGTAAATATTGGCCTCCTAACTACAAGGAGCTCTGAGAGCGTAGTGGGTACGAATCAGGCTGCGAACCGCAAGGTCAGCAGTTGGAAACTACCAGCTGCTCTGTGGGAGAAAGATGAGGCTTTCTGCTCCCGTAAAGATTTACAGCCTCGGAAACCCTGTGTAGGGTCACTATGAGTCGGAACCGACTCCACGGCACATAACAACAACAACTACAAGATTGGTAGTTCAAATCCACCAGCTGTAACACTGTCTGCTCCCATGAAGATTTACAGGCTCAGAACCCATGCTGTGCCCTACAGGGCTGCTGAGTCCACTCTGAGCCCTGTGGCGTCCAGTGTGGTCACAGTGCATGAGGAGCTACTCTTAGTTGTACTCCTGTCTGGTTCTGAACTATTTCCTTTGTTTGGACCATCCAGATCTCTCTTCTCCCTTAATTGTCTAAATGTAGATATAGCTAATCTTCTAGATTACCCAGCATGCTGGAGATTGCCCCTCTGAATTTTGTGCAGTTTTGGTCAACGTTCCCAATAAACCATTTAATTACCAAAGCAGAACTGACAAAATTGAGATTCTAAGAAAATGTCTCAGCAACACTTAAATGACAGGACTGGACTTCTTCCTTGGGTTCAATGATAAGAAAAGGATTTTGAAAATATGATTCAAGCAGCGGACAACACAGATAAATCATTGTGGTTGCTGTCTTAAAAATTATCTAAATTCTTGACTTGGTAAAAGAAAGTATTCCAGGATCTTCAAACCAAACAATAAACTGGCAGGGCTCATTGTTAAAACAGAAAACAAACAGATAATGCTGACTCAGATTATAAGCACGAAGCAGCTCTTAGAGACTTCATTCAACACAAAAGGCATTACCTTGGTCACAGAAGGTGTTTGTTTAAATCCATATCCAGGCGAACTTTATTTGGTTTTCACAAAACATTTTATTACATCTTTAAAGAGAACAGTACTTTTTCAGAGAGCAAACAGATGCAAACTATTGTTTCAATTGTGGTTTTGCTCCATGATTTACCTTTAAAAATCATTCGTTTATAAAGTGTCCCAACTTTTACCACAGGAAGTTTCCCATCATTAAATTATTCGTCATGCTTCATGTTAAGTTAGCTACATGACTAGTAGAAACATGTTTCCAGTAGATATTTCGACAATTCATTATGAAAAATAACTTACTTGTGACCTAAATGCTTCAGAAAGTATCCCAGCACCTTCAGAGCTTGAACCCAAATACTTTCACTTTTAGAAGCCAGTAACTTGTAGATCACTCTAAAACAAAAACATAAGCATGTACATGATCATTGTAATCATCGAAGCACTTAATAGCCTGAACACTGCATGTGTCACACAAAAATTATGTAAAATCTCAAATGTCTCTCAGCATACTTATGATACCTTGTAAAAACTTGAAAATTAGGATGTTTTAATCATTTTCCCGCGAGTTTGGCCTTCTAATACATATTAGAAATGGTAATGCCACTTAGTTGTTTTATAAGTACTGCCTTCCAGAACAGTAAACGGAAATTCTAAGCATTAAGATATGCTTATTCCACACCCCTTTTTTGAGAATCGTTCCCCAACAAGCAAACCTCTCGTCATGGTGAATGGGAGTGTGGGCAGACGTCGGCCTAATTCTTTCTCTTCTATAGGAATCAAATGGTGCTAAGAAACAAGATCTAGTCTGTGTTTGACTCTTGAATTAGGACACAACTAGGACAGCTGTGGTTTATTCCTGGTCAGAGAGGCTGAGAGAGCTGGTCTACATTAAGAAGGAAGCGGCTTCTGAGCACCAGAGAATGCTAACTTGTTTCCTGATGACTTCAGTTCTGGGTTCCTATCCTTGTTCTAGTTTAATGGGCACCCTATCCTATTTTTGTTTTAACTGAAGAACTAGAATGTTACTAGTAGGGCAAAAAGCTCCTCCTAGCACACAAGCCAGAGTCCTGGTATGGTGCTGTGTGGGATAATGCACGGAACTGCAAGGTCGGTTTCAAGGGCAGGGTTGGCAGTTCCAATGCACTAGCTACTCCGCAGAAATCCCAGATAGGCTCGCTATGGGTCAAACCCGACTCGAAGGCACTTACCAACAACACGCACGTAAGCCAGCCTATGCAGTCTATGGGGCAGGGCCAACATGCCTTGTAATATTCACAGGTACTTTAGAAACTGATCCTACTACTTATTTTCCTTTTTTTAAAAAAGTAAACATTTCTCATACAGTATAGTGGGGCAATGACATGTATTTTTTCAACTAAATCTAGATTCTAAAAGGTTCTTCCAGTGGTAAAAATGGCTGCCTTATAAAATTAGGATGTGCTTTATTGTATTTTTATTTTTGTCAAATAAAGTGTCTTTGTTTATCTCAAAGGTGATGTGATCTAGACTGAAAAGAAGCTGGTAGTAGAAAGTGGAAGTATAATTTTGAAGCTTAAGTGGCTTTTATAAAGGCAAGTAAATTATTTAAAAATCAATGGTATCAATTTGACTTTAGGGTTCCTATGAGTCGGTATCGACTCAATGGCAATTAACAATACTGTAAAGAAAATAAAAATCTGTTGCTATGGCTTCATTATTTTGAGTTTAATATATTGAAAAGATTATGAGAACAGATACATTCAAATAACTATATTCCTTGGAAGGAGATTTTTTTTTCCTCCAAAATCCCTGAATTCCTCAGTTGAGGGGGCTGCAGAAAGTTGTTGGAAAAACTCCATTATTTTTTCATTACATTTGTCCACGTACTTCTAGATGCGCCTCGTTTATGCATGTGTCTACATTGAAGACTACTAACAGAACACTTAGGGACCAAGATCACAATGGAGAAAGAAAATCTCTGAACAGGAAAGCTATACATGCAAATGACTCAGAAAATGGCATACAGAATATTCAACAGCAGATATAATTTGAAGGACTGAATTATAAGCTCTGAATCTACAAGTATGGCTCTACCCACGTACACAGTGGGAGACTTCCACAGCACATCAGGAGTCCTGGTGCGGCGCTGCAGGATAAGTACCAGACCACAAGGGCAGTTGTAACTGCAAGGTCAGTGTTCAAACTCAAGTAGCCAGTGCACAGAAAACCCATGTAGACAGGGTCATGGAGAGTCAGAACCGATTTGACAGCACGCCACCACAGCAGCCCATCAATTCCCCAGGAATGACTCTGAGTTAGAGGGGAAATGACTAAATAAGGACCCACAGAGGATTTTCTTCACAAACTAAGATACACTATAGCAATAGGAAACTTACTAGCAAGTTCATGCTCAAGATAATTCAGTCAGAAAGGGTAGAAACTAAGTAAAACAGACAGTTATTTACAGTTATTAGAAAAATTACAAATAACCAATTCTGTTGTAGTTGATTACTTTGGTGATTTTATCATTACAAAGGGCTTCCTAAATCCAATTAAATTATCAACCAGAATGAAATAAAGTTCCTTTTTGGTTCAATTCTTATTATATATAAATTATATCAAAATCTCTTCCCAAATTTTTTCATAAACTGTTACCCTTTAGTGACTATTTTCAAAGGCGCCCTGGTAACACAATGGTTAAGCACTCTACTGCTAACTGAAAGCTCAATGGTTCAAGCCAACCCCACAGCTCCCCATGAGTCTGCTTCCATAAAAATTCCAGCCAAGTTGGGACGAGGACCTAGCCACAGAGGGCTAGAGCTGAGAGTGAAGCATCCAGCCGTTATGAAGTGAGAGGAGGCGCACAAGAACACACAAAGTTGCAGATAGTACCCATGTGACTTAGCTTCGATGACTTGATCAGAACCCAACTAGAGGAAGATATATTTAACAAAGGAAGCAAGTGTAGAATCTCCACACTTTTATAAACTTGATCTATACTTATGGATGTAGTAGCTCAAAATACCAACCAAGAGAGAAGGAAGTCTTCATATAAAGTATCAAACCTATCATCCCCTCTCTGTGCACAGGGTTGATAGGGACAGGCAACTTAGACATTGGCTACCTAAAATAGGGGAATTAAAAAGGCATGTAGTGGCTGGCTAACAAGTTTTCAAGAGGGAGTTTAAGAGTGTATGGGGGAAAGTCGAATCCCCACTGAAGTTTTTCTCTTGTCTAGATGGGTCAGATGAAAGGAGATGGGAATGGAGTTCATGGATTCAATAGTGAATAGTTGTCATCATACCTAATTGCGGTTGTCATAACTATAAAGGTAGAAGTCTTGTAACAAAAAGTGGGGAGTAGCTAATCTTGAATTCCAGGAACAGAGGACCCTAGGATCATCAAGGGAGAAGAACATGAGCAGAATGTGGGACCCTCACCAGAGAAGCAGCAATACCAGTGATGGTGGCAAAGTTCACAACATGGAAAGACTGAGCAGCTGAGGACTCTATAGACTCAATGGAAAGAGAAAGGCTGGTGCTGGAGGCCAGGAGACTGGCTTCCAGAATATGCGTGTGGTTGTTTAAACGATTGTATAGCCCTGTGGTTTTTTTATACATGTGCTAGAGGGTAGACATGCATTGACATGGGTGACAGGGCAGGCAATATACAACTGGTGAGAGGTTGGCAGAGGAAAGCTGGGGGTGGCAGGAGACACAGGGAAGAATGCAGTGGTTGGAGTGGTTAGAGATAAATGCTCTTAAATGTTGGTGTATGGAGGGGATCGCAACCATGTTGTAATAAAGCATAGTATATTATTTGTTGAATATGAAACTGATAATCTACTCTATAAACCTTCACTCAATTCACAATAAAAATTTTTTTTTAAAAAAAAAAAGCCCTATGGGGTCACTGTGAGTCTAAACAGACTCAACAGCACCCAACACCAAATGCCCATTTTCTAGAATGTTGCTGTTGTTAGTTACTGTCAAACTAGCCACTGACTTACGGCAACTCCATACACAGGAGAACAAAATGCTGCCCTATCCCATGACTGCTTGTGGGTACAACCGCTCTGATCTAACAGGTTTTCCTTAGCTGATTTTCAAAGGGAGCTCACAATACCTCTCTTCCTAGTCCATCTTAGTCTATAGGCTCGGAAAGAGCTTCCATATGTTCAGCATCATAGTACCACACAATCAAGCAGTAAGAGACAGTGGTGTTGGCTAGACGTGCATCCAACGTGGATCACACTCAAGCAAGGTGAGAATTCTACCACTGAGCCATCAATAGCCCCCATTCTGTTATAGACAGCTGAAGGATTTAAACATTTGTTACGTCTCATCAAACTATGTTTTCTCTCTTTAACCTGCATTCTCCATATTATTTAAATATAAAAATTGAGGTAGGCCCTGGTGTGGTGCTGTGAGATACAGCAAGTTTAGTTTGAAGCACAAAGTCAGTGGTTCAAACTTGATACAGGATCACTTTGAGCTGGAACTAACTCAACAGCAGTACTTAACTTCATTTCCAACAAGCAAGGTTGTATCATCCACCTATCGAAGGTTGTTGATGAGTCAGCCTCCTATCTGGATGTCAGATGCTTCTTCATATCATCCAGCTTCTCAGAATAGCTGCTCAGCAGACACACTGAGTATAGTGAAGAGATTTAATAAGCCTGGCGCACACCTTTCCTGATTTTAAACCTTTCAGTACCCCCTCGTGTTTTGACTGAAGGACTGCCTCTTGATCTAGGTACATGGTAATCATGAACACACTTAAGTGTTCTGGAACCCCATTATTTGCAGTGTTCATCATTTATAATCCACACAGTCACAAGTCTTTGCATACTTAACAAAGAACAAGTAAACACCTTTCCAGTACTATCTGTTTCAACCAAGATCCATCTGACGTCAACAGTGATACCCCTCGTTCCACGTCCTCCTCTGACCCAGCTTGAATCTCTGGCAGTGCCTTGTCAATATACTGCTGCAGCCATTTTCAAAGTTCTTTCAAAATTTTATTTGCATGTGATATTGATGATATTCTTTGCTCATTCCATTGGGTCATTCTCTTTGGAATAGGCACAAATATGGATCTCTCCCAATCGGATAGCTGTCTTCCAATTTCCCTCGAATAGATGAATGAATGTCTCCAGCACTGCATCAGTTTGTTGAAAGATTCCAATTTGTATTCTGTCAATTCCTGGAGGCTTGTTTTTCACTAATGCCTTCAGTGTAACTTAGACTTCTTTCTTTGACACCATCCACCCTTGAGCATACACTACCTTCTTAAATGGCTGAACTTCAATCACTTCTTGATTCTATAGGGACTGTGTATCCCCTTCCATCTTCTTTCAATGCTTTCCACATCATTCAATATTTTGCTGACAGATATCATTAATACTGTAATTCAAGGCTTGAACATTTTTGTTCAATTCTTTCAGCCTGAGAAATACTGAGTGTGTTCCTCCCTTTTGGTATTCTAACTCCAGGTCTTTGCACATTTCATTTTAAGTCTTGACTTTGTCTTCTTCAGCTAATCTTTGATATTTTCTTTTCAGAACTTTTGCGTCTTCATTTCTTCCATTTGTTTTAACATCACTATGCTGGAAAGCAAATTTCAGTGTCTTCTGACATCCATTTTGGTCTTTTCTTTCTTATCTGTCTTTTTAATGACCTTTTGCTTCTCTTCCTGTATGATGTTCTTAATGTCATCCCATAACTCTTCTGGTCTTTGGTCATTACTGTCTAATACATCAGATTTCTTCTGAGATGGTCTCTAAATTCAGGTTGCATATACTCAAGGACATATTTTGGCTTTCATGGATTTGTTTTCATTTTCTTCGGCTTCATGCTGAACTTGCATACAAGCAATTAATGGTCTGTTCCACAGTCAGTCCTTGGCCTTGTTTTGCCTGGTGATATTGCGATTTTCCACTATATATTCACAGAGATGTCCTCAATTTTATCCCTGTGTATTCCACCTGGTGACAATATTGTGTTCTATGTTGTTTTAAAAAGGTATTTTCAGTGAATAAGCTGTTGGTCTTGCAAAATTCTGTCATGTAACCTCCAGCATCATTTCTATCACCAAGGTCATATTTTCCAACTACTGGTCCTTCCATCCTCTTTGTTTCCAACCTTTGCATTCCCATCACCAGCAATTACTGATATCTCTTGAACACACGTTTGATCAATTTCAGACTGAAAAAAGTTGCCAGAATCCTTCAGTTTCATCATTTTTGCTTTAGAAGAGGGTGAGGCAATTTAAATAATTGTGTTAATTGGTCTTGCTTGTAGCTGTACAGGCATTACCATATCACAGACAGCACTGTAATTAACATTAGATCTTGAAATGTTCTTTTTGACGAATGAGATGCCATTCCTCTTGAATTGTTCATTTCTGGCATACTAACACATATAACTGTCAAATTCAAAATAGCCAATAGTCCATTTCAGCTTATTAACACCTAGGATATGAATCTTTCTGTATTCCATCTAATTTGGACAACTTCCAGTTTTCCTAGATTCATACTTCATACATTTCAAGTTCCAATTATTAATGGATGTTTGCAACTGTTTCTCCTTAGATGAGTTGGACTCCATTAGTAAAGGACGATCCTGACGCTTTCCTCCATTCACAACATCGTGCTCAGCTCTACTTGAAGTTTAAAGAGGTAGATCTTCCCCACTTGCATGCTGAGTGCATTCAACCTGAGCAGGTCATCTTCTGCCACTGCATCTGACGATGTTCTGGTGCAATTCAGAATATTCTCATCTTCCAGCACTGCCTGTGACACAGTTCTGCTGATATTCGTGAGGTTTACAGTGGATAAAACATTAAGTTCCTTCTTCCTACCTCGTCTGTCTTAGTCTGGAAGCTCCACTGAACCCTGTCCACCATGTGTGATCCTGCTGGGATTGAAACTACAAATAGAATATAGTTTCTAACATTCACAGGAACATGCAAGCCAGCACAGTACAACAAAGCAACAGAGAGGTGGTGGATCAAAGTGGGCTTTTTCATCAATCCTTTCATTACATGAAATGTTATTTCAAATACTAGTTCAACCCTAAAGACCGTATTTTATTACAGCATATGTTCAATGCATCAAAACAGATGAAAATCTATTTCTGCATTCATTTCTTATACAGGGACATTTGAGATTGATTTTCTGAACTAATCAATTAATGTAACATGCACAGAAATCTCTAGGATACTAATTATTCCATTTAAATTTGAGCTACAAGGTCAGAGGTTCAAACTCACCAACTATTCCTTGAAAACCGTATACAGGGTTGCTATGACTCCAAACTGACTCAACAGCACTTAACAACAATACAATTTTAATTTAACTTAAGGAAAATGAGTACAATTGTATTATAAAATTGAACCATGTAAGTAAACTCAGTGCTGTGCATAATTGACCAAATCAGTAACCTATCAGCAGTTTCATCCTGTTCAACCTAATAGTAAGAAAATAATTGTCACTATTAATAAGTAATATAAACAATCCTCTTCAAATAGGTTAGCACCTCACAGGTGATAGTGAGACCGCTGGTTGGAGTGCCACGCACCAATGAGTCAATCACTTCTGGTGTGAAAGGTCTCTTCAGTTTAGAAAGGTGATATTTGCTGATATCAGTGGTCACATTGTTCACAGAACACAAACAAAATCCTTTGACAGTAATTGCTGTATTCGTGGCAAATTCTTTTTTAAACCTGTTTATGTTGTAATTGGCATAACCTAGATTTCTTCCCTATTCCACTCAGGCTCCTGAAAGATAAAAAGGAAACCAAAAATCCACACCCTAGTCAGGCTCCAGTTCATAAAACACTGATGAAGAAATGCATTTTTCCTATAAGGAGAGTTAGCCAAAAAATCCCTTGGTTGTGGTTTGCAGAATCAGTCTGTCCTTCATCTCTGGGAGGTGTGCTGTCCCACCACCCTCCTAGTTCATCAGATGAGTGAAGCAGTCGTTCTACTCCTTCGCCAAGGCCCTAGAATGACACTAGAGATGGTCATTCTAACAAAATGGAAATCAGTTCACACCACCACATTTCAAAGTTTGACATCCTCATGACCAAGAGAACAAAATCTAAACATCACATGACTAACAGTCTATGTTTGGCTATTATGTATCCCAAACCTAAAATTCTATCATTTTCTTGGTATTTCCTCTACTGGAATGTTCTTACAACCACAACAACAATTTACCTTCTCCTCTTGCCCCCCCACCACTCATCTATCAGTTTGTCATACTGTAGTGGCTTATGTGTTGCTGTAACACCTATGCCATGAGTATTTTAAATGGTACCTAGGTCACCCACGCTGGACAGGATTCAGCTAAGGGTCCAGATGAAGACAGGCTAGAAG
>NW_006408790.1:1917580-1956389 GCF_000296735.1 Chrysochloris asiatica | reverse complement strand
TTACATAAGTAGTTTTTCTTTCTTTTACATTAATTTAATAATTTTTCTTTCCCACTTAAAGGCAAGAATTCCCAATAATCCTTCATGTTCCATCCTCAATTATGTCTTCGTTTAATGAGTGTCTCCGTTTCACCCCCCACGTTACATAACAAAACACAGAGAGTGTAATCCAGTGCTTTATGGTAAGCGCGTGTCCTACAGACAGCAGCAGCTTCCTCAGGAGCAGAGGAAGAATCAGTGTCACCTGTGTGCACCAGGTACACACGAGACCAGACATTCACTCAGTGCTTCCTGAGAGAATAAAAATCAATAGAAAAGTACGAATGCATATATCAATCCCCTAATAATACCTAACGTTGTACAAAATTGCTAATCATCAGTAAAAATAAGAATATAAAAATAGGTAATATGTATAAAACACCATAAAGTATGTTTTTAAGAAGTGTAGTTTTGTTAAGTGCTGTCAAGTCGGTTCCGACTTATAGCGAACCTGTATAGGATCCTGGTGTGGCACTGTAGGAAAAGCGCTGAACTGCTAACCACAAGGTCAGTGCTTCAAACCCGACTCCACAGCACTGAACAACAAATGTAGCTAGACTCAGGAAAATCTTTATCAAGCCTTGCGTGAAGCTACGAGGACTCCCATTCTGCTTATTCGGCTTAACAAATATTCTCCCATTGCGTATAATTTAATAACATCTGTTTATTTACTCAACAGATAGTGACATGCCGATTACTGCAGCTGCAAACAGATGCTTACCCACACAATTCACCCCATTTTCCAGACTGCCCCCCACAACCTGTTCTTTGGCCCCATGCCCACCAATGTGTGCCAAGTGTGCTTCCCCTCCGTCCCTCCTGACACCATGCAGAAACACACACACACAATTCAGTGTCCATGCAGCTCAGTGGCTGTAACACAGACACCCTGTGCAGCCACCTTTCCAGTCAAGAAACGATAGGGAGACCCATCGCCCACTACTGTCTAGTCCTGGCAGGGTGTAGAAGAGATGTCTCAGTCCTCACTATCACGAACATTCCACCAAGGCTGACACAAAGTGCACAGTGCCAATGAGAGAACAACCTGCTCCTCGAATCCCTCATGTCTAACAACCGGCTGCAGCAAGAGCCTTCCTGAGTCAAGAGAAGATGCACCAGGTAAACGGAGAGCATCCCAAACAGAACTAGCACCTAACCTTTTTGTGGCCACAACTAATTCTCACTACACCCACCAGCCTACTACAGTTGGGTGATGGTGTGATAGCTCAAGATCCAGCGCACGGAGCTAGGCAGCACTTACCTAACCCCTTCGGTGTGATGCCGCTGCTGTCGGCAGGATTGATGGCCCAGTAGTAATATTTCAGTGTGTGCATCAGCTGTAACACTGTCCCCACTCTTCGGATGGTGGTGTAGATGGTAGCCGTCCCAATAAACTCAGCAGACAGATACGTGTACAGGGACAGCTGAACCTAGCAGGGAGCAGCAACAGGAGAGGGTTCACATACCTACAAATGTCTCAAAGGGCTACATTCCAGTGGTCGGCTGTTCTCATTGAACCACTAAGGAGAAAAGGCCGGAAAAGGACCAAACATGATGACATGAGATACAACCTTTGAAGAAAAGTTCTCATCTGTATGTTAAAATGAAAATCTACAATTAACACATTCTAATGAAATTTAATTCAATAAAGGGAATTTAACGGCCATTCATACTGAAACATTTAAAAATGGTTCTGTCGTCATTCAGCTGAAATTAATTTGATGATGCAACTATTAACACAGTCAACTAGACTAAAGCCCTTCAACAGAGCCAATTTCAGCAGCTCTCAGTGTGTACTTTTATATTTTTCACAGCAAAGACTATGTAACAGAAGCATGACTTTTTAACATCCACCAACTACAAAAAATATGGGGAAAATATGTGTTAACATAAACTGTAGAAATTCATGCAATTTCTAGTTTTCTTAAACCTCCAATCTGAAGCTGTGATCACCGAGATGACAGCTCGTCTCTGAGAGGTGCCTGATTTCAGGACAGAGTTTAGTCCAACTCTTAACAGGATTAGTCATAATAAAACCAGAAACTAAGTATTATTTACACAGTTTGTGGGAAAACTAAACACTGCAACTCAAACCCCTGATAAATGTCCCTCACTACAACTTCCAAGAGGACACTGTAGACACTCAGTTATACAGAATAACCAGAATTTTAGGAGAACTAGAAAAAAATGACTTGATGTATACATTTCCCACAAATCTTACTTATATATCATACATTCTGTGTGCAAAAGAAAAGTGATTTTCAAGTTGCAATGAGCACAGTTAGGTTGAAATGACTGTTGTTGAATGCCATCGACACCTAAGGGCCCTGGACAGACTTTCCAAGGAGCGGATGGTGGGTCTGAATCATAGACCTGGCGGTTCAAACCCACCTTCTGGGCCAGTGCTTTATCCCACAGTGCCACACCAGGACTTGGGATGATTCGTTTCTATTATTTTCTCTTTTGCTACTATTTATTGGTGGGGCACTGTAGGATCAGCACTGAACTTCAAACCCCAAGGCCGTCAGTTATTGGAAACCTTATACCAGGTCAGTATGAGTTGGAGGTGACTCGACGGCACTTGACAAACGAACGGCGTTCCAAATCCCCATCCTTGGAGGACAGCCAGGTCTGCAGAGGGTGGTGTTGGGTGCACCACAAGGAATTTAACTTCAGTTTCATTTTTAATCATTTGGTCTCGAATTCTTTCTTTTCTCCTAGCAAAGAAGACACTGTAGGATAAGCATTGGACTGCTAACCACAAGGTCGGTGGCTCAGGCCCACCAGCTGCTGCTCAGAAAATCTCTGCAGGGTCGCTGTGAAGGGAAGCAATTCACTGGTACTCTACACCCACACCCAGAAGCCCACGCAGTGATGCACTGTGGGAGCATGTTCTGCTTTGCAGGGGCCTCTGCATATTTCAGAGCATCGAATGATCCCGGTTAGAAGTTTACACTGTAGTGTAGTATCGACTATCACCTTTTCACATTTAGCACAAACGAGCATGCTGTTGATAAGGGCCACCGAGACTACTACTCCATACGCATAGCGTACGTAACTCAAATAAGATGGCCCTTATTCTTTTATTTCAAAACATATTCTCTCTCACCTATCACCTAACAATAGTCCTCTTCTAGCCAAACGTAGTAATAAAAGCTGGAATCAGCTACTCGTGACCGAATACGCGACCTAACAAACTGCTTCACACTAACTTTATAAGGTAATGGGAAACCATCTAAAGGTCTTCTTCAAAGCACTTTAGATGCAGAAATCATCATACATCGTATTATATTAAAACAACTTGAATGCAGCTAGCAGACGTACCTTGGCAGGTGTGTGTATCCAGATGGCTGGGTTAAATAAAATATGGTCACAAAGCTGCTTCAACAAAGGGGCTCCATGTGACAAGCCGTCAAGGTATTTGGCAAAGGATAAGAATTGCTCCAGGACAGCTCTGCTGATATGCACTCTTGATGACTGAAGAAATAAAACAGAACTTGAGCCACAAGAATCCAGAATGTACCACAATGTTCCACTGCTGACTCAGAAAGAGGGTCTATGGATTTTTCGCAGGCCATCCCTAAGAGTTTAAATATCAAATATTAAATGGCTATTCTAATCAAATTGTATGATGAAATCTAGAATTTGAAGACATTTCTTTGGATGACTGTTATCTGAATCCTTTTCCAGCACAACTGCAGATTTAAATGTTGTTAAGCCTTCGAGTCAATTCCGACCCATAGCGACCCTGTATAGGATTTCCGAGGAGCAGCTGGTGAGCTTGAACCACCGACCTTCTGGCTCAAACAACTTTGCAGTGTGACGCATTAACCCACAGCGCCACACCACGACTCCTGCAGATTTAAATAACACTAGTTAAACAATGCTACTCTTAGCCTAAGCTACAAGTTATGAGTTAAAGTGGCTCTATGCTAACTACAAGGTCAGTAGTTCAAATCTACCAGTCTCTTCTCAGGAGAAACATGAGGCTTTCTGCTCCTGTAAAGATTTACAGCCCTGGGAACCCTATACAAGGTTGCTATGAGTTGGAACCAAGTCAATGAAACACAACCAGCAACCACCATGCAACTGTGCAGAAAGTGGACAGGGAGAGAGCCCTGGGCACTACAAGGGACAGAGACGTGCTGCCGCTTACACTAGTCCAAACCAAAGTGAAAGCGGGCTGCCCTTCCCTCAGTCATAGGGTGCAGGTGACTCCCCACTGACAAAGAAATGGCAGCAGGTTCATCTAAGTCACCCTTGGTGTCTGAAGGTGCTGATCACACACTCCTCAAAATAGCCGCCTAACTTGCTGTACTCATGTGGCGCTGTGGGTTAATGCACCAGACTGCAAAGCCGTTTAAACTGCAAGGTCAGCGGTTCAAGCTCACCAGCTGCTCCTTGGAAATCCTACACAGGGTCGCTATGGGTCAGAATCGACTCAACGACACTTAACAACAACAACAACAACAACTTGGCTGTAGCTCTGTTATGACCCCTCTCTCTCCCAACAGCACTGAAACACTCAGGTTTCTTGGAAAGGAGGTATCCCACTTGTAGTACATGCTGCCACCTAGTGGTGACCTGAGTAACTGCGTGAGTCTGAAGACATGGGCCTCTCCTCATCAATCAATACTACCACCTGAATCCACTTGGGATACACGTGTCTCACATAATTGTTAGCACGTCACATTGTCTCCCCAAAAATGTTTGTCTTTGATTTTAGAATTTCTTCCATTTCTGAAAACAGATGATATAAGTGAAAATTTCAAAGCAAGAAACAATTTGGTCATGAAAGGGTTCATTAATGACTGAAAGGAGGAATTAAAGAAGGGATCACCTTGGCCTTTTCTCCTTAACTACACCCTCGACAGGGGCTATCTCCCTCCACCACCACCACTATGGGGACATCTCCAGTGTGGAATTTTCATTTTCAGCTGCATCACCAATACAGAACCTATGGCCTGCAGTCCTGCTTTGGCGCTGGGGGTTAATGAGCTAGACTGCAAGGTTGGCGGTTCAAGCTCACCAGCCGTTCCTCAGAAACCCTACACAGGGCCGCTATGGGTTGGAACCTACTCAACGGCACGTAACAACAACAACAAAGGTGTGCAGTGAATAATAGTCATGGCTGCAAATTCACAGTGACCACACAGGGCGGAGAAGGATCCAAAGCCAGGATCTTTAGGGAAGCAGACTGGCTTTTCTTTCTCTTACAGAGTGGCTGCTGGCTGCCAACTATCAACGATTCCATTGTAGCCCAGTACTTAAGCACTGTGCAACCAGGACCCTGAGGAAGCAATACACCCACCCACTGCCTAGCAACCCAGGACAGTGTTTTCCAAACTGTGAATCTTTACAGACAGCCTCGGCTTTACCCCCAGGAGTGTCTGCTGTTGTCGTTAAGTGCCGTTAAGTCAGTTCCAACTCACAACCACCCCAGTATAGGGTTTCCCAGTAGCAGCTGGTGGGTTTGAGCCACTGACCCTGTGATTTGCAGTTCAGTGATGATCCTACAGCACCACATCAGGAATCCAAGGAGTGGCTAGTGGGTTTAAAATACTAACCTTTCAGTTAGCAGCACAACACCTAACAACAGATACTACAAACCAAACCTTAAAAGCTATGCATTCCAATATAGTAGCAGTCAGCCCTGGTGGGACTGTGGGTTAGGCATTGAGCTGCTATCTGCAAGGTTGGTGGTTCAAACCCACCAGCTGCTCCTCAGGAAAAAAATAAGGTTGCTTCGTTCTGTAAACACCATCTCAGAAACCATACAGAAATTTCAAAAACACCATAAAGAGACGTTATGAGTCGGAATCCACTCGACAGATAGTGGATTGCCCATCTATGGTGTCTGAGGCTTTAAATGTTCCCAGTTCACAGCCAAATGCAATGTAAAATTCAACTATAAATGGAAATACTTCTTAAAATGGATTATATGTTAATATTATATATCAAAGAATTTGTGGGAAATGGAAGTAAAATATAATAAAATTTTTACAACTTTTCAGTCTGCAGGAGGGGGCTTCGAAAAGTTAGTGGGAAAATGGAAATAACAGATAATGAAATTATTCCACGAATTTGTGAAGCCTCCTCGTACATACTGAAGTGTTCTATTTACCAGATTTGTTGAAATGACCTAATTTTTCATGTGTACGGTTACGTAAACGAGTTGTTGTTGCTAGGGGCCATGGAGTCATTTCGAGCTCATAGTGACACTACGCACAACAGAATCAAACACTGTTCGGTCCTACATCATCCCACAATTGCTATGTTTGAGTCTACTGTTTCTGTCACTGTGTGTCAATCCATCTCTTTGGGAGTCTTCCTCTTTTCCACTGACCCTCTATTTCATCAAGCATGATGACCTTTTCCAGGGACTGGTCCCTCCTGATTTCATGTCCAAAGTCTGAGAGACGAAGGCACGCCATCTTGGCTTCTAAGGAGCATTCTGGCTGCGCTTCTTCCAACACAGATTGGTTTGTTCTTCTGACAATCCATGGCATTGACAATAGTCTTCTCCAGCACCGTAATTCGAATGCATCAATTATTCAGTGGTCTTCCTTACCCACTATCCAAGTATCAAATGCATATGCGGTGATTGACAATACCATGGCTTGGATCAGGCACACCTTAATCTTCAAACTGTTATCTTTACTCTTGAACACTTGAAAGAGCTCCTTAGCAGCATATTTGCCTAATGCAGAGTGTCCACTGCTTTCGTGACTGTTTCTTCGCTGGTTGTGGACCCTAACAAATTGAAATCTTTGACATACTCAATTTTTCTCTCCATTTATCATGACATTATTCATTGATCCATTTGAGATAATTTTTGCTTTCTTTACGCTGCGGCACAATTTATACTGAAGACTGCCATCTTTAATCTTCATCACTATTTTAAGTTCTCTTCACTTCCAGCAAGCAAGGTTGTACAATCTGCACATTGCAGGTTGTTATTGAATAAGTATGGTGAAAGGATACAATGGGGGTGCATACCTTTCCTGATTTTAAACCTTTCAGTATCCTTTGTTCTGTTCCAACAACTGCCTCTTGGCAGTTTTTCATGAGTACAACTAAGTGTTCCGGAATACCCATTCTTCCCCAATTTTATCCAGTTTATAATCCATACAGTTGGATGCCTCTGCGAAGTCAATAAAGTGGTAACACAATGGGCTCACGTACAACAACCATTGTGAAGATGGTGAACAAGCGTGCAACGTTTCTTTGTGTTGTGCCGACGGTCACTGAGTTAAAACTGACTGGACGGCATCTAACAACAACAACAAACATCTTTCTGGTATTTTCTGTTTTCAGCCAAGATCCATTTGACATCAACAATGATATCCCTAGTTGCACTGTCTCTTCTGAATTTGGCTTGAATTTCTGGCAGCGTGCCATGCCGTCAAAGTACAGCTCCAACCATTCTTGAATTATCTTCAGCAAAATTTCACTTGCATGTCCTAATACTGAGATTGTTCCATGATTTCCACATTCCGTTGAGTCACCTCTCTTTCGAAAGGGCACAAATATGGATCTCTTTCAGTCGGCTGGCCATGTAGCTGTCTTCCCAATTTCTTAACATAAATGAGTGAGTTTTTCCAGCGCTGCATCAGTTGGTTGAATTGCTCCTGGAGCCCTGTTTTCTGATAATGCTGTCAGTGCAGCTTGGACATCTCGCTGCACTACCGTTGGTTCTTGAAATGACTGAACCACCACCTGTTCATTTCAATGGGGTGACTGTCTGTATTCCTTCCACCTTCTTTTGATGCTTTCTGCATCATTCAATATTTTACCCATAGAATCCAAGTGAAACTCGAGGCTTTAGTTTTTTTCATCAGTTCATTCAGCTTGAGAAACTGGTCTTACTTTTGTTTTTTAATAGGTGATTGCATGACTCATTATAAAACTTTGCTTGTCTTCTCAAGCTGCCCTTTTGAGATTTTCTGTTCAGCGCTTTTACCTCATTTCTTCCAGTTATCTTAGCTTATGCTCAAGAACAAGTTGTAGGGTCTCTTCTGACATTCTTTTTGGTCTTTTCCTTCTTTCCTGCCTTTTTAATGACCTCCTTTTGCTTTTTTCCTGTATGATATTCTTGATGTAATCCCACAACTCCTGTGGTCTTTGTTCATTAGGTTCTAATGGCTCAAATCTGTTCTTGAGATGCTCTCAAAATTCAAGAGAGATAGTCTCCTGAACATCACATACGCTGGCTCTTGTGGACTTGTTTTAATTTTCTTCAGCTTCATTCTGAACTTGCATATGAGCAAGTTCCACCACTCATCTGTCAGTGTGTTGTAATGTGGAGGATGGCATGTTGCTGTGCTGCTGGGAGATATGCCACTGGTATTTTAAATACCAGCAGGGTCCCCCATGGTGAGGAGGGTTCCGCTGAGCTTCCAGACGGAGGCAGACTAGCAAGGAGGAGAGGCAGACTACTTCTCAATGTTTAGCCACTGAAAACCTCATGAGTAGCAACAGAACATTGTTAGATATAGCACCAGAAAATGAAAGCATTATAACTAGCAACAGAACATTATCAGAAATACTGACAGAAGATGAGCCCCTCAGGTTGTAAAGACCTCAAAATACAACTTGGGAAGAGCTGTCTTCTCAAAGACAAGTTGATCTTACTGCCGCAAAGCTTTGAAGATCTTTATTTGCTGATGGGGCACAACTCATAATGAAAGAAACCATTGCAGTTATCCATTAATAATCAGATTGTGGAATGTATGAAGTAAGAATGTAGGAAAACTGGAGTCATCAAAATGAGATGGAACACATCAAGATCGATATTCTAGGCAGTAGTGAACTGAAATGGACTGGAGGCCATTTTGAATCAGACAATGCCAGGAACAACAAATTGAAGAGGAATGGTATCAAATTCACTGCCAAAAAGAGCATTTCCACAAGTTTGCGCTGCGGTCCCATAGATGGACAGAATAGATCCGGGGACTCCCTCACCTCCAGCCTCGGACTGCCTCGGACCACCTCTCACAACTTCTTTAGGTGCAGTCTCTTCTCCAGGACCATGTTCTTGAACATGACGTTACCAGGACCAGCTAAACACCATTTTGTTTGTGTGTGTGTGTTGTTGTTGTTATGTGCCGAGTGTGGTTAGCTCCAAATCTTCAACCATGAGCTCTCAGATCCATCAGAATGATTCCGCTGAAGCAGCAGAGGCCAGCGTCAACCGTCTGGTTCATCTGCATCTGCAGACCTCCTACACGTCCCTCTCTATAGGCTTCTATTTCAATCGCAATGATGTGGCTTTGTAAGGTGTGGGTTGGTGAAGGAGAAGCGAAAGGGTGCTAAGCGTCTCTTGAAACTGCAAAACCAGCGTGGTGGTCGCGCCCTCTTCTAGGGCGCACAGAAGCCCTCCCAAGATGAGTGGGGAAGAACCCTGGATGCCATGGAAGCCACCCCAGCCCTGGAGAAGAACCTGAACCAGTCTGTTCTGGACCTGCACGTCATAGGTGCTATCCACACAGACCCCCACCTCTGTGACTTTCTGGAGAACCACTTCCTCGACAAGGTGAAAATTATCAGGAAGATGGGCGACCACTTGACCAACTTTCGTAGGATGGCCAGGCCCCAGGCAGGGCTGGATGACTCGGAAGAGCCTGTGGAACCCCGCACCCTGTGAAGGGCCTTCAGCACCCCCTGCTCCCCTGCTCACCACAGACCTTCGGCCTGAACCCTGCTCTCCAGCCACAGAGGCAGCACACTCAACACCCTGGAGCCCCTCTTCTCCCAAGCCCTGGACCAAATGAAAACAGTAGAGCTTTCTTTTACAGCCCAAAAAAAGCATTTCAAGGTCTCTCTTGAAGTACAATGCTGAGCTTACAAGGAAGACCACTTCATAGCACTATTATTCAAATTTATGCACCAACCACTAAAGCCCTTGATGATGAAACTGAAGAATGCTACCACCTTGTTCCATCTAAAACTGATGTAACATGCAATCAAGACGCACTGATAGTTACTGATGATGGGAATATGAAAGTTGGAAACAAAGCAAATAATCAGTAGTTAGAGAATGTGGCCTTGATGATAGAAACAATGCTAGAGCTCGCATGATAGAATTTTACAAGACCAATGATCAAGAAAACTACATTATTAAAATTAATTCCATCTGCTACTGTTTACTTTTTCTAATTTGGCCAACATTAACTGTGGAGAAACATGAGACTTTCTGCTCCCTTACGCAGGGTCACTATGAATTGAAACCAACTCCACGGCACACCACCACAAATTTAAATTAAAGAGTCCTGGCAGTATAGTGGCTTACGAGTTAGGCTGCTAACTGCAAGCTACCAGTTCAAATCTACCAGCCGCTCTAGGGGAGAAAGATGAGGCTTTCTGCTCCCATAAAGGTTTACAGCCTCGGAAACCCAAGTCTTATACAGAGTCGCCATGAGCATCAATGGGCTCAAGCGCGGCAATAATTGTGAGGTTGGCCCAGGACAGGGCAGTGTTTTATTCTGTTGTGCATAGGACCGCTATGAGTTGGTACCAACTTGATAGCACCTAACAACAACAACAAATGGATAGGAACCGACCCCATGGCTTCCACAACCACCACCACCACCACCAAGCTTAAATTGGGGTCCTGATGTGGCATTGTACAATAAGCACTGGACTGCTAACCAGAAGGTCTAACCAGATACACCTCCTCCAAGAAATAACCTCGGGCCTCAAGCTCATCACAGGGAAATTCAGAGTCATGAATGGAAAAGCTCACAAGAAGCAAGGAGCTAGAACTGTGTGAATTTCAGAGCAAAGACAAGAAAGAGGGGGCTAGCGTGAGGACAGTAAACGGATAAAATTTAAAACACACACTTTTTTTTCCTTGTTCTATTTCCTTTTTTGAGATTTTATTGTGAATTCTGGTGAAAGTTTACAGAGCAAATCCGTTTTCCATTCAACGATTTACAGACAATGTTTCAAGTTGTCACTGACTGCGATCTTCACCACGTAACATCAGCTCTCTCACCTCTCCTCCCGCGGTTTCCGCTTGCTGTCCATTGCTCCTCACCAAACCTTCTTCTCCGTGGGTAAATGCTGCCCTTTTGATCTCAAATGGCACGTGTACCGCCTTAGTGTTACTGTTCCTCCTATAGACCTGTCTCGTGTTTGCTTACAAATTGAGCCAAGGGGGATGAGACTATTTCCAGACCTGAAGGGTGACCAAGGGCCAATCTCAGGATTCCACCTGTCTCTATGCAAACAGGAAGGATGCTCTTTCAACAAACACAAATGTTGAGTCAAGAAAAGCTATCCTGTGTCCTGTTAAGAGTCAGGGACACCAGTCTGCTTCGCCTGCCTTCTCTGGGGTGCTGCCTCCACTGCACACTGTAACTCCTTCACCTCCTGGTAGCACTGAGTCATGCTCAGAAAGGGAGCTCTGGAGGCACTGTGGACAGAGGAGCCGACAAAATCCTATGGAAAAAAACAAACCAGGAGCCCATCCATAGATCACTTACATTCTCAAGGTGCACAAGGCAGATACAGACTATCAGCACAAGGGGGAAGATACAGGACCTATTATACGAGGTTAATAAGTGCATGAAGCAAATGAAGGAGGGATAAGAAATTTAGGAAAGAATGGTTAAGAAAAGGCGTTACTAAAAAGGTAGCATTTCACTGATTTTCAGTAATAAAGCTAGAAATTATTTTGTATCAGACTTGTGTGTTTAATGTATAAATCACCAATGGTGTATGGTGGTGGTTGTGTGCCGAGGAGTCAATTCCGACTCATAGCAGCCCTGTATATGGTTTCCAAGGCTGTAATTTTAAGGGGAGTAGAAAGCCTCAGCTTACTCCCGTAAGGCGGCTAGTAGATTCGAACTGTTGGCCTTGTGGTTAGCAACCCACTACCTAGATAAGCAATAAACCTACAAAACTCAAACCAAGTCATCAAATACAACTTTACAAGAAATTTTATAATTTTATAAGGTCGGTTTGCAGTGGTTCAAACTCATCAGCCACTCCTTGGAAACCAGATACAGGGTTGCTATGAATGAGGATCAACTGGATGACACTTAACAACATCAATTTGCATAAAAAACACAAAATTAACAGTTCATATGTAAAGGAGCTTTAATGCAAAAAATAAAGTATCCTAAATTCTAAGATACTTACGATCTTTTAATCGTAGATACCACCCAAACCCATCTACTTCTGTTGAGTTGATTCTGACTCACAGCAACCCTAGAGAGTAGAACTGCCCCCTACAGTTTCCAAGACTGAAAGTCTCTAAGAAAGCAGACCGTCTCATCTTTCTCCTGGGGAGCAGCTGGTGGGTTTGAACTTCCGACCATGCAGTTAACAGCCCCACACTTAGCCCACTGTTCCACACAGCTGACCACCTGCGCCTGCTATGTTCCAGTGCTCTGCGAGAGTGGGAAAACTCAGATGCTGCTCAGAGGATGTGATAGCTATTAGAACAGTCACCTTCTGGCTCTGCAGAAATCGGGGACAACAGTGAGCACCTCAATTTTGGCAAGTGTCCCACAATCAAAAACCAGAGGCAAACAATATTTCTGTTATTACAAAATAAAGAAGTTGACCTTATACTTGAAAAAATAAAACCGAACAAAAGTGAACCCGTTTAAACTAAATGACATTGTCAATCTCGGTAAGAAACATAGCCTGGGTTTAAGGTGAGCAAAGAACTAGAATAAAAGGTAATAACAGTAATACTTGTAACTTCCTAATCAATTTTCATTTTTATTCAAAACATCTAACACCCAATGTGTATGTAAGTGAGCTTCAAAAAGTTCAGTGAAGATTTCCCTTTTCTTTTTATTCTGTTTTTTATAGACTTTGAAGCCCCTTTACAGTTATGACCAAATACATCCTATCTAAATGTTTGTGAAGTGGCACACAGTACTGGCCTGCTCACAATGAAAGGGAAATCGACAAACCGCGATCGTGGTTCTCAGCTGCTTATCTTCAAAGGCTACATGATAAAGACACCTCCACTCACCACTCACCTTTTCCAGCAAATAGCCAATGACTAAGAAGCCTTTTCCGCCCAACATCTGCTCTTGCATGGCAACGGAGCTTTTCAGCAGTTCCACCAGGAAGGCCAAGAGGGTGGCACTGTGTGGAGAACAGAGTCAGGTCAGCTCAGGATCATCATGGGGGTTGTGAGCAATGGGCCCATCCCATCAACTGAGTGTGCAAAACGGTATCAGCATGCTCAAATGCAATCTCTGCTCTGTTGCTACAAACTACTATAGATTATACAAGATTGTTTTTTTTTCATACAAGCATGAGAAAAATCGTTTCGCCCTTTAAAATTCCCTGTCAGAAACCACAAATTGAACTATCACAGTACAGTTTCTCTGTCTCCCACTAGTAAGACATCAATGTATGCCTATAGACGTATACAAGCGTAACCATAGCCCTGCGGTAATTAACTCTAACCTAAGTCACTTCTCCGTAATAAAAACTAGAGTGGGATATTCTTTTGAACAACATGCCATATTAGGGAATTTTAAAAATGTCCAGAATACTGCTTTGGAGGACTCCTGATGTGGCATTGTAGGATCAGCACTGGACTGCGAACCATAAGGTCTGTGGTTCAAACCCACCAGCCACTCCTCAGAAATCCTATACAGGGTTGCTATGAGTCGGAACCAACTCAACAGCACTTAACAACAATAGGAAAACAAGAGCTCTAACAGTGTAGTGGGTTACAAGTTGGGTTACTAATTGCAAGGTCAGCAGTTTGAATCTACCTGGCGTACCATAGGAGAAACATGAGGCTTTCCACTCCTGCAAAGATTTATAGGCTTGAAAGCCTGTACAGGGTCCTTGCAAGTCGGAACTGACTCCTCAGCGCATAGCCACCACAACCACCACCAATAGGAAAACACGTATTTCTTTCTTGTTTAGCATGATTATAGTTTATAGTCGTAATAAATTGGCTAAAAGACACAGTTTATCAGCAATAACAATAACAGCTATTTAAGGCATTTTATGTTGTTAATTCAGTCAAGTCAGGACAGACCCATATCAATCCTGTATAGCATCCATGGAGGTACTGGTAGATTTGAAGCGCCGATCCATCACTGCCGTTCAAACCAACCGTGTCAGAGCTTATCCTACAGAGTATACTGTACTCTCAATTACAAATTCATAGTCACAAGAAAGGATTAAACCACAAATTTCTAAATATACATCAAATGCAGAAGTCTCATTATTGTAAGAAAATTTAGTTATGAGAAAACCTTGAAAATGATGAAATCCTAAAAACAATCTCAAAATTTCCTACTGTCTCTTCAGTCTTTGCAAAGCTCTTCGGATTGCAATAGAACTGACAAAAAACAAACACTTTCCTTGAAAATAGGTCTACTGACCACAAGATTCAAGTCAGAAAATTTCCCATTACAGGATTTAATAACATTATTATTCATCTAAAAATTGATACCTTGATCATTTCCATTAAAAAATAGTATGCAGAGAGAAAGTACTTCATTATAGGAAATTAAAATTCAATTCTATTAACTGGTCCTACCACTTTAAGGCACAGAAAGTAAACAAAACAAATTATGATCTTGAAAATCAACGACATTCTTTTATTTCATTCTTAAGTCAAAGTTCGAGATCTACAAACCAAGCACAGCTAGCTACCAAGGGACCCCTTGGACTGTTGTTCTGTTTCTGTGACGCAGTCCCCTCACTGCCCAGGAAGTGAGACCGAAGTCACGGCCACTGCACTGATCCTAAGGAGCAGGTGCTCTGCGGGGACTGCTCTGCTGCCCACGTGCTCAGGGACGAGGGCTACAGAGTGCTGTTACTGCATGTCCCAGCCAGTCCATTCCAACTCACACGGGCAGCAGCCTGTGTGCCGAGCAGAACTGCTTCAAATCTACCAGTCATTCCGTGGACACTATACAGGATGGCTACATAGCAATAATTAGAACCACCCACAAAATTGCCAAGGCGGTCACCTTTCAGAAGCAGATCACCAGACCTGTCTTCCTAGGTCCCTCAGGGTGGGTTGAATCCCCAACCTTTTGGCAAGTTCAGTACTTAACCATGTGCGCCACCCAATGAGCCCTTCCTTACACAAGAGCACTGCTGAAATGAGTCAAGAGATGCCTCCTGATGGGCTCCACAGTCCATGAAAGAATGGGGGAAGGATTTTGTCAATCATGTTGCTAGCTCTACAATTACTAGGACATAAAAGGACAATTATTTCCCAGAAGTCTAACGAGCTATACCGTCGAGTTCCACTACAGAGACAGAGATGTCTCTCTGTCTTCGTCCAGATTCTTCACTCAACTGTGCTCTCACATTCACTTCACGTCAACAGGAACTGATACACATTCACTACCAGAAGTCATTTTGATTTCTACCTAAAACTCAATGCAACGTCAGTATCACATCTTTCCAGACAGTCTTTAAAATAAGTTACATTTTATAAGATGGACATCAATAATAAACAGAAGATTATCTTCGAAGATGTACATTTTCAAACAGAATTTAACGAAACTTACCAGACTTAAGTTTTATTCAATTTTCCACCCCCCACAGGGCTCACAATAAAGTTGCAAAATTCTGTGTACTGCCATACAAAATTGCTCTCCATTCTTGCTGATTTCCAACTCCCCTAGGTTGTTGTTAAGTGCCATTGAGTCGGTGCCAACTTATAGAGCCTCTTTATAGAGTTTCAAAGGAGCAGCTGACACGTTGAACTGCCAACCTTTTGATTCGCAGTCCAGTGTTGAACCTACAGCACCGCACAAGAAGTCCACAGACATAAACGCATTCAGTTTGTTCCTATATCTGCTACGTATTATTTCCTGTCTAGAACACATAAGTTCACCTATAGAGGATCTAAACATAGACAACAAAGCAAAAACCACATATCTGTGTCAGCCAGAATTAATACACAACATAGAACACTCTCCTGAAAAGGCTAGCAATTCCACGGATCAAAGGGCTATTTCACCGTACATAGGCAAAGCCGTGTGCTGACTTTTATCTCATGATGTCAAATGCCTCAGCCTTTAGACCACAGCACCCTGTCCACAGCACCCAGGAATGCTTAGGGTATGCACCTAGTCACTTCTGACATAAAACGGCACAGATAACATACACAGGTGCTTTGTTGTTGTTTTGGAAATGTGTTTACTAAAAAAAATAATTATCATCTTCCAACTCTTATCAAACTCCAATTAAGTTAGGAAATAATGTCTGTTTCAAGTTTCATATGAACTTAGGGCTAATCAAGGCAATAGTATGATAGTAGACATTAATATGAAGGGGCTTCCAAAGTGTGTTGTTGTGTTTAAGTGCCATCGCATTGCTTCCGACTCACAACCACCCTGAGTCGGGTTTCCTAGGCTGTCCATCTTTTCGGGAGCAGAGAGTCTCATCTTTCTCCAGCAGAGAACCTGGGGCCTCAACCTGCAGACCTTGTGCTTTAGTGTAGTTAGAATCTCTCTAAAGCTCTCTGCCTATTATTATTAAAGAATACCACCAATGCCACAGTCTATTTAGTAACTATGTATGAATAAAACTAATTTCTATTTCTTATGAAAACGTATGCCATATATGTTTCCTTATAACTTTTGTAATAAAGGTTTTGATGTGATTTTAATATAACTACCCAAGTCCTGGTGTGGTGCCATGGAATAATGTACTGACTACAAGGTTGGTTTCAACTGCAAGGTTGGTGGTTCAAATTCACCAGGGTCACTATGAGTTGGAACCAACTTGACGGCACTTAACAACAACAACAATATCCATTTAAATTCGTCCATTAATAGTGTTTTTAAAAAATAACTAATGTAAATAACTAATGTAATGTGATAGAAAAAGTATTAATATGTATTAATGTTATTAATAATGAGAGGTGTGTTTACCTAAGGATGTAATTACAAAGCACCTAACCTGTAACTGCGATGATTCCACGTGTATATAAAATCCAACTTCACAAAAGGACAGCTCTTAGAAGACACCAGTTGTTCAATATACAAGGGGGTTTTAAAAAATTCATGGAAAAACAGATTTAAAAGATGATGGAAATTTTCCATGAACTTTTTGAAGCTTCCTCATACTTTGTCCTGGAAATAGCAAAGCATTTTTAAACAAATATCTTTTTTAAAAGAATGGAAATTATAAATGTAAAAATGTCAAATTCCCCCACACTTAAAAGGAAGCCTCCCCCACCCTTTTACAGAGTGATTTTATTCTCTTAAGGAATGCTGCAGGCAAAACTATTATAAAAATAATTTCCAAAGTAGATAAAGTTTCATTAAGATTCAAGGTCTCACATTTTGTAGCAAAAGGAGGGGAGTGGTTGATTTTGCAGTCCAGGAGCGGAGGTCCCTGGGACCGTCAAGGGAAAGAGCGGAGAGCGGGACCCTACCCAGAGAAACAGTGATGCCAGAAATGGAGGCAGAGATGACAACGTGGAGAGATGGAGCAGCTGGGGACTTTAGACCCAGAGAGGGAGAGGGGCTGTGTGCTGATGACTGGGGGGCAGGCTTGTAGGGTATATCCTTTGGTTGTTTGATGATGCATAGAGGAGACTGTAATCATGCCAATGAAATGATATACGATAGGATGAATGTTAAGCTAATGTTCTCTCATGTAAACCATCACATATTCCACAATAAAACATTAAAAAAAAAAAAAAAAAGATTCAAGGTCTCGGTGGAAAACAGATTTCACTTTAACAGTTTCATCTCCTAGGGAGCTTAATGCAGTATTAAAATACTTTGGAATCTTGCAAAAGATTCTTCAATTGATATAAAATATCCAACAGCATTATTCCTTTGCTATTTCTTCCACCTCAAAACTCTCTGGATAAGAGAGATGGCAGGAATAACACTCTGAAAGATCTCCCTATCAACGACAAGACTTCGCTTCCTTCATGGTTCACACCACGCTAGCACCGCCGGCAGTGACTATGGATTATAGCTCCTGAAGACCATCTCCAAGGAGGCCTCTTACTCCAGAGACGGGAGAGCAGACACACAAAGTGCCTAAGCTTGCACTTGGACAAAAGTAAGATGTGCAGAAATAGGGAGAATGTATGTGTAACAGCAGAGCAAACTATGGAAAAGAATGAAATTCAATTCATGGGATGTACAGAGGAGGAGACACAGAGCAGCTTCTAACTTGTCCCAACCACGGACTCTCTCGGCACTGGTACCTGCCAATGTCCTCATATAGAGACAAGCCACCACCTCACAGACGCGCCCTCCAGGCCTGCCGTGGTGCTGAGCAGCAGCCTGTCTTCAGAGATCCTAGAGGAAGTCATCAGACTACTGCACAATGCTACCTTCCTTTGACTTCCAGCAGAGCCTGCTTTTAGTCTCATCAGCCTATGTTATTTCTGACAAAACATATCCAAAAGCATTAACATTTCAAGACGTGGGATTGAAATGTGTCAAAATCTGAATGATGAAGGAAACAAAACTTGGAAATCCATACATGTAAAGGAATTAATTATAAGATATAATTATATGTGATAAATTGTTATATATTGGCATGAGAGAATTTCAAAAGTTTATGGAGAAAATACAATGAAAAGGTAATGGAACGTTCCCACAACCTTTCTAAAGCCCCTCATATTAATATCTACACTAATCTACAAAATGTGACAGGAAAGCAACTCATTTCAGAACTCCAGAGGAATATTCAGTGAATGTTGACTTAACAGACTGAAATTTAAGAGAACAGCCCTCAAAGTCTAATAGTCCTGTCCTGTGGGTTAAGGCCCTGGACTGTGAAGTCAGTTCAAGCTCAGAGTTCTCTCCTTGGAAACCCTACCATGGGTTGCTATGGGTCTGAACCGACTCGACAGCACTTCACAACAACAACAGGAAATCACCCAAATTAGCACACACCCCCTTCCAAGTCTCTGCATGTCTGAGTCTGCTTTAGGTGAACTGCCTGAACATTCTATAAATGTTAACATGTGCATATCCATCCATGAGTCTATGAATACTTTAGAAATGGAACAATGGAACTTGGGAACATCTAAGAACCTAACCAACACAAGCAAGTCCACTGCCCTCCAGTCAATACACAGTGACACCACACATGCTTTCTGAGACTATGATCCTTCTCTGAGTGGTTGGTGGGTTTGAACCACTGACTTATGGTCAGCAGCCCAATGCCTCACACACCGTGCCACAAGGGCTCCTTGTTGTTGTTGTTGTCAAGTACCATCAAGTTGGCTCCAACTCCCAGCGATCCTGTGTAGGATTTCCAAGGAATGGCTGTTAAAAAGATAGACCTAAATTGAAAAAAGAAAGAAAATCAAACCAAAACCGATCCACTGCCATCGTGTTGACGCTGACTCCAAGTGACCTGTTGGAGAGAGGAGAACTGCACCACAGGATTTCTGACACTCGGAATCTTTACTGGAGCAGATTGTCTCATCCTTCTCCCAGAGCAGCTGGCGGCCTTGAACCACGAACATTGCAGTTAGCAGTGCAATACTTAATACACTGCACCAAGTGTTATAATTAAATACGTTGTTGTTAATTGCCATTGGGTGAGGTTAACTCCCTCGATGAACTCTTAATGAATTTTAAGATCAAGAAGACTCACTGTAGGAGGGAAGTCAAATGACCTGTCCTTCATCCTGGTGCTGGCTCAACTTTCGGCCAAGTCCCCTGTCTAATTAGCATAAGCAAATCAGGAATGTACCTTAAAAATGCTGAAATTAACAAATTCAAGAAAAATTAGACAAAAGAAAATAAACAGCTGACTGAATAGAAAACAAAACCAAGTATTAGATATGCCTCAGATAGTTTTATTCTCGTCAAAAATTAGCTTTTTTAAGTGATCATGCAGTACAAGTTTGTTCTTTCTTTTCTGACACACTAAAAAGTTTACAGATTGGTGTACTGGTCACCACATTCAAAATACAGACCATGTGCAAAACCCCAAGAAAGTGTCTTTGTGCCATTCCTTTCCAGTCACAGGCCCGGCCTCTGGTTAATGCATCCAGTGCCTCTGTCACCATAGTTTGGACCTTCCACGGTGAGGCTGTCCCACAATGGAATCATACAGTGTGCAGCCTTCACAGATCCCCTTAGGAAGGGCACCACATTATCTTTGAGATTTATCCAAGAAGCTGCACATGCAGAGTTCACTCCTTCATGTGATGTTGTGCAGGACAAAGCAAGATGGTAAAGTGAATGGCCACTGCCATCTACTCTCCAGCAACTAACCCACTGACCAAGGAACGGAAGCAGCCCAGACAGAGAGCTCAGTGCTCAAGACAGCAGCTGGGGCCTGAGGCGAATCAAGGTGAGTACAGAAGTGGAGAAGAGCACTCCCCCATGTGGCAAAGGCCATGCCATCAGGGCACAGAAAGGTGAAAGACCCTACGCATGAAGGACTCATTGTTAAGCAAGGCCACAATGAGTCTCTCCTTGGAAGGCAAGGCCCCGAGGAGACTGCTCATGCGGGGGCCCCACAGTTCTTGTCCTTTTCTTTTATAGCTTATTTTTAATTTTTCTTGATTTTATTATAGAAGTTTTTAGAATTCTTCAATGATCATACTAAAGGATAAAAATTGCATTTAGACACTTTCACACCGTATTCAATCACGTATAGTTATAAAGATTGTTTTTTACAGTAACAGTAAGTTTCACCAGCTAGGAAAAACCACACCAGCTAAAGTACTGGCAGTTCAAGTCTGAGATTCCAATCAACGTCCTCTATAGTTTTAGCTTGAGACAATAAAGACCTTTAGAGAGTAACTGAACCATGCATGATCAAGAGCTGCGGGAACACAAGCAGAAATTTAACTAGGTGTTTTGGATAAAGAAATTATTAGTATAGGGAAGTTGTTCCATTTGATTATAAAACTTTAGGTACTTTTTATATTCTTGTTTTTAAATCAATTATGAGTAACCGGTATGTGGGGTTAGTTATGGGAAAAATGTTTTGCATGTGAATTGTGATTCATAAATCTATAGAAAATAGTAGATGAGGGTTAAGATTTAGAATTCTGTGTAAAGATTAACTTGACATTTTATGGAGGAATAAAGAAAATACAGTCACTTACGGAAATCAGATGTTATCAGGGTAGAGAGGGAGTATAAGGAAGCAGGATGTCAGGAAAAATATTTTGATGTCCTTAATGATCTTTGATGTAACTTGAAAGTTCATGAATCATAAAGAATGTAATCACAGAATAGATTATAGCTTAAAGGAATTGATTACTATGAAGTCATTGTGTATTGTAACAGTATATAAGCAGCTGAAAAAATTAAGTAAAAAAGAGCAACATCTAAGACTCAAAACAACCCATTGACTCCGTGTAATTCATTTCGCCGACTCCACATCCCCCTTCAAGAGCTCCCTTAATAATTTGTCGAGGCTGGTCCCCTGGTCCCCGGCACCCATCCCAGCCATGTGAGGACATGGCTAAACAACAGGCCAAATAGGGAACTCAGAAAACAAGCTAACCTCAGGAAGCTCTAGCCCGATTTTTAAGGCAGTTCTGATCAGCCTTGGAAGTTGGCAGGCCATGTAATTGGGAGGGGATGAGAAGAGAGCTTGGCGCTGAAGAGGGTGTCGCTGAGTGTCACTGAGGCCAGAGACAAGTGAGCATGAGGAGCTCGAGGAACAGCCAGTGTAGCAGGGTGAGGAGAATGCTTCAAACCTACAACAATGGGAAGGCATATCGTGCTCATGGATTGGAAGACTGGATGACGTGAAGCTGTTAATTCCCCCTACAGTGATCTACAGGTACAGTTCGATAATGATACAACTTTAAAAATATACTAACAGAAATAGAAAAACCTAGTGACCAACATATATAAAAGGGGGGAAACCCCACAGATTTAAAGCAATACTGAAAAAAAGGAACAAAGCAGGTGACCTCAGCCTCCCTATATGAAAACACCATACAACCGCTGTCATCAAGATTGCCTGTACTGACCCAGTGATGGATAGCAAGACCAGTGAAACAGTGGGGAGAGCCCAGGAAGACACTGACTTGTGACAAGGGGTCAGTGTGTATTCAGTGGGGAAGACAGAGCCTGGGGAGGAAATCTTCAGGAATGACTTATCTAATAAGGGTCGATCTAATCTCTCAAATCAATAGAAAACAGACAGACAAACAACCCACTCAAAAGTGTGCAAAGCACGTGAACAGAAGATTTGCCATACAGGGAATGAAAATGCAAGCAGCCAAAACACATGAAAAGCCGTGCATGGACATTCGCCATCTTTGTTCTTACAGTTAGGTACTATTGAGGCGATTCCCACTCAGAGTGACGACATGCACAACAGAAGAAAATACTCCGTGGTTCTGCGACACCCTCACAATCACTGTTATGTGGGAGCCATTGGTAAAGCCACTGTGAAGCCATCTCGTTGCTGCTGACCCTCCACTTTACCAAACATGATGTCCATCTCCATGGACTTGGCCTTTCTGATAACATATCCAAAGTATATGAGGCAGTCTTGCCATTTTCACAGTGTCTCTCCATCTTCACTTCTAAGCAGCATTCTGGCTGCACTTCTTCCAAGACAGATGTATTTGTTCCTCTGACAGCCTGTGGTATATTCAACATTCTTCACCAATACCACAGTTAAAAGATATTAATTTTTGTTTTCCATATTCACAGTTCAGCTTTCACATGCACATGAGATGGCTGAAAATACCATGGCTTAGGTCAGGTGCACCTTAGTCTTCAAAGCGACATTTTTTATTTTTAACACTTTAAAGAGATCTTTTGCAGCAGATATGCCCAATGCAGTACGTTGGTTTGATTTCTTGGTTGCTACTACTTGGGTATTACTTGTGGATCCAAGTAAAGTAGAGTCTGTACACCTTCAATATTTTCTCCACTTACCATGGTGGTGTTTATTGATCCAGGTGTGAGGATTTTCGCTTTCTTTACATTATATGCAAATTAAACTGGAGGGTGTAGTCTTTGATCTTCATCAGGAAGTGCTCTAGTCATCTGTACTTTTAGTCAGCTGGTTCTGTCGCACTGCTTGCCATCTGCACAGGTTATGAATGAGTCTTCTCCAATCCTGATGCCGCTTTCTGCTTCATTTAGTCAAGTTCCTGAGTTCTTTCCTCAGCATACAGACTGACCCACACTCTCCCTACTTTTCCTGATCATGCAGTAGCCCCTGGTCCTGTTTAAAGAACTGCCTCTTGGTCCATGTACAGATTGTACATGAGTATAATTGTTGTTGTTGTTAAGTGTTGACAAGTTGGTTCTAACACACAGTGACCCTGTATAGGGTTTCCAAGGAGTAGCTAGTGAGCTTGAACCACTGACCTTGAGATTCAAACTAAATTTGCAGTCCAGCACGTTAGCCGGCAGTGCCACACCATTCTTCCCAATGTTCCCCACCATGTGTTATGATCCACACAACTGAACGTCTTTATAGAGTCAAACACAGGTAAATGTCTTTCTGGTGTTTTCTGCTTTAAGCTAAGATGCATCTGACATCAATACTGATATCCCTCTTTTCATGTCTCCTTCTGAAGCCAGCTTGAATTTTTGGCAACTCCTTATCAAGTGCCTTTGAATTGTCTTTAGCACAAATTTACTTATAAATATTAATGATGCATCATTGAACAATATGTGTTAAAGTGTGAAATAAAAACCTAACTTGCTGTATAAGCTTTCATTTTAAAAAAATCAATAAAATACTGCTTAAAAAATATTATCCAGATAAGACCGAAGGGTCAACAATTACTATAAAGCAGAGGCAAGAAGATTAGGGGCATGAAGATTTAGTACAGTGAAACTACAAACAGGAATGAATAAAACCATCGATATACCTGAAGATTGTAACCAATGTTACCTACAAACTGTGACATGGGAGGTTTTGCTGTAAATATTTTCACCAAAAATTAAATAAAGAAAAAACAATTTAAACATCCACATAAATGTTTTTGCTAATGCAAGTTTTCATTCAATTTTGTCAGATAAATATCAGGAGTAGGAAGGCTGGATTACATGGTGAGGGAATGTTTAACTTTAGAACCCAGTTATATTTCCCAAACTATATTCCAGAGTGCTGAACCACATCATGTGTCTGAGCTGCTCTGTGCCCTTGGCAGCTCTTGGCACCATCAAGTATTTTGGATATTCTAATAGCATGTGGAGTCCCTGTGTGCTGCAAACAGCTAAGTGCTCAACTAACTAGAGAAACGTTTAGATGTTCAAACACACCCGGAAGGGGCTTGGATGATCTGCCACAAATTATGTTGTTCCCAAAGAATACTGAGGAGTCCTGGTGTGGCACTGTGGGTTAATGTGCCAGAATGCAAAGCCGTTTGAAGTGCAAGGTCGGCGGTTCAAGCTCACCAGTCACTCCTCGGAAACCCTATACAGGGTCGCTATGGGTCGGAACCTACTTGACAGCACTTAACAACAACAGCAACAACAACAAAGAATACTGAAAGTACCGTGGACTGCCTGAAGAACAAACAAATCCGTCTTGGAAGAAGTGCAGACAGAAAGCTCCTTATAAGTGAGGATGGAGAGACTTCATCTCTCATACTTTAGACGCGTTGTTAGGAAGGATCAGTCCCTGAAGAAGGACATTATGCTTGATAAAGTGAAGAGTTGGGAAAAATAGAAGACCCCTGATGAGGTGGCTTGACACAGTAGCAGCAACAACGGACTCAAATGTAACAACAGGGATGGAGGTGCAGGACAGAGCAGTGTTTTGTTTGGTTGTGCACAGGGTCATTATGAGTTGAAACTGACTCAATGGTACCTAAGATCAACCACAGGTTTGTAGTGGTACCTCCTAACGGTTTTAATACTAAAGATAATAAATATCATGTGCTATCTTGGTATCTTTACATTCTCTTTGGTAAAGTTTCAAATCTTTAGTCCATATTTTTAATTGGATTGTTTATTTTCTTACGATTGAATTTTCAAAGTTGTTTATGTTTTAGATATAACTCTTTTGACATATAAGTAATATATCATACCTTTCCCCAATCTGTAGCTTGTCTTTTTATTGTATCTTTTACAAAAATAAAATTCACAGATTTTGTTTTTCTTTTATGACTACATGTCTGGTGTCCTATTTAACAACTCTTTGCCTAACCTGGGTTCAAATGCTTTCCCCTCTGTTTTATTCTAAAAGTGTTTTAGGCTTATGGCTTCTAGTGTTGTTTTTAAGTGCCATGGAGTCAGTTCTGACTCTTAACAACTGGTGGGTGATTCCCAGTCCAGTGCTAACTGTAAGGCACCACACCAGGAGCCCATGGCCTCTATTAAGAGGTGGTTTTAATTCCTTTTCACATGCAGTGTGAGGTTGGCAGTGATGCTCACTCTCTAGGCTGAGGAGCACTCTTCATCTGCTGCAATGCTTTGGCACCTTTGTCAACATTTGAGTGGGATGATTTCTGAACTTGGCCTTCCTTGCTCCACAGCTACGTGTGGCAATCATACTGTTAATATGAATCCCCCACTGTCTTCATTACAGTAACTTTAGAGTTAAGTCTTCCATTTGGGCAATAGAAACCAACTAAATTCATCTTTTTTTCACATTGTTTCACAATTGTTTTAGCTATTCTCATGGGGAGCTGGGCTAAGAGACACTGACATGAAGAAAAGAAAACCCAGGGAGGGTCCTCTGCACCTCCGCTGGAAGGTTCTCCTGGCATGTTCTCTCACTACACCAACATCATGCTTGGTAAAGGGAAGGGTCAGCGACAAAGAGGAAGAACCCAAAGAGATGGAAGGACACAGTGGCAACAGCAAGGGGCTCACGCGTAACAAGAATTGTGGGACCAGCACAGGGTCAAGAAGTGTTTTGTTCTGTTGTACACAGGGTCACTGTGGGTTAGAACTGACTCGATGGCACCTAACCACAGCATCTAGACAACAGATGCCCACTGCCATGCTGTTGCTTCGGACTCACAGAGGCCCGACAGGACTGAGTAGAACTGCCCCGTGAAGTCTCCAAAGTTGTCGTCACATGCAAAGTGACTGACTGCCATCTTTCTCCATTGAAATCTCTGGAAGGTTCAAACCGATGACCTTTCAGTTAGCACTGAGCCTTTTAACTACTGTGCAACCAGGTGGATGGTTCAAGATCAGTTTTCATCACCATAACAAAATCAAAACATGATTTACTTAATTACCTAAATAATTCTCTATTATAAAGCACTTCAATGGTAGAGAGAAGTTCAAGTATAAAGTAATATAAAACCTATAAAAACAACTCACATCTCTCTAAAACTGTTGTTATAAAATAATGTCAGCAGTTCAAACCCACCACCTGCTCCTCAGAAACCCTACCCAGGGCGGCTCTCAGTTGGAATGGACTGGATACCACTTCACAACAACAAGAAGATCACTGAACCCATTGGCATTGTAGTAACTAAAGCCACCAGGTGCTCAGCAGTTACTATGTACAATCACCTGGGCCAAGCACTCTCTCGATCTTACACCAGTCTGTCTGAGCAGTTCTTTTCCTATTGGAAATGGAGGTACAAAGGAAGTTAATAACATACCCAAAATGGTGAAGTCAGGATTGAACCCAAGTCACATGACTTGAAAGTCCATACATAAAACAACTGTAATCCCTAAAATCCATGAATGAGCAGAGCAGAGAGATTCCCCTGCTCAACTAAGGTACTCTTCTCTTTGTAGTTGTTGTCATTAAGTACTCTCGAGTTGGTTCCAACTCCTACCGATCCTGTACAGGGTTTCCAAGGAGGTGCTGGCAAGTTTGAACCACTGACTTGCAGTTCAAACCAACCTTATGGTCAAGTGTTTATCCTACAGCACTATACCAGGATCCAGAAAATAAGGTGATTCTTTCAAAAAAGTAATAGAATTCTGAACCACATAATAAAAAAATCAACCAGGTTTCTAAGACTGGGACAGCGATCATGTGATAACTTATCACATAAACCACAGAGAGGCAAGGCTGACAGAAAAAGTATAAATTATTCAGAAAAGGGGCCTCAAGGTAAGAACACAGAGACTAAACTATTTGACTTGAAACAGAACAGAGACATAAATTATTTTACAACTGAGCTCAATTCTCTAAAAAGTCTGCTGATCAATTATATAACATTACCATTTTTGTCATGTGTTTACAAGGGGGGCGGGTTTCCAAAGTTCATGGAAAAATGAAATTAAACAATAATGGAGTTTTTCTACAAACTTTAAAAAAATATCCTCCCTCCTTCCCCACAGTCTGCAAATACATTTAAAAAAAAAAAACAAATACAAATTTTCTCTGGAAAATATACAATTTTCAAATTGATTCTCATTCAGCTGTAACAATTTAAAACTAACTAAAACTGAAATGATACATCCTAAATCAATGGCTTTCATCGACATGGGTTCAATATAGGGCCATAAAACAAGAAATGCTACCTCCCACTGCCCACCTGTGCCCTCCAATGAAGGAGCTGTTCTTCACATACAGGGAGAGCTCCCATTCGTGAACTTGCCAGTAACATTTTAAAAACTAAAAACATTGATCTATCATGTCTGTCTGTCTATCATGACCCCTCCTCAGCTTCAAATCACAAAGGACTGTGTATTACTGATGCAAACACTTATGTACCAAAGAGCCAATCTCAACATACAGGACTTTGAGGCAGTTAATGAAAAATGGCTAAACATTCAATAAAAGGACAGGGCTGAATCACAAGGCAGCTTAGAACTGGAGGTGCATCACCACTGAGGAGAGTGGCTATCTGTTTGTGTCCTCTGCCCAGGTAGCATAGTGGATTACAAATTGTGCTCTGAATCTATCAGCTGCTCTGAGGGAGAAAAATGAGGCTTCCTGCTCCCATAAAGATTCACAACCTCGGAAACCCTTTACAGGTCACTGTGAATCAGAACTGACTCCATGGCACACTACCACCAGCAACATACACTAAGAACATCATATACGTTGCTAAAAAGGCTGGCATATTGTAACAGGGAAACAGGAAGATGAATGATACAAAAGAACTGAAAACAAACCAAAACAATAAAAATTAGAATGTTAACCTCTTACACTGTCGTTTATATCCATGATGGAATAAACAGAGTTCAGTAAAAAATTATAATGCTTCTGTTGTTGTTGTTAAGGTCCGTCGCGTCAGTTCTGACACATAGTGACCCTGTGTAGGGTTTCTGAGGAGCCACTGGAAAGCTTGAACTGCCAGCTTTGAGCTTCAGACCAACCTTGCAGCAGAGCACATTAACCTGCAGCACCACACCGGGAGTGGCTTTAGAAAACAGGCAAGGGAAATGAGCAAGCGTACTGGATGAACGGACAAGGTAACCTGGTACCTCTGGTTTTACCACAATTTTATCACACTACACAAGTTGGCATAGACCTTGGTTCTTATTTTCGTTATATAACTTCAATCTGTTTAATCTTTCAGATTGTTTCTTGACTGAGCAACAAGTTTCACTCAATGATTTTCAATAGGGATTCCATATTAATTCTTGAAGAATATTCCATTTCTAGTGGCTACTTACCTCTTAAAAGGCGCTCTGGTAGCATAGGTGGTTATGAGTCGGGCTGCTAACCTCAAGGTCAGCTAGTTCGAAACTACCAGCGGTTCCGCAGGACAAAGATGAGGCTTTCTGCTCCCATCAAAGATTTACAGCCTTGGAAACTCTATAGAGGGTTGCTATGAGTTGGAACCGACTTCACAGCACAGCACGGCACACCACCACCACCACCACCACCTGCCTCTAAATCCTGCTCATAGAACTTACTAGTTTTTCATTTACTAATCAACAGGAAAACTTCTGAATTAAAATCAGGCCTAAATGCTTCCACTATGCTGGTCCAGCTCCTGGTGAAGTGACTCAGATTCTCCCAGCAAAGTGCTATCACCGCAGGCAGGGCCTCAGGGTTCCCTTTCACCCCGAGCTGTCACCAAGGAACCCCAGCCTGCATGTAGTGCTGCCAAGAACGAACTCACAGCCCTTGGGTGTGAGCTGGACTCTCTGTGTGTACAGGCCACATACACAGTTAAGAGTCACACAGAAGCCATGTTGCTGCTGATGCTAAGTGCTGTAAAGTCAGATCTGACTCATAACAACCCCGTATGGATGGGGTTTCCAAGGAGCGGCTGGTGGGTCTGAACTGCCAACTTTGCTGTTAGCAGTCCAGTGCTTATCCTACAGCACCATACCAGGACTCCACTCATGTTACTAGCAATGTGAAAATAAAATTCAGTTAACAGCTCATTTAAATAATAAATATTAGAAAATCAGGTACTCTATTCCAGTGGATCTTACATTTATTCCATTTTAACTCCATTCACTCGTTTTTCCATCAATTCAAAATTGACTGGCGCATGAAGAATTTCAGAAATATACATCCATACTAATGAAACATTCCTACATTATTGCTGGAATAAAAATGAACACTTGCCTATATAATTTGCCCTTGAGATTCCCCAAACATGACATTGTAAATGTAAACAGTCACAATAGATGTTAGAATTTCATATTTCATTTCCTAAGTGCATAACCCTACAGCATGAGACTGATTATATCAGAGTCCGGTGCATAAGGTATTCTGTAATAAAAATAAGGAAAGTGACAAACACTGGCTATGAGGTCTACCTTAGTAGAGGATTAGGACTTTTTACACAGACCTGCTTTGATTTGGGTCCTCAAATATAAACTACAGATACAGAAAACCCAATGTCAGTGTCATAAAGCACAGGCATGACAATGTCATAAGAAAATGACTCTCACATTGAAGATAAAGACTATTGTTGTTGTTGTTGTTAAGTGCCATTGAGTTAGTTTCAACTCATAGCGACCCTGTACAGGGTTTCCGAACCTGTAAATCTTCTGAAGCAGAAAGCCTCCTCTTTCTTCCAGGGAGGTGGGCTCAAAACACCGTCCTTGTGGTTCACAGTCCAGTGCTTATCATACAGAGCCCTAACTGTTACTGAATACCCTTTCTCCTAGTATTGTCCTCAACCTAAGAAGACTTCATGAACAACTCAGACTTCATGAGTACTGGCAAAGGTCAAGGTCAGAACTGTCATCTTTTCTCAACTGCACCTACTACGTGACATTGGGCAAGAAGCAAGTTATTAACACAGAAGTGAGAATCTAAACATCATTTTTAAATGTTGTGTAACTATCCACTCTGGTCCTAGCCCTTACAGGTGCTGAGTAGACCTTCCGGCCTTTGGAAGCATTGAAAACTTCAGGAAATGTGCATTCAGAGAAACGTACCAGACCGTTGTTTCCACTTGACTATCACTGAGCTGCCGGTTGTCCAGCTGGGCAAAGAGTGGGAAGAGCACTTGAATCCCTCCAATTGAGTGAATCGCACTATGAATTGAATGTGTTACTATAGCTTTCACATCCTAGGGTCAAAAACAAACATGTGTTTTCAATTATCAAAAAATAATTCTCATTACTATCTCCTGCTCCAAACTATCACACCTTGTCATTTTGAAAAGCCCTCAATTCTATAACTCAGTGCATGTTTTTTTAAATGAAGTATTTTTATAATCACTTTTAAATTCAACTAAACTTGAAATCTTCTAGACTGAAAACATGAAGCTACAAATCAAAATAAGGTGCTTTAGAAGAAGCTATAACATTAATGGATTTAAAGACACCCAGGTAAGTTTTATGTTAGAAAGTATAAGAAGTAAGTTCTAAAAGTAAACTGTATTTTTATATATAACACTGTCTGCTCAGCTAACCAATCACTGTACACTGAACACACAAAATTAACATATACGGCAGGTTTTCCTACTAAGGAACGAAGGCCTGGGTGAAGTATATAAGGGGGCTTCAAAAAGTTCATGGAAAAATAGAATTAAAAGATAATGGACTTTTTTCAGGAACTTTCTGAAGCCCCCTTGTATGCCTTATTTCATTCCCCCTCCCCTTCAACACACACAAAATTTTCTAAAAACAGAAGGTAGAAGGCCAACACTGCATTAAATACAATAGAAAACAAATAACAAAAGAAGTCCACTGACGCAGAACAAACACCCGAGCCCCTGTAGAATGGCGATGCCCACGGGCGCGATGCAGAAGCTGTTAGGGCTTCTGAGAACACACCCACCTGGAGCATCAGAGCGTGTGGAGAATGCACAAAAATGGATGCGTTTTCCTTTGGTGAAGACTCAAGACAGAGTTGTGCGTCAGTTGCTTTCGCGTTATAGGTAAAGGCAATGCTGCTGGCAAGCTTCCCATCATACAGAACCTGTTTGTGATGCTCTGCCAGGTGAATATCACTCTCAGATTTAAACTTGAATGTGCTCTGAAACAATAAAATGAAAGTAAACACCCTTTTAAGAGGTAATATGGTAAATCTCTACAGTTTTAAAGTGGGAATATATCCAAGAAAATAAACAGTGTGTTGTGCCCGGCAGCAGGCGGTGGTGTTCAATGGTTTTGTTACTCTTCCTTCAGCTCTATACCACTGACACAGTCACTCAGCTAGCCCTGGGCTCATTTTTATTGTTTAACTATTTACATAATAACCTTCCTCAACAATAACAAAAGCCAGATGATAAGATTTTAAATCAGATTTTACTTTAACATTTCCTTCCATACATTTAATTTTTCTTGATAACACTTTCAAATGTGTTTATGAAAATCCACAGTACCTGGCACATGAGCTGCTTTATCAATAATGACAATGACTGGAGACTGTAAGAAATACGGATAAATAAAGTCCAGTAATGTACCACGTATGTAGCATTCACCCCGTATGCTACGCCCAGTGGGGATGTTCACTGGCACATGCTATCAGTTTCAGTGAAAGACCAGAACTGAAGACGGGCCAGCTCTCACAAGACAGGCTTTGTAGCAGTGCCTGGAGTCTCGGCACAGAGAGGACCAGTGAGTATTATTAACAGTTAACCTCTGCAGCCATAACATGGTGTTGGCAGTCCTAACACTTCCCATTACAACCGTGAAAACAAATATTAGGGGAATTAAGACCCAGAAGCAATGGAGCCAGGACAACATTCCAGGTTTCTGACTCAGATTTGATTTTCGACAGATTGCCTGGCTCCATCACTAATGACCTTTTGACTCTTAGGCTAATGTAGCTCCAATTTCATGACTCGAATACTAAAATGAAGGAGCTCTGGTAGCACGTTGGTTACGAGATGGGCTGCTAATCTCAAGGTCAGCAGTTCAAATCTACCTGTGGTACTGCAGGAGAAACATGAGGCTTTCTGCTTCCATAAAGGCTGACAGAGTTGGAAACTCTCTACAGGGTTGCTATGAGTCGGAACCGACTCCACAGCACATAACTACCACCACCATCAGTGTTAAACTGGAGTCCTGGTGTGGTGCCATGGGATGATATATTGGACCACAAGATCAGTTTGAATCACAAGCTCTGCAGTTCAAATTCACCAGTTGCTCCTCAGAAACCCTACACAGTCTCTAAGAGTCATAACCAACTCGATGGCACTTAACAACAACAACAACAGTAAAGTCAAACAAGGGCCCTGGCACGATGCCACAGGGCCAGCATTGGACTGCGCGGTCGGCAGCTGGAAACCACCAGTTGCTCTCAAACCCCTCCCTGTACGGTGTTGCTGTAAGTTGGAACCAACTCAAAGGCACTTACTTAAATGCAACAACGTTCAAATAAGACTGAACCAAATAGCCCAAACTCAGTCTCTAAAAAAAAAAGCAGCTGTTTTTAAATTCATTCTAACTCCTGGTGACCCCAGCTGGAGGAGCTGAACTGTTCCGCAGAATTTCCAAGGCTGTCCTCTTTACGGGAGCACATCTCCAGGTGGTTTCTTCGATGGAGTCACTGGGTGGGTTCAAATTCCTAACGTTCAACTCGCTGTCAACTGCTTAATTGCTGCACCATCAGAGCTGAAACTTATTCCTACTGAAGGCAAATTAATAAGCAAATCTGTGTGGCAGATCAGATGTGGAGCCATTCCCAAAATGGAAAGTCCTGTCTATAAAGGGAGGTTCCTGATACAGCATCTCAACTCCACCCAATTGTACCACTACTTCCATGTTGTTTGAGAGACAGGAAAAATGACCAGACTTCTAAATTGAAAGCAAGCATTTGAAAACAGTCAACCAACCAAACATACCAGGCCAAATTTAGCCACTTTGCCAAAAAGGACTAGACGGTGATGGTAGTGGTTGATGATGGTTAAGTGCCATAGAGTTGGTTCCAACTCACAGCGACGCTGTATGGGGTTTTCCAAGGCTACAAAACTTGATAGAAGCAGAAAGCCTCCTCTTTCTCTTGCGGAATCACTGGTAGTTTCGAACAGCTGACCATGAGGTTAGCAGCCAGACTCGTAACCACTCTGCTACCAGAGGACTACATCATCTCTAAAGAGCCATTCACGCTCAAGTAGAGGGAGAAACTGGGAATTGTTAGACATGCACCCACCTGAAAACAAAAATGGTATAAATCATGAAATACGTGTGTGCCTCTTGCTGTAGATGGTATTTTACCTTTTAAGTATGGATGTGTTGAGATATTTCTCATATTAGAAATAAAGTTAAAATAATCAGACTCTTAGGATCTGACCCTTTGTTCTACATTCTGTTCAGTGGAATACAGAGCCCCACCTCCCAACTCAGCCTTCCCTAATTCAATCCTTTTCTAAAGCTCCCTGATTCACACTTCCCACCCTAAAAGTTAGACTTTGGATTTGAAATATGTCCTGGGGTCTCAGCCATTACAGGGCTAACACAAAGACTCCTTGAGTGTTTTGAGGGCAGAACTGGAATCTAAAACAGAGTATCAATCTGACAGTGACATTCAGCACAATCAGTCTTTGCCTGAAAGTCAGGATCTACCGTACTAGTCAGGCAGCAATGGCGGCTCAACGGGAAGCCCACCAAGGACATAAACATTTCAGCATCACCTACATGCTCAAAATGTGTAATATTTGTTTCTCACCTAACAACAACAACCCTAACCCTTTACGAATGAAACAGTATATGTTAGATGTTGACTAATTGAGAGAGCACCCATTAGAAACAGAATTAACAACTGCTGTTCCGTGTCATCGAGTCAGTTCCAACTCATAGCCACCCTGCATAGGGTTTCCAAGGAGCAGCTGGTGAGTTTGAACTGCCGACCTTTTGGTTCAAACCAACCTTGAGGTTGGGTGCTTATCCTACAGCACCACACCAAGCCTCTAGAATTAATAAAACGAGTCAATAAAATATGAGGTAATTTTTGTCGAAATACAAGGGACTTCAAAAGCAGGTGGGAAAATCTATTGTCTTTTGATTCATTTTTCCATGAACTTTTTAAGGCCCCTCAGACAATTACTTGGCAGGGAATCTGCATGAACACATGCAGGGCACAAGCCACTGGAATGGTGGCATCAATTCAACGAGCAGAAGGAGGCCGTGGAACATGTGCCTCCTTGTTAGTGTTGCCACATCAAGTCTGGCAGTGGCCCTCAGCCCACGGCCCACCTTAACCCTATGCTGACATGCTGAGAAAAGTCAGGATTACAGATTGGAAGCAGTACCAAAGGTATACATGGTAGCACATGCTCGAGCTGATAGTTGTTAAGTGCCAAAGAGTAGACCCTGTAATAGGGGTCCCAAAGCTGTCTCTTGGCAGAAGCGGAAAGCACCATCTTTCTCCAGTGAGACGAATGGTAGATTCACAGTCCACTTCAGGAGGGCTGTACTGAAATGTACAGACAGTGGGGTCACCAGGGTTGGTGACACCTGCCACCCAGAGTGGTAACTTGTCATCAACCACCATTCCCTCTCCATCCATCACCTGCCAGTCAAGGCTGTGGCAGGCACCCCTGGGCCAAGAGGGGAGAAGCCAGGGGCCAGGGGGTGACACCCACCCAGAGGACCACCACTGAGGGCAGACTAACAAGAGGTCATCGGGGAAGAACAGAGATGATACACAGAGTCTGGATTGGGCCTGTGCAGTGCACAGCCCTGGGGTGTAGTGTGCAGCTACAGCTTCCCCGCTGCCAGTGTGCCCAGGCTCAGGGGAGACAGCCAGAAGTGTCCCCGCTCCTCTGTCCAGGAGGATGCACAAGTCACCACCAGGCCCGTCTGCAAGTATGCAGCAGTTAGAGTCTTCTGAGGCTGCTACATTCTAAAATCCTGCTCAATATTGCTTCTTGAGTGGAAAACAGTGCTTTACTCCCTTATCAATTAATCTGTTGTTATTAAGTGCTGTCGAGTTGGTTCCAACCCACAGCAAGCTTGGATAGGGTTTCCAAGGAGCAGCTGGTAAGCTTGAACCACCGATGTTGCGGTTCAAACCAACTTTGCAGTCCAGCACATTAACCCACAGCACCACAGCAGGACTCCATTAATTAATATGTTGTTGTTGTTATGTGCCGTGAAGTCGGTTCCGACTCATAGCGAGGGTACCCTATACAGGATTTCCAGCTCTGTAAATCTTTACAAGAGCAGAAAGCCTCATCTTTCTCCCGTGGAACAGCTGGTCGCTTCCAACTGCTGACCATGAAATTAGCAGCCCAGTTTGCAACCACTATGCTACTAGAGCTCCCTGAACCACAAGATCGGCGGCTCACACCCACCAGCCACTCCTTGTAAACCCTCACCAACCTTGTGGTTCAAACTGACCTTATACCACTGAGAAATGCCACTGAAATTTCAAAAGCAGATTGTTGTTATTATATTGTTAGGTGCCACTGAGTCAGGGATTCTAAGGTTATGAATCTTTATGGGAGAAGAAAAGCCTCATCTTTTGTCCATGGAGTGGCTGGTAGGTTTGAACTATCAACCTTGTGGTTAGCAGTCCAGTGCTTAGCCTACAGCACCACCAGACTATACATGTTAAATGGCCTCTTCCTGGTGGTGTTAGGTGTACACACAGCAGAAGGAAAGCCCGCCTGGTCCTGTATCATCCTCACAATCGTTGCCAGGCTTGAGCCCACGGCTGCAGCCACGGTGTCAGTCAATCTCATTGAGGGGCTTTCTCTATTTCGCTCACCCTCCACTTCACTAAATATAATGTCCTTCTCCATGGATGGGTCCCTCCTGATGGTCCTAAGTACAAAAGACCAAGTGTCACCATCCTTGCTTCTAAGAAGCATTCTAGCGGAACTTCTTCCAAGACAGACTGATTTGGTTTTCTGGCACTCCTTCTTGATAATATTCACTATTCTCTGCCAACACCATAATTAAAAGGCATCATCTCTTCTTCAGTCTTCCTATCCATCTAGATTTTTATGCATATAAAGCAAATGAAAATATTATGGCTTGAATCAGGCACATTTATTCCTCAAGGTGCCCTTTGCTCTTGAACATTTTAAAGATTTACCCAATGCAATCTGTCATTTGATTTCTTCACTGCAGCATCCATGACATTGATTGCGGATACAGGTAAAATGCGATCCTGGACTATATGTCAACATTGTCTGTGGATCGCGATGCTGTTGTTGGTCCAGTTGTAAGGACCATACAGAGGACCCCTGCTGTGGCGCTGTATGCTACGTGATGGACTGCTAACCACACAGGTGACAGTTCAAATCTACCAGTTGCTCCTCAGAAACTCTATACAGGGTTGTTAGGAGTCAGAACCAACTCAAAGACACTTAGCCATAACAACAACCCATACTGGAAACTATAATCTTAGATCTTCATCAGGTTGTATAGAGCATTCCTGTGCATACTCTATAAAGCAAGGTTAAACATCTTCCTGGTATTCCCTAGTTCCACGTCCTCTTCTGAATCCAGCTTGAATTTCTGGCAATTCCTTGCTGATGTACTATTACAACCGTTTTTTAATTAATTTCAGCAAAATTTTACTAGTGTGATACCAATGATCTCGTTCAATAATTTACACATTGTATTGAATCACCTTTCTTTGGAATGGACACAAATATGGATTTCTTCTAGTCGGCTGTCTTCCAGATTTATTGGATATTGTTGAATCCATTTGTTGAAAAATGTCAGTTGGTGTTCCCTTGGTTTTTGGAGCCTTGTCTTTTGCCAATGCTGTCATTACAGCTTGAACAACTTCCTTCAATACTACTGGTTCATGATCATATGCTACCTTGTGAAATAGTTGAATGTCGACCAATGATTTTGGGTACAATGACAGTGGTGTTGTTCAGTGCCGTCGAGTCCATTCCATCTCATAGCGACCCTACATAGGGTTTCCAAGGAGTGACTGGTGAGTCTGAAATACCGACCCAGTGGCTCAAACCAACCTTGAGGCTGAATGCTTACCTTAGGGCACCAGACCAGGACTCCAATTTGTATTTCTTACAAATTAGCTCTATAATTATGTCTTTTTAAACTTCTAGCACTGTATCTATTTTACCGACTAAATGGCCCTTAAAGGACAGATTGGCATAACCTTACACTCACTGAAAGCTCAATTAAATATCAGTAAATGAATGAAATCCCTGAGTGCTAATTTTGTCATATCTAAAACCTTTAAGTCCACAGAAAATCTATCATAATCCCAGGAAAGTAAATCACATCAGAGTACGTTTTGAACTGGACAAGGATGAGTCAAAGGACAAAGAGCAAGCTCTACGAGAGAGCTGTTGAAATACTCCCATACAAAGGGTAGAGTGTTTGCATAATTGCATTCTTTCACTATTTATTGATACTCATAGTATATAAAACAAATTTTAAAAGCTATTTAATAGCATAATAATACTTCTTGAAAATAATAACAGTAAAGGCTAACATGTCCTGAGTATTAATTCAAAGTCTCAAAAGGATGCCTCCACTCAATGACAGCCTTAAACACAAACCAGCAGAAACATGGTGAATATACACCGTGAATGTTTTCCATTAGGGAAAACAAAAGGATTTTATGGAACATCATACTCATGACTAGGAATTAAATAACATTATACAATATGATCTGGCCAAGTAAATGCAGGAACAAAAACAGAAAACTTCTTTCTTAAGATGATACATAAAAGCCTGCTATTATACTATTATGACTTCACTTCTGGAGAAGGGACAGCCAAAGGAGCACTCTGAAATCAGAACTATCCTCTTCTTTGTAAGACAAAAGAGCATAATAGTTAACTTTGACCAATCACAGATTATTCTTAGTACTTTACAAGCTTTATTTCAGAAACAATTTATCCAAGCTGCAGAGAATTAATGGGGAGGGCAGGAGAGTGGGATGGTGGGTTAACAGTCTGTCAAAAGAAAATTCTTCATGTTTGGTGTACTGCTTACACAAATAATTAAAATCAGTCCTTAAACACTTAAACAAGATTTATAGAGCAACCCCATTTATTCCCTTTCAGAATGAACAAAGCTAGCCCCTAGTAACCACAAGTGAGGAGTGAGGACTGAGTACGTTAGCCTTTAGGGTCCATACACAGGCATAACACAAGATTAGCACACACGAGATTTGCTTAGGAACTTCTCAATCCACGTCATCAGAGTTTGCACTAAGACAGGAATGTTAAAAAAAACTAACTCTCAAATTTTTTTATGTGATACTCGTAGGACTACAGATATTCTATATTATATACTCTATGTTATACATGAGTCCTGGTGTGGCTCTGTGGGTTAATGTGCCAGACTGCAAAGCCATTTGAACTGCAAGGTTCAAGCTCAGCAGCTGCTCCTCGGAAACCCTATACAAGGTCGCTAAGGGTCAGAATCAACTCGACAGCACTTCACAACAACAACGTTATACATAACAAGGCGTGGCACTGGGGCTTAATACACTGGACTGCAAGGTCAATTTGAAATGCTACGTTAGCTGTTCAAGCTCACCACCCACTCCTCGAAAACTCTAAATAACAGGGTTGCTATGAGTCAGACCCAACTCCATGGCACTTAACAACAATAACAAACAT
>NW_006408790.1:1906512-1917480 GCF_000296735.1 Chrysochloris asiatica | reverse complement strand
GGTTTTTTGTTCACACAGATTTTTAGGGATACAGGTATGTTTACATTGCAAAGGAAATCAATTAATGAGCCTGATATATGAAAAAGCAAATGAACACATAGAAATTTAAAATCAACATCCTAAAAGAACTTTAAGTCATTGGAAGCATTTAAACCATCAAGCTTTTTAATGATCTTTTTTGGCATGTTGTCAACAGGTAAACAATTGAAAGTATATTATTGGGAGGAAAAAAACGTAAGCAATCCAAATAAAGACTGTAGTTAACAGTAATGCATTGAATTATTAGTTCTAACAAATATACCATCATGATTATATAAGATGCCACATTGGGAGAAAATTCCAGTATCATGCATAAATCCATTTTGTCTCAAATGCATTTTGGCCTTAAATCTATATTGTCTGTTTTTACAATAGCTACTCCAGAATTGTTTGGGATACTTTTTCTATAGTGTAGCATGTTTCTCAGACATACACATTTAACTACCCTATACAGTCATATAAGGAGCTTTGGTAGCGTAGAGGTTATGAGTCAGGCTAACCTCAAGATCGGCGTACAAAACTACCAGTGGTTCCAAAGGAGACACATGAGGCTTTCTGCTCCCGTAAAGATTTACAGCCTCGGAAACCCTGTACAGGGTCGCTATGAGTCGGAACCAATTCCATAGCACATAACTACCACTGTAGGGTTAACAGACAAGCCTTCAACCACTGTGCCACTTATCCTCTGAGTATATCCTATAAACTTGTTTTACTAGACTTCCAGAGCAAGACGACCAAGTGGGCAGATGCAATGAGCTGACCTGCTGAGACCAAGGCCCATGAAACAGGCACAGCTGATGATCCAAGGACAGGACAGCGAGGTGCACTGAGTGCTGACCAAAGCGGTGCCTAGACAGGAGCGGTGCAAGAGAAGAAAAACGGTGGACTGTGGGTGGGCAGGGAGCCGCACTGCCACCTGGATCTTTCGTGGGCAGCTGTGACCACACCAGCCGGCAGGTGCAGGACAAGCTGAAGGCTGGCGCTAAGGCTGTACAGCTATTCCTTGTTCCCTGGGTCCTCCTGGTAGCCAAAGGGTGGCCGGTCCCTGCCATCACCAACCCAGTGGCCACCCTAAATTATGCTCCATCAACAGTGAACAGAGAACCGCCTTCCCGCTTCCCGTCTGTATCACATACATGAGGAGACAGGCAGTGAGTGCCTGAGAAGACACCAAGATACAATCATCAATCAAATATGAAAAGAGGACCACAACGTCTGTGAGAAAACAATTTTAACTTACATGAATTAACAGTGCCTCAAAAAGCGAATAAGATACAGACTCAGAAAATATAATACCAGAAATGGTATTAGAACTGCTGGATAAGGAATTTAATAGAATGATATTTAGGGGCCTTCCACAGATTGAGGAGTCCTGGTGCGGTGCTGCAGGATAATGTGGTTGGTTTGAACCGCAAGGTCAGCAGTTCAAACTCATCAGCCACTCCTCAGAAGGCCTATAATACAGGATGACTATGAGTTGGAACCAACTTGACAGCACTTAATAACAACATCAACAACAGATTGAGAGAATGAGAAAAATGCAGAAGAAATCAAGGAAAACACAGACAACACTTTAGAAAAATTTAGGAAAACACTATAAGAACTGACAAAATAATTGAAAAAGTGACAAATACACAAAAACAAATTAAAGTGCCAGAAGACTACTAAGATTTCAGAACTAAACAATACATTAAAGGGCAAAGAAGTAGACCTGAATCAATGGAAGGCTCAGTTAGGGAGCTTGAAGATAAACCTTTCAATATTCACTTTTTGGAGGAACAATCAGAAACAAAGAAGAAAATCCCAGAGAAAGCCTAAGACTTCCGTGGATTCCCGTCCAGCAGTCCCTTCTGTGTGACTGGAATTCCAGAGCACAATGAGACAGTGAGAGTTGCTGGAAGGAAATTCCCCTGACATCATGAAAGGTGGGAAGATACACATTCATAGAACGAACCCCAAACAGGAAAACTCCAAAAGAATGTCACCCAGATGTAATCAAATTATCATCGGTTTTTTTCTAAACCAGCAAGGAAAGACTACCATAACTTGGGTCAGGCGCACCTTAGTCCTCAAAGTGACACGTTTTCTCTTTAAAGCAGTCATTACTTAACTCAAGAAAGCTAACTGTTACAAGCACAGAAGCATGCCGTTTGTAATACTGATCGCCAGAAAACTTTATCAACATCAAGAATAGAGACATCTTTCTACTGAACATAAGAACTATATGTATATATAACATAGTTTGTTGTTGTTAAGTGCTGTCGAGACGGTTTCTGAGGAGCAGCTGGTGAGTTTGAACTGGCAACCGTGTAAGTCCAGCACTTTAACCCACAGTGCCACACCATATAAAATATACACACAGAAGCTGACGTTTTCTACTTCTGCAAAGATTTGAAGCCTTGGAAACCCTATTCAGGGTTTCTATGAGTTGGAACCAACTTGATACCACTTAACCACAACGTCCACATATAATTCTTACACTCCATGCAACGATGTCTCATGTTCAATGCCAAGATGTCTTATGAGTCACAGAAGAAAGGTGAGACTTTCTGCTCCGGAAAACATTTACAGCCTGTGAAGTGGCTGGTTGGCTCGAACCACTGCTCATGTGGTTCACAGTTCAGTGCTTACCCTACACAGCCACAGCACAGAAAACCTGTTACTCTCTTGACAGTTACTGCACAACCAGGTAGCTGATGTAACATGGTATTGGTATTGTAATGCTAATAAATCAGACTTTCAGATGTACAACTAAGATAATAATGCTAGCTGCACATTACAAACACTCCATTCAGAAGGAAGAAACAAACCATGTTTTTGGAGTCATTAAAAATGAATCATTCAGACCCTAGGATTTACATTTCTGAATGTATCTAGCAAAGCACATAAACGTGATTACTCCCTTCTCCTACTGCAAGTCTGCTAATTTCACAATTAGAAAATAAGATCTCAATTCATTACTTTGTGGACAGCTTTCAGTAACTCAAGTTCAGCCCACCACAGTAAAAAACTACTCCCCCCCACTCAGCACTGGACTGCTAGTCACAAGGTTGGAGGTTCAAATCCACCAGCAGTTCCTTAGCAACCATATTCGATATGAGTCAGAATTGACTCCACGGCGCTGAGCAATAAACTGTATTGCACCATCAACCCAACACTTCATTCTGTGTTCCCTGGCTCCTATCCCTCCCCTCAACCCTCTGTCTCACACTCCACGGTCACCTCCTGCTCACCCTCTGAAACCTCCTTCTCTATGAAGTTGTCAGAATCCTGAGACTGAAAGGAGCTGTCCCACCACAAAACTTCAACAACAGCTACACTGTGTGTATATCATCTTTGGTAAACACAATAAAAGGTTTGATTACAGATACTTAAACATGTAATCGTAATCTCAGAAAGAGAGTATGAACCGTAATTCAGTCATTTTTAATCCCAAGAGATCAGCACAGTTCCTTGACTATAGTAATTATTTGCTAAATTATTAGATTTTATCAATCTCATGCCTGCAATCAGTATTAGCACCCTAACAAGCAAGAGGAAGTCCTGATGTGGTGCTGTAGGATAAGCCCTGGAATGTTAACTGCAAGGTCAGCAGTTCAAACCCACTAGTCATTCTCAGAAACCCTACACAGGGTCGCTAAGACTCAGAACTAAGATGACATTTAACAACAACCACAGAACAAGAGAGAATGTAGAGAAAAGATGACAGTCACAAGCATGCTAATAATCAGCAAAGAGGTTAGTTAGTGCAGACAATTTAAAGGCACACAATGAAGTCAATACTTCTATATAATGGAAAATAATTGCTACATGCTGTGGAGTTGGTTCTGACTCATAGCAACCCTGTAGAGGGTTTTCAAGAAGCAGCAAGTGAGTTTGAACTGCTAACCTTGTGGTTCAAATCGACCTTGTAGACCAGTGCCACAAATAAATCCTCACTGGAGCTCAGGGACCCCACACTGGGTGAACACAGCTCAACCTTTGCTCTCAGATTTATATGGAACCATTACCAAGATTTCCATCTTCAGTTTTCTGCCTTCCAAGTTCCAACTGTAACTGCAGCCTAGAGCCGTGACCTCAGCCTCCTCCGTTTACAAGAGCCACCTTCTCTGCTTGGCCCTACCTTGGACCTCCATTAAAATACCGACCATAGGTAGAGAGCCAAAATGAATCAAGGATACATCTCTTGTTTTGGTCCATTGCCAATTATACTATTCATACGCCTTTAAATGGATGTCTTGTCAATTTTGTCCAGTCATAGATTTGTTTGCAGTAGTAGAACACAATCAGTACCAATTACTCTACTGTGGTCAAAACTGTAAATCAGGCTGAACACTTTCAAAATTAATTAAGCAAGAAAGTGTGTAAATGGATAGCAGACTTTAGCAGATTTTTTTCTTCCTTGCAAATTCTGTCATCCCAAAAGTAAAAGAAACCAGTGCATTTTTTAAAACTTAAACAACAAATTGAAGAGGACCTGAAATACATTCATTGCCAAAAAGAAAATTCAAGTTCTCTGCAACATGAAAATTCATCCAATGTTAAAAGCAGTCAAGGGAAGCACAAGCCACCCATCTAAGAACTTAATCTTAAAGATTTTCAAACTAATCTTAAAAGCCTTAGAAGCCAAACTGAGCCAGTTTTAAAGCTATCTTCTCTAAGAAAACAGTTACTACTTCTTGCTATGAATACTGAGTTCTTTGTGATCATAAGAACCTTCTCCATAATTCCGAAGGACTTAGTGTTCAATTCTAAAATGACTATGAGTTTAAGCTGCTTCACTTTTTAGCTTTTTCTATGTCTTTCTCCCTTACTTAATTACTGCTGTTGTCATTTAGTGACATTGAGTAGGTTCTGACTCAGAGTGACCCTCTATAGTTTCCTAGAAGTGGCTGGTGGGTTTGAACCACTGCCCTTGCTATTAACGGTCCAGTGCTTGTCCTACAGTACCACACCAGGACTCCCACTTGATTATATAAGCTCCTAAAAGATAATGAATGCTAACTGTTCATTCTTTAGTATCTTATAGAAAGTGTACAGTAAAGGACACGCTGCACAGAAATGTTTCAATAAATACTCTCTTTGAATGGTAAAGTTGGGTGAATACTTTCATCCTATGGAATCATTTTTCTACTTCTGTTATCCATTTTTAAATTAGTTTTCCCTGTCCAGTAAAAATTTCAAGTTTGGAAAAAAATGATCATTCCTCTTTCTGAAAATTATAAACAAATGGAGAAAACATGTATGTAACCATGGATTTGCAGTTACCTTTCATTAACATGGGTTATCAACACAGACTAAGACAATTCAAATACAATACTTTTTCATGCAACGGACTTTGCCAAGTGCTAGTTTAGATGTACTCTAATATTTGGGGTAAGATGTTAGGAAGACACTCTATACTACTGAGTACTTAAGTTAAGTACGAAAAGGGGATATTACACTCACTACTCATTTTCTTTGTTTAAGTAACAAATGGCCATATGATAAATTACTAAGTACAAAGTTAATAAGGACTATCTTTGCTCCTTTTCTAAATGGATACTATAGTAACTGCTAATAGTCAGGTTGTTTTCCTTTCTCTTTCAAGAAGTCCCATCAATTTTGAGCCTCACTATAGCAGTCATGGAGACCTGGTTTAGCATCAGCACTGGACAGCTAACTGCATGGTTGCTGGTTCAAACTCACCAGCTGTACAATGGAAACCCTATACAGGGTCGCAATGAGTTGGAATCAACTTGATGGCACTTCCCCACAACGACAGCAGTCCTGCTGGACCTTACGATTAGCATGTAGGGATTCTCTTGATTTCCATCCTCTATCTGTACAGGGTCGTTATGGGTCGGAACCGACTCGACGGCACATAACAACAACAACATATATGGGTTAATACGCTGGACTGCAAAGTCGGTTTGAACCACAAGATCAGCGGTTCAAGCTCACCAGCCACTCCTTGGAAACCCAATACAGGGTTGCTACGGGTCTGAACCAACTCAAAGGCATTTAACAACAACAACAACATTTACATGTGGAGTCCTGGTGTGGCACTGTGGGTTAATGCGCTGGACTGCAGAGTCAGTTTGAACCACAAGGTCAGCAGTTCAAGTTCACCAGCTGTACCTCAGAAACTACACAGGGCAGCTAAGGGTCAGAACCGACTCATCGGCACTTGGCAACAACAGCATTCCCAGTGCATAGTGCAATGGTATGATTCTCATCCCACAGGGTTTGATTAATGATTGAAGACAGTCTCTTCAAATATATGGAAGAAGACAAAGAAGGAGAGAAGAAAGGAAGGTAAAATGTTATTCAAAAAGACTGAATCACTGACACATTCTCTTGCAAAGCCAACACACACCAGAACCAGGATTCAGGACAAAAAAAAAAAAAAGGAACTCTGTCCTCACAAATGCATTTCTAAAAAACAAATTAAATGATATGGCAGCAAGTACTGTCACCGTGCATTAAAATGAGAGTGAAATTTGACATTCATACTATTATAGAAATTACAGCTACTGAGAAAACAAAGATAATTTAATAAAAGTAAATTCAAGCTGTCTCTTACATGTCCCCCTACCCATCTGCCAGTCTGTCGCACTATGGTGACTTGCATGTTGGAAGCCAGGCCACCAGTATTTCAAACACCAGCAGGGGCACCCACAGTAGACAGGTTTACACAGAACTTCCAGACTAAGACACACTAAGGAGGAGAGACAAACTACTTCCGAATGTTTAGCCACTCAAAACCCTATGAATAGCAGTGGAACACTGTCAGATAGCAGCAAAACATTGAATATTGAAACATGATGAAGAGCACTAGATATACTGCCAGATATCGTACCAGAAGATGACCCCCTCAGATTGGAAGGCACTCAAAACACAACAGGGGAACAGCCAGATGTAGAGTTGATCGTGATAATGTGAATGGAGTAAAGTTTTCGCGACCTTCATTTGCTGATGAGGCAACAACTCAAAATGAGGAGAAACAGCTGAAAGCATCCATAAATGACTGGAACATGGAATGGACAAAGTATGAATCTAGGAAAAGTGTAAATTGTCAAAAATGAATCAGAACACATAAAGATCGATATCCATTCCATTTTGTTGTCGTTGTTGGGTACCATCGAGTCGGTACCAACTCACAGCAACCCTGTGCACAACAGGACGAAACACTGCCGGGTCCTACGCAAACCTCACAACTGTTGCCACGTGTGAGCCCACAGCTGCTGCCACTGTGACAACACATCTCGTGCGGGGTCTTTCTCTTCTTCTCCGACCGATCCTCCACTTTATCAAACATAATATTTTTCTCCGAGGTGTCAGTGAGCTAAAATGGACTTACAATCACATGGTTTACTATGCTGGGAATAACAAATTAAACACAAATGGCATCACCTTCATCATCAAAAAGAACATTTCAAGATAGGTCTTGAGGTATAATACTATCTGTGATAGTATAGTATCTATACGCCTACAATAAGTGTGTGGCGTTGCTGGGTAATGCCGTAAACTACAACGTCGGTGTGGGCCATTAAGGCTGGCAGTTCTAACTCACCAGCTGCTCCTTGGAAACCCTGAACAGGGTCGCTGTGAGTCGGATCCCAACTCGATGGCACTTGCAACAACAACAAGTAAGACCGGTTAATATCACTGTAATTCAAATTTACACACTAATTACCAAAGCGAGTGATGATGAAATGGAAGAATTCTACCAACTTCTTCAGTCTGATATTGATCAAACATGCAATCAAGATCTACTGACAATCATTGGTGATTGAAATACAAAAGTTATAAACAAAGAGGAAGGGTCAGTAGTTGGAAAATATGGCCTTGGTAATAGAAATGATATTGAAGATCACATGATAGAATTTTGTAAAACCAATAACTTTGTCATTGCAAATACCTTTTTTGATAAACAAGTAAGACAACTTTATACATGGACCTCACAAGATGACATACACATGAATCAAATTAACTATATCTGTGGGAAGAGATGGTAGAAAAGCTTCATATCATCAGTCAAAGCAAGGACAGGGGCAGCCTGTAAAATAGACCATCAATTGTTCATATACAAGTTCAGGCTAAAGAGGAAGACAAAACAACGACAGCTGTCCGTGGACAGTGACCACTACCTTGTATCCAGGTCCTAGCTGGTGAATGGCAAATATCTGCGCCGGGTTGAGTGCTTCACTGAACACATACACCGCACCGAGCTGACCGCAGAACACCCTATTAGCATCAGCAGTCTCGGAAGATCCCAGAAAGCACTTGTCATAGCTCTGGAGATAAAAAGGCAGGAGTAAATCAAACGTATCTATCAATTTGTAACAGTGCTCTTTTTAAGAATACAGGTAGGTTTCCTGATCTTGACTATCTTAAAGTATCACACCAACATTACCAGAACAAAATATCTAACGATGCATACAATGTGGAATGTTTAAATAATCAGAGCTAGCTACAGATTCCTTAGGAGAGAAATCAGTTAACTTAAGGATATATTTCTGTTTCAGCAAACCAAAGTAACGTGCTCCACTTTCCAAATCTGTTACTTATCAAAGTAACACTGATTTTAAAACGCTTCTAACAGATACCTTTGCACAGACAAATGTTCATGTGTGAATCAGAGAATGACTTACTCTGAAATGTAACCATAAACATGCAGGGTCACGATTAACAACTCTACCTCACTTCTCCATTACAGATGTACCCATCTGTGTATCTATCTACACTAAGTCAAGGACACCAAGAAAGAAAGGTCCCTGTCTCCTATGAGTAACAGCAGTGTGGCACCCTGATGCCGAGAGCAGATGGTACAGGGCTCTCCACCTGCAGCCGATAGACCTTACAACACCACAATCAACAAGGTCTCTCTGCCTCCACTCCCCAAACCCCTCCTATCCCACAAAGATCAACTCTCTCCACCACCCACGGCTGGTCCACGCACCAGACTACTCACGAAGAAGACACTAATGCCTCAACAGAACAACACAAAATTCATGAGTGGCTACAATGACAGAAACAATCTGCCATTAAAAATACAGTCACCCAACTTAGGATACGTAGTCAACGGCTCACCAGAAGAGTGGTGGCGAGCGCCTCTGAGCAGCTCAAGGAGGAAGAGCTGGCAGGCTATTTCTACAGCTCTGACCTGAATCTGAAGTGAGTTTGGTTTGTGTTTGGAACTCAAGACTTGATTGCATAAATTGTATATGAATATGTGCTACTCCATTTCCTGGAAACAATTTTTTAAAAAAATAATATTTGAATCTCACTCTTTTTTAAAAAATATGGTATCTTTATCAGCTAATGCCGATCAAAAAAAGACCACCAGTGTTTCCTCCCTCTATAATACAGGCTAGCTCTCTGAAAAGAAACCGGAAGTGGAATTCCACGTGTGTACGCTATTACAAAGTCTCTCACTCAGGGTGTCCCGACTGTGGTCCGACCACTAGCTCCGTGGGAGAAAAGACAACGTTCCCTGTAAACCAGACAGAAAATACTTTGAGCTTTGCAAGTCACATGTGGTTTCTGTCATATAGTCTTTTCGGTTTTGTTTTTGTTTGATAGGTTATCTTTCAAACACCCCACTCTGGACTATGCACACAGTGTTGTTTAGGGGACTGAGAGACAGAACAAGTGCCAAGCCCAGATCTTCAGGACATTACAGTCTAAGGAAAAAGCAGACAAAGGAAGAAGTGGATTGTGGTAGGAAGTGGGAGTTGGAAGAGTTGTGAGTTCTTGGTCTTGGAATGACTTTTCACATTAGAACACACCTTTTACTTTGGCTTTACTGGATGGGTTAGGACAGAGACCAAGAAGAGCCCATGATGGGGGCAGTCAGAGCTGGTAAGGTAACTCTAGTACTCCACCCAGCTCCACCAGGTCACCTCCTTCATGAGGCCAGACTCGCCAATGTGAAGTCACTTCTTGTGGTTACTGCAACACTCTCTTCACTCCTCTCCTTGAGTCGGCCATTGCTTCTCTTCAGAATACCCTCCCACAGAAAAGGCAGACATGCTTCCAACTATGAGCCAGGATCACATCCCTTTGTCTCCTCTAAGGACCTTACGGCCGATTAAGATGGCAGAGACCAGCCCTCAGGTTGGCTTAGGGGACCTTACACAATTTGACCCACTACAGCTTACACAACCTCATCTATCACCAATGCTCTGTCCCTTTGTCTCCTTGTGTTCCAACAAAAGGACACTGCCACTGTCCTTGGGACCTGCCAATTCTGCCTCAAAGCCTCTGCACTCAATGTCCCCACCGAAAGGAGTAGGTAGTTTCTGGAAAATACGCATGTCTTGTTCCCTCAGCTCTCTAACCACCATCACCTCTGGCCCACCTGGCACCCCTCTACCTCACTATACCCCATATCATGATGACATATCACCTCATTTATTCTGTGCAAGCTCTTCACTTCACAATCAATACGAAGATATTCTTAACACTAGATATTCTGAAAGAATTGTTCTTGTTGTCAGGTGCCATCAAGTCGGCACCAACTCATAGTGACCCCATGCACAACAGAACAAAACAATGTCCAATCCTGGGCCAACCTCACTACTGTTGCCACACTTGATTCCATCAATGCTGCCACCTGGCCAATCCATCTCTGTGGGGCTCTTCCTCGTTTTCTCTGACCCTCCATCTTACAAGCATGATATCCTTCTCTAGCGACTGTTCCCTCCTGACAATATGTCCAAAGTATGAGAGACAAAGTTTGGTCATCTTGGCCTCTAAGGAACACTCTGGCTGCACTTCTTCCAAAACAGATCTATTGGTTCTCTTGGCAGCCCATGGCACTTTTAGTATTCTCTTCCAACACCATAATTCGAAGGCATCAATTCTTCTATGATCTTCCTTATTCATTGTCCAGCTTTCGCAACCATATGAGGTTATTGAAAATACCATGGCTTGGGTCAGGTG
>NW_006408790.1:1885764-1905067 GCF_000296735.1 Chrysochloris asiatica | reverse complement strand
TGATGTCATCCCACAACTCTTCTGGTCTTCGGTCTTTAGTGTTTAATGTATCAAATCTGTTCTTCAGATGATCTCTAAATTCAGGTGGGATATGTCTGAAAGAATAGACTGCTGAAATTAGGGTTTTCCGACCTCGAATACTTAATAATTTGGCCATACAATTCTCTGACTTGTGTTTCTATCATGCACTTTAGCGATTGTATTATATATTTAACACTTAAAATTTCACTTAATAAAAATAAACAGATTTTCAGAGTAGAACTCCACTTTCTACAAAACTATTTAACTCATGTAATAAGTAGTAATTGAACATAATCTCAAAAATATTAAAAGACAGATTTTAAAAAAAAACAACCTTACATCATTTGTGTTAACATGCCAAGCCATATCCCCATAGGAAACCAGTTGTCCATTAACATAACACCGAATTTCACTGTTCCTCCATCGGTTGTAAATGTGAACAATGCTGATCATATACCACTGAAACGAAAATAAAAGTTTGTTAAAGACATCCTACTGCAATGCTTATTTATCACTGTCTACAAAGCAATCATTCATACTCATGACACCTATAAGAAACTACTTGAAGGAACTCTCTATTTCATTCCCTAGCTTCTTCCTCCCATTTCTGGTTAAACACATGAAAGAACATGCACACGGAGCACATCTGTGATGGAGACAAAGCTACAGTACTAACTGGTTACAGACCGCATCTTTCACTTAACCAAAAAAGCACAAACATGGTAGCCCAAAAGAAAGGGAAATTTTTAAAGCTTTTGTTTTTGAATCGAGAAATTATCAACAAGTCATAAAAACTGAACTTGAAATATACCTGAAAAAAAAATCTTAAAAACGTTTACATGTGTAAGAATTATAACTTACATATTTGTTAATACCTTCTAAGTAACAACGAAGATACAACCTTTAAACATTTTGGAGTAAAATTTTCAGAAACCAAATCTTGAGAGACTTCCTGGACCATGATGGCTTTAAGAGAGCTATTACTTGACAGATTATACTTACTGCCGTACATAAAATTGTTGGTGTTGTTGTTAAGTGCCGACAAATCGGTTCCAACCCATAGTGAGCCTGTATAGGGTTTCCAAGGAGCACTGGTAAACTTGAACTGCTGACCTTGTGTTTCAAACTGACTTTGCAGTCCAGTGCATTAACCCACAGCGCCACACCAGGACTTCGTACATCTGTTTTCTACAATGTTCCCATTGTAGAGAGTTACTGAAAACCAGTCATTACATGTTGAATTAGTGTTCTTATAAACACTATGTTGTACCAAATAACTTAGAGGATTAGACTTCAAATTCATATGAGTTGAGCTAGATTCCCAGTTTATTATTTTCAGCAACTCTGAACCTATTTCCAAATCTAAATAGAGGGAGTAATAATGTCTATTTGTTGGGGTAATTGTGAATATTGTAGAAAACTGAAATATACAAAACTATGTACAACAGTTTCTAAGATATTTGGCACTGTAGGATAAACACTGGACTGCTAACCGCATGGCTGGCAGTTCAAACCTACCAGCTACCCTGAGGGAGAATGATAAGGCTTTCTGTTCCCAGAAAGATTTACAACCTGGGAAATCCCTGAGCTGGTCTGACTTACTATATAAGGTCACTCACTGTAAGTCAGACTAACTCAAGGGCACCTAACAGAAGCACAGGGTAGTTCATGGAGATTTATGTATTTTTTTAAATTGCTGATTGGAATACATTTATCTTGTTGTTGTTGTTGTGTGCCGTCGAGTTGGTTCCGACCCATAGCGACCCTATATAGGGCTTCCAAGGCGCAACTGGTGAGCTTGAACCGTCAGCCTTGCAGTTCAAACAGCTTTGTAGTCTGGCACATTAAACCACAGCGCCACACCAGAACTCAAATTTATCTTAATTAACAATAAAAGAAAATATTTAGGATTTTCAAGGCATACTAGAATAATTAGGAGAAGCTTTTCAAAACCCACCTCACTCACTGGTCATGTTCCCACCAGGAACCCTTAGAATAACTTCAACATAGCAAGTTACTGCAATTGGAAATGTAGTTTTCAAAAGCCAATGTTTTAAAAACAGAAAGAAATGAAAATGTTATGTTTTAAATTGCTTTTTCTTGGTTACTGTCAATTTCATTTGGTTTTTAACCTTGATTTTTTACTATTTGTATTCTAATTGTATTAAATCTCTTCTAAACTTGCCTAATGAGAGTGACCTAGATCCTTTGCTTAAAAACATATTCTCCAAACATGAAAATTATAATTTCAAGAATCTGTATTTGTAGCCAGTTCACAGTAAGAATCAAAATAATCTGGCACATTTGGCAAACTGTGTGTGGGCCCATCTCAAAGCAGCTGAATCCGAATTTCTAAAGGAGAGGCACTGACTTTACCTAACAATTGGAGGAAAGATTACCACAGGAGTCTCTGTTGTTGTTGTATGATGCTTTTGAGTCAGGTCCAACTCATAGGGGGTCCCACGCACAACAGACCAAAACACTGTCCAGGATCCTACACCATCCTCACACCTTGTCCTTACAAATAAACCCACTGCTGCTGCCATTGTGCCAATCCATCTCACTGGGGGTCTTCCGCTTCTTTGCTGCCCCTCCACTAAACCAAGCATATGTCTGAAGTATGAGAGATGAAGTCTGGCCATCCTGGCACCTAAGAAGCATTCTGGCTGTGCTTCTTCCAAGACAGATTTACTTGTTCTTTTGGCAGTCCATCTCAAAAATCGTAACTTAAATGTATCAATACTTTTACAGTCTTTCTTATTAAGAGTTCAAATTTCATATGCATATGAGGCAACTGAAAATACCATGAATTGGGTGTCAGGCGCACCTTAGCCCTCAAAATGGTATCTTTGCTCTGGAACACTTTAAAGAGGTCTCTTACAGATTTGCCTAATGCATTACATCCTTTGATTTCTTGACTGCTGCTTCCATGAGCGTTGATTGTGAAGCCAAGAAAACGAAGTCTTTGACAACTTCAGTTTTTTTCTCCATGTAGCATGATGTTCTTTATTGGCCCAGTGGTGATGTTTTGTTTTGTTTTGTTTTACAATATCCATCTGACATCAGCAAAAATATCCCTGGTTCCACAACCTCCTCTGAATCTGACTTGAATTTCTGGCAGCTCCTTGACAATGTACTGCAGCAATCATTTTTTAAATTATCGCCAGCAAAAGTTAACTTACATGTGATATTAATGAGCTTGTTTAATGATTTTGGCATTTCAGTGGGTTACCTTTCATTGAAATAGACACAAATATGTATCTCCTACAGTCACTTGGCCAGATAGCGATCTTCCAAATTTCTTGGCATAGATAAGTGAGTGACTCTTGCACTGCATCAGTTTCTTGGAAGATTTCAATTTGTATCCCATCAATTCAAGGAGACTTGTTCTTTGCCAATGCCTTCAGTGCACCTTGGACTTTTTCCTTCAGTATCATTGGCTCTTGATCATATTCAAACATTTCAAGATCATACCTCTTGAAATGATTGAACATCAACCATTTATTTTGGTACAGTGACTCTGTGTATTCCCTCCATCGTCTTTTGATGCTTTCTGCATCATTCAATAATTTGCCCAGAGAATCCTTCAATATTGCAAGTTGAGGCTTGAATTTTTTCTTTAGTTCCCTCAGCTTGAAAAATGCTGAGCGTGTTCTTCCCTTTTGGCTTTCTAATTCCAGATCTTTGCACAGTTCATAATAATATTTGACTTTGTTTTCTCAAGCTGCCCTTTGAAATTTTCTATTTGGCATTTTCACTTCCTCATTTCTTTCATTCGCTTTAGATTTTCTACACTGAAAAGCAAGTTTCAGAGTTTCTTCTGACATTCATTTCGGTTTTTTCCTTCTTTCCTGTCTTTTTAAAAACCTTTTGCTTTCCTTCTGTATGATGTTCTTGATGTCATAACACAACTTCTCTTCAAAGTTGCAGTACCAGACTTGCCTTGGTCTACAGTAGAGGAAGGAATTCAAAGACTAAGAAATTGGCATGTGAGAGAGGATTTATCAGAAGAGACCCATCAACTCGCACATGTACAGTCCAGAGGACATACCTTGTCCCACAACACTGAGGAACAAATTTGTGAAGGGAGCCCCAGCCTCCTTGAAAACTGCTGTGATTAGTATTTATTTAAGCAAGATTTCACAGTGGGAACTGTCCTAACTGAACTAAGATACCGAACTACAATGGCACTGATTGGACCCTGTGTTGGTAGGTACCAAGTGGCAGCAATTTATCAATAAAGACAAGAAGGGGGTTGTTAATACATAAATAGGCATGTGGTCTTGCTGGTGAGCACATGGGTCCACTATACTGGGTCATTTGAGAACTTCACAATCATTGCTACGTTTGAGCCCACTACTGTTTCTTCTTCTTCTTGTGTTGTCAAGTTGGTTCCAACTCATAATGACCCTGTATAAGGTTTCCGAGGAGCAGCTGGGGAGCTTAAACCACCAACCTTGTGGTGCAAGTCAATTTTGCAATCCAACCCACAGTGCCACACTATTGTTGCTACCACTATGCAAATTTCTTGAGGATCTTCCTCTTTTTCTCCGTCCCTCTACTTTACTAAACATATCCTTCTCCAGGGACTGGTTCCTCCTGAAAATATGTCCAAAGTATGAGCGACAAAGTGTGCCAAGCCTGGCTTTCAAGGAGCATTCTGGCTGGACTTCTTCTAACACCGGTTGGTATCTTCTTTTGGCAGTCCATGGTACTTCTAATATTCTCCTCAACACCATAACTCAAATGCATCAATCCTTCTATGGTCTTCCTTATTCACCATCCAGCTTTCATATACATATGAGGTTAATGAAAATACCATGATTTGGTTCCGGTGTACATTATTCCTCAAACTGAGGTCTTTGCTCTTATACACTTTATATAGGTCTTGTGCAGCAGATCTGTCTAACGTAATACATGGTTTGATTTCTTTACTGCTCTTTCCATTAGTATTGATGGTTGATCCGAGCATAATGAAGTCTCTGACAACTTCCATCTTTACTCTATTTATCTTGATGTTATTTATTGTTCCAGTGATGAGGGCTTTTGCTCTTTACATTGAGATGCAATCCATACCAAAGGTACAAGTATTTACTTCAAGTACCCTTTGCTTTCAGCAAGCAAGGTTACATCATCTGCATATCACAGGATAATAAGTCTTCCTCCAATCCTGATGCCACATTTGTCTTCTTAAAGTGCAGCTTCTCGGATTATTTGTTCAGCATACAGATTGAATAAGTGAGGTGAAACAACACAACCCTGGCGTACACCTATCTTAATTTTAAACCATTCGGTGTTCTCTTGTTCTATTCAAACAACTGCCTCTTGGTCCATGTACAGGTTCATCGTGAGCACAATGAAGTGTTCCGGAATACTCATTCCTTGCAATGTTGTCCATAGTGTGTCATGATCCACACAATTGAAAGCCTTTGCATAGTCAATGAAGCACTGGTAAACATCTTTCTGGTATTCTCTGCTTTCAGCCAAAATTCATCTGATGTCAGCAATGATATCTCTCATTCTATATCCTCGTCTGATTATGGCTGGACCCTCTGGAAGTTCTATGTCAATGGATGATTGCAACTGCTTTTAATTATCTGCAGCAAAATTTTACTTGCATACAATATTAATATTATCCAACGATTTCGCATTCCATTGGGTCACCTCTCTTTGAAATGGGCACAAATATGCATCTCTTCTAATCAGTTGGCCAGACAGCTATCTTCCAAATTTTTTGGCATGAGTGAGTGCCTCCAGTGCTGCATCAGTTTGTTGAAAGATTTCAATTCGTATTCCATCAATTCCCAGTGCCTTTTCTTTGCCAGTGCCTTCAGTGCACCTTGGACTTCTTCCTTCAGTATAACCGGCTCTTGATCACATGCTATCTCCTGAAATGGTAGAACACTGACCATTTATTTTTGGTACAGTGACTCTATGTATTCCTTCCAACTTCTTTTGATGCTTTCTGCTTCATTCCATACTTTGCCCATAGCATCCTTCAATATTGCAAGTCAAAGCTTGAAATTTTTCTTCAGTTCCTTCAGCTTGAGAAATGCTGAACATCTTCTTCCCTTTTAGTTTTCTAACTCTAGGTCTTTGCACATTTCGTTACATTATATTTTTAAAAGAACTATAATTGTTCAAATCTGAGCTGCTCCTTGGAAACCCTACATAGGGTCGCTAGGAGTCATAACCAACTCGATGGCACTGAAACAACAACATATAAATAGTATGTGTACATCAAATATTTTTGCCTTGATCATTTATGAAATGTAAGATGAAAATGGTGTCAGTGCAGCTTTTTTATCATTAGGTACAAGATGTTATTGCTGTTAAGTGCCATCAAGTCAGTTCCAACTCATCCCAACCCTACACAGGGTTTTCAAATAGCACTGCATGGGTTTGAACCACCAACCTTGTGGTGAGCAGGTCCAGTGCTTATCTTACATCAGGTACACGAGAACTTCATTAGGTACAAGTATGACTTCACAATTGTCTTTATTTAGAGATTATGTATGTGGTTTAAGGAGATATGTACAGGTGCCAAGTTGACAAGGAGTGGACTTTGATCATTAAGGTTGTGTGCCAACTTGACTGGACCAGAATCCTCAGTGATTTGGCAACTGAAACGTAGTTATCCCCATAATGGGATCTAATACGGTGTAATTAACTACAAGGAGTTCTGCTGTGAGAAGACAATCTTTTGAAAAGATGTTTCCTCAGGGGGTGTTGGCTTGCTTCCAATCAACCAGACACACAGGCAAAGCTTGTTTGCTCCTTCTGGGCCTGGATCTTGCATCTGGCTCATCGTACGACTTCTGGTATTCTAGACTTGAGCCAGTGACCTGCTGTATTGGCTGCCCACCTGACTGACTGACTGACTGACTGACTGACTGACTGCCTGTCACTGACCTGGACTTGGGACTCCTCCACCTCTACAACTGTGTTATTCATTTCCTTGATATTAACTTCTCTTGATGTATACATATATAAGTTTCACTGGTCTCACTTCTCTAGAGAACCCAGGCCAAGACACCCTGTAATTTAATTTTCAGCCCAAGAACGTGCATGTCTGTAAGAGAAAGAACAGCACCGGTGAAGTTTGCACAACTTAAGAGTCATCAACCAGTTGAGACCAAAAGGGCAGCATTTCTTCACAGACAGAGTTCAGAAGGGTTAGGAAAGACGAAGGGACGGCAACAGGAGATCTGGCAGGACGCCCATGGATAAGTGTTGTCGCACTCCGGGATTCATCATCAATTAGATGAAGCACAATATGTATGAATTGCTGAATGTAAAACTGATGATCTGCTCTATAAATCTTCACCCAATTCACAAGTGAAATATATAAAAAACAAATAGATAATGGAATTTTTCCACAAACTTTTTAAAGTCCCCTTGTACTGCTAGCTCTTAAATAGAAAGCACAGATCTCTATCAGAATCATATAAAATACAAAATTTGAAAGTATCACGCAAACTAGTATTTTCTTCAGTATTGGGAAACACACATGGAATCATGAGAAAAGAAGCTAAGAAAAAGAGAGCTAAAGAAAGCAAGAAAGACATTCCTCCCTGTTAGGATTAAATTGTGTCCCCAAAACTGATTTGTTCTAAGCCCTCACCCTTATTCCTGTGGATATGATCCCTTTAGGGAATAAGATCTCCTGTGTCACGTTAATGAGACCATATCTGTGCGTGGCATGCCTTAAGCCAATCACTTCTTGAGACAGGAAAGACCAAATTAGGCACAAAAGTAAGCAAGCACAGATGGAGTAAAGCTGAAACTAGTCTACATGAAGACACAGAGATCACCAATGAACCCGAAACAGCTGGAAAGAAACAAGGACCTCTCCTCCCCAGAGCCACCACACCCTGAAGTCACATTTCTAGCTGACCAAACTGTGAGAAAATAAACTTCTATTCATTGAAGTCATCCACTTGTGGTATTTCTGTTCTAACAATACTAGGAAACACCAGTCCCAACACCAAGGTCTGCATGGACTCACCTTGCGGGGTTGGAAATCGTATTTCACACAGTGCTGGAATCCTTTCCCTTTGGACTTGAGTGATGTGACTATTAAGCAGTTACCGACAAAATGAGCAGAGTAACCAACTCCTTTACTTGTACGAAAACTGAAAAGGAAACTGACAATAGTGTAATATGCTCTACTACAAAGAACTAGCTATCTCTAATAGGCATTAAATAAGCATCGTCATAAAAACAAACTCTGTTGCATGTACCAAACACATAAAAAAAATTTAAATTACTGAAAAGAGAAGAAATTGATTGAGAACTGGGCCATTTTCAGCCCACTGGGCAGGCCTCTGAGGAGGAGAGCAATCCCATTAGTGTGGTGCTCACACCTGAGAGTCATCAATTTGCCATGGGAAGGGCAGCTGTTCTCCATGATGACGGTCAGGAGGGGGGAGGAGGAGGGAGGAAACAGGAAGCACAGCAAGTAGGCTAAGTGACGGTACACTGAACTGTTACAAATTTCAAATACAAAAATCACAAGAGCATGTGAATGACCTGATCTGGCAAACAGATCACCCCAACCTCCAGGCCTACGTGTCCCTAGCTAATACAGAACCCATTTAGAGGTTTTCCTGAGGCTGCTGCTGCATCTTTGACTATAGCTTAGAGATGCTGCAGCTATTCAAGACATGGACTGCAAGTCTACTTATAGACAATGACGCATACAATTGTTATCCACATAATATCTTTCATAATAAAACTTGCTGTTGTGAAGTGTCACCGAGTCAGTTCCCACCCATAGTAACCCCACATAGGGTTTCTGAGGAGCAGCTGGTGAGTTTGAATCACCGACCTTGCTTACGAGCTTACAAGCTCGTTTTGTTTTACTTACTTATTTTTGTCCTTATATTTCTCAGTCAATTATCGTTCTAAGAGCTTTCAAATTTCTCTCATTAAAACATATATAATAGGTACTATTAATATCCTAGCAAGCAGTGACTATCTGATGTGGTTGGTTACTAACAACTCTTCTTTCTGTTATTATTGGCATATAAAAACTACCAAGCTCTCAGTAACACAGATGTCTACTGGCAGTCATCAACTTATCTACCAAATAACTCATCGTCTTTGAGTATGACTCTCATGTTACTAAGGAGCTCTGGTAGAGTAGTGGTTACGAATCCGGCTGCAAACCACAAGGTCAGCAGTTAGAAACTACCTGCGGTTCTGCGGGAGAAAGACGAGGCTTTCTACTCCTGTAAGGATTTACAGCCTCAAAAACCCTGTACAGGGTCGCTATGAGTCGGAACCAACCAACTCATGGGACTATTATTACTAACTTTAAAAGCATATTTCAGCGGACCAGATAAAATGTGAGTGAAGAAACGAAGTGAATGAAATCTGGTCATAGTTGTGGTTTTCTTCCTCCCCCTGATCAGAGACCAGCAGTCTTCACTGAGAACCTAAAACTGAGTTGTCCTGAGGGAGATGAGAGGGAGGGGGTTCTGTAAGCCAGCAGCTGAAAAACGAGTGAGGTGGGCAGTTCAGAGTCAACAGGAAGGAGAACTGATGGAGCTGTGTCTCTCTGCTATTGTACCAGGGAGCTTCCAAAAAGACAAGGGAAAACCCCATTATCTTCTCATTCCATTGTTCCCACAAACATTTTGAAGCTCTCCCCTTCCTGTTCCCTCCTGATTTGTTTTTCTGGTATGGTGTTGTAGGATAAGCACTACTAACTACAAGGCTGGCGATTCAAGCCCACTAGCTGCTCCTCGGAAACCCTATACGAGGTCATTATGAGTCTGAACCAACTTGATGGTACTTTAACAATGACAACAGCATATGTAACCCAGCTCATGATCAAGTGTGTAAAAACAGTAGGTGCACTTAAGCATCCTTTAGGATATGGGGTTAGATAATAGGATTGATAGCATACACATACACACATATATATGAGGGGGCTTCAAAAGGTTCATGGAAAAATTCTATTATCTTTCATTTCCAATTCCTATAATCTTTGAAGCCCCCAGTAATACACACACACACACACACACACATATTCTATTTAATATGCTCTTTTTACACTACATTATATCTTCGCAAAACTGAAGTTATTAAAAACAGAAGTCCTCAAACTGAAGATGCTACTTACCAGTACAAATAAGGTTTATCCTTGTCAACGTTAATGTTATTTAATGGATCCATACGAAACCAAGTGTTTAGGGTGAAGCCATTTTGATAAGGCCACTTTGCGATAGGAGGCAATGCAATTGCCTGCAAAGAAATGGAAAAAGGCAGAAAAGTATCAGTTAAAACAATGATTTTACATGTAGAATACAATTGAGTGGGTCCCCTCAAAGTAAACCCCCTTCCAAGACTAAGACTCAATGGGAATACATGCTCTAATGGTGACCATGTTTGTCACCAATAAGGGGAGGTGAGGGAAAAACAGCAATGAAGCTGCGAGCTAAGACCTACAACATTCAATAGACTCTTATGAACCTAGGTGGAGACCTTGTTGGCCAGCAGTGTGGCAAGACCTAGGGATTCTTGGGCCCAGAGTCAGTGACATAGCCACAGAAGAATAGAGTGGAGAGTGAAGCATCCAGCTAATAAGAAGAGAGGGCATATGCACAAGAAAACCCACACTTGCAGATAATACCCACTTGACCTGGCTTTAATGACTGGATGATCAGAGCTCAACTGGAAGAAGACAGAAGAGGAAAAAAAAAGTAATCTGATACAATTTTATTAACTTGACCTACACCTATGGATGCAGTAGATCAAAAGAGTGAACAAATCTTTATAGCGAGGTTCATTCCCATCCCCTACATACACAGAGTAGACAGGGATGGGCAACTTGGACATTGGCTACCCAAAATGGGGGGCTACAAAGGCAAGAAGTGACTGGCTTACAAGCTTTCAAGAGGGAGTCTAGATCCAGAAGGTACGGAGGAAGGTAGAATCTCCACTGAGTAGTATCCAATCTGTCTGGGTGGGGCTGATGAAAGGAGATGGGGATAGGTCCCTTTTGGTACAATAGTGAATAATTGTTATCAGGTCTGACTGTGAGGGTTGGAAATGGAAAGGTGGATGTTTTCTAGCAAAAGAGGGGAGTGATTGACTTTGCAGTCCATGAGTAGAGGTCCCTGGAACCATCAAGGGAGAACAGCAGAGTGTGAGACCCTACCCAGAGAACAGTGATGCCAGAGATGGAGGCAGAGACGACAACATGGAGAGATGGAATGGCCGGGGACTCTAGAACCAGAGAGGGAGAGGGAATATGTTCTGACAACCGGGGGTGGGGGACGGGACAGGCTTGAAGGGTATACCCTTTGGTTGGTCAATGATGCATGGAGGGATTGTAATCATGGCAATGAAATGATAGACGATATGCTGAATGTAAAGCTAATGTTCTCCCATGAAAACTATCACATAATTCACACTAAAACATTATAAAAAAAAATTGAGGTATAAATACCAGAAAATTTTGATCAAATAAAAGGGGGTTCCCAAAAGTCTCGGGGAAATTCCATTACCTTTCAATTCCATTTTTTTTTTTTTACAAAATGTTTGAAGCTCCCCTGTATATACAATAGAAAAAATTCATAGATTATTAAAATAATCCATGAATATTACTCATTGACACAGAAGCATTGTAATTTTGAAACTCAGTGAACTAGCTCTCGTCTCTAGGTTTGACACTGCTTTCCACAGCGGACTACAAAGCATCCCCCTGTATTGTCCATTTTCTAGGGTTTATAGAAGTTTTTCGTAATGTGAAGGGGTTTCAAATGGCTACAGAAAAATGGAATGAAAAGCTAATTGGATTTTTCCACAAACTGTTTGAAGCCCCCTCATATTCCATTTGATTACAGGGGCTGAATGCTTAAAGGCAAAACTACTGTGCCAGAGTCCACATGGAAAACCCAGAAGTACTGAGACAGCCCATCATGATAATAAAACAGAAACAAAGGAGGGGAAGGCACGAGATTAGTCTGAACCTTAACCACTGAAATTTAGAACTATAAACAGTTCAGACCCACTCATTAGGAAAAGAATCCTACAGTAGCAGTCAAATAAAACCCAGCCATTCTAAGGAATGTGTGTGAAAGTGGGTGATTCCTTACGTTAAGAAACATGAGAGTGGCTGTGCTTCTCTCCCCAGGAGATTCCCAAAATCTCCGCACAAGCAACATGTGTATCCATCTGTCCCCTGTATACATCCTTCACATTTCTGATCATGGTCTTTCTCAAAGCTAACCAAGCAGCTTCCATATTTCAAACTCCTTAGCACACAGAGTAAGATCTAGAAAAACACCCCATATATACCATGGCTCCAGCAATCCTACTACGTACCCTCCATCCTAAAGGACCCCCCACACCCGCTGCTCGGTCACACTTGTTCACTAGTTGTGTTCCAGCTCCTTTTCTTTACTGTTCACTATACCACTGTGTCTCCCTCCAGCAGACTCCCAACGCTCTCCCAGGGCCAAGCAAGTGTGTCCCTCATCTGTGACACTTCTCTAGACTTCAGCCCCCGGCACTCAGGACTCAGTCTACTACAATACTACAACGCTCCTTCTAACAGGCTGTTTGTGCATGTGCCTACCCACGAGAGGCGGCCTGCTGTGGTGCTGGGGTTAATGCGCTGGATCGCAAGGTTGGTTTGAACTGCAAGGTCGATGGTTCAAATTCACGAGCCGCTCCTTGGAAACTCTATATAGGGTCACTATGAGTCAGAACCTACTTAACGGCACTTAATAACAGCAACACCCATGAGAGACAGCAGGTTATGCTCTTAGCGGTCAACCAGAAACTGGGCAGTTAGAACTGACCAGCCACTCCATAGAAGGAAGATGAGGCAGACTGTGCCCGTAAAGGTTTAGCGCCTCAGAGTGTGGTGTGGAGCACCTCTGCTCTGCCACACAGGTTACTAGGAGGTGGACTTGACTCCATCACCACAGGTGGGTCTCCCCCAGTATAGTTCTTTAAGAGTCAGGAAGATAACTGATACACCCATCATTTTTACTTACGACACAGAAACACATACTATGTAGTCAGTAAATAATCATCTCAAAGTAGCCATAGATTTCTAAGTGCTGGCTGTAAAAATACACACACATAAAATTTCAAATCAAACATGAAACTCTACACATAAATGAAGTTTCCCACATGAATACTTAAACAACTAATGCAGACAGCTTAACTCTCAAATATAGTTCCTCTTGATTTTTTTAAATGAGAAATAGGTTTACCTTATTTAGTGCTTTAATTGCTAGTAAAATTCAATTCTAGCCAAATTTAGCATTTCTTACCAAACTACAATGAACAGAGCTGCTTCGGAGTACCAGGATGAACATTGAGATCTACACAGAGGACACTGAATAACAGAAGGAACCTACAGAATTATATAAATGACGGTATAAACACGTGTCCTAAGACCAGTGGAACAAAACTAGTTCAGAGTTGGACTGTTGGTTTTCACTCTTTGCACAAGACCAGCACACACAGAGCACATTCTCATCAGAGACAACAGTATCATTGGAGAGTCAGAAGGCATTGTGGGAGGCAGCCTTTATCCCCTGCCAGCCCCTCCACACCATCTGCACCATCAGTCTCCTCACGCGGCCTACCGAGCCCTGAAAGAGAACTGCAACACTGGATTAACTTCAGAGATGGGGAATGAACTTCCTGACCAACTCTTCATTCATCACCATCACTAGGGGACAGAGACTGACACCACCACATCAACTCCCAGCAATCCTGCAGGACAGAGCACACTGCCCCTTAGGGTATCTAAAGGCTGCACTCTTTCCAAGCCTGAGTGATCACGTCAGGTCTTCCTGTGGCTGGCAGCGACTCCATCAAATCACCCATGAATAAACAAGGATCTTACTGTGGCCAATCTCTTCATCAGATTGTTATCTTCAACCTTTCTTTTAAAGTAAACAGTGAGCACAAATCTTTTAGTTATCAATGTGAGTTCACCTCTGTATCATTGCACCTGAAACCTCCCAGTTTGAGGACTGCACTCCTCTACCTCCTGAGCTGCCCCGAGCCCACCATACAGCATACAGTGTAGGCCTTTTCCCACACTATTGCCTCATGCACAAGGCACGGAAGTAACCTGGCATGGCACTGCTTCACCTGGAGCCCATCTGGTGTACTCCCAGACCCCCCAGTCGCTGGGTTCCAAGCGGCAGCTTCCAGTTCCTCAGTGTCAGCGGCCAGGCCTCCAGATAATGCTCTCCAGACTGCCCTGCCTGCACCTCCACATTCCTTCCATTACTCTCACGCTCTCAGTTGGAACTAACCGCAAAATGTATGGTCTTTTCCACCATAATTTGCAAGAGAAATTATTTCAGTGTTCAGATGGTGTGCTTTTAGTAAAACAGTCCATAGAAAAGTACACTATTCCCTAATTTAAGCAAGTTCATGAACTATATCATAATGGAATATCTCTATGGAAGACCTAGAAGGGTGCACGAGCACATATAAACCGTAGCACTGGTCCGTCACTGTTACATGAATCACTAGGTAGACTTCGGTACGTTCCCCACATGAGAGAACGTTACCAAAGTGTTCCGACAGAGGCAGCACAGAGGTGCCACGGGGGGAATTGCACAATACAACTCAGAAGACCTATTGTACGTGCTTAGGGCAGAGCAAGGAGGCGGTACCAATTTCGTTACCACAGGCGCTGCAGTTAGCAGTGGCCTACACAGTCTGTACACCCTTGGTGAGACCAGTGTCGGTGGATCATGCTCATTCAGAGCAGTTTATCACAAGCCCATGACGATGAGGATTCCAGCACAGGCTCCTCCCCGGATAGCAGCCATTCCACACCACAGAAATCAGGCGGCCCTGGGGTGAGGGCGGCCAGAGTCCCGCTCACGGAGGAACTCTGCTCCCTTGTGGAGCTTCACCTTCCTCAAATGTGTAACCGAAATCATATCTTAGATAATTTTTGTGACTGAAATGAAACAAGAGTGGTAAAAAGTCCTAGTTCCTTCTTGATTTCCTACTTTCCATAAATACAGTCTTAACACAAACTACCCAAATAAACAACTCAAGGAAAACCCAAACAGTGGACAGTTGTCGCTAGGTGCCGTTGAGTTGGTTCTGACTCATAGCAACCTGATGCATAACGGTACAAACCACTGTCCACAGTTGTTGTTTGATCACAGTGGTATTGCCGCTGTGTTAATCCATCTTGTTGAGGGTGTTCCTCTTTTTTGCTGCAGCTCTACTTTACCAAGCACGCTGTCTTCTCTAGGGACTGATCCCTCCTAACAGCAAGTCCAAAGAGCAAGAGACATTCTCCCAATCCTCCTTTCTAAATCCCTCAAAATTCCAAGAACAAAAATCATCCACCTATAAAATACTAACAAGCTATGAAAACTCTTTATATACTTACACGTATGTATGCACACATAAGGAGCGCTGAGGGCACTGTAGGCTAAGTCCAAGACTAGTTACCACAAGTTCAACAGTTTAAACCCACCAGTCACTCAGTGGGAGGAAGATGTGGCTATCTCTTTCTGTCAAGATTTACAGCCTCGGGAAAGACCAACAGGAAAAATAAAAAATCATAATGGCTGTCTGACTGACTACTACAAGAACTAGCAAGTTGCTCATCCAGGAGACATCAAGGCAAGTGGTCGGGTCCCCTCAGGGCAAACTCCCTTCCAAGACTAAGACTCTAGGGGAATACAAGAGCAGATATGTGCTCTGACTGGTGACCACATTCGTCATCAATAAGGAGAAGTGAAGGAAAAACAGCAATCAAGCTGCAAGCTAAGCCCTACAATGTTCAACAGACTCCTGTGAACCTGGCTAGAGACCTGGTTGGCCAGCAGTGTGGCAAGACCTAGGGACTCTTGGGCCCAGAGTCAGTGACATAGCCACAGAGGACTAGGGGTAGAGAGTGAATGTGTCCAGCTGATAAGAAGAAAGGGCATATGCACAAGAATACCCATGCTTGCAGATAACACCCACTTGACCTGGCCTCGATGGCTAGATGAGAAGAACTCTACTAGAAGAAGAGAGAACAGGGGAAAAAAGAGGAATCTGATACAATTTGATGAACTTGACCTACACCTATGGATGCAGTAGCTCAAAAGAGGGAACAAATCTTTACAGAGAGAATCATTCACCCCCTCGGTACACAGAGTAGACAGGGATGGGCAACTGGCTACCCAAAATGCGGGGGGGGGGCTACAAAGTCAAGTGACTGGCTTACAAGCTTTCAAGAGGGAGCCTAGATCCAGAGGGTGTAGAGGAAGATAGATCTCCACTGAGTAGTATCCAATCTGTCTGGGTGGGGCTGATGAAAGGAAGTGGGGATAGGTCTCTTGTGGTACAACAGTGAATAATTGCTATCAGGACTGTGAGGGTTGGAAATATAAAGGTAGACGTTTTGTAGCAAAAGGAGGGGAGGGGTTCACTTTACAGTCTAGGAGCAGAGGTCCCTGCGACCATCAAGGGAGAAGAGCGGAGTGCGGGACCCTACCCAGAGAAACAGTGACATCAGAGATGGAGGCAGAGACAATGATGTGGAGAGATGGAGCGGCTGGGGACTCTAGACCCAGAGAGGGAGAGGGGCTGTGTGCTGACGACCGGCGGGGCAGGCTTGCAATACCCTTTGGTTGTTTGATGATACATGGAGGGGATTGTAATCATGGCAATGAAATGATATACGATACAACGAATATAAAGTTAATGTTCTCCCATGTAAACTATCACATAGTTCACAATAAAACATCTTTTTTTACACTGAGGTTAAAAAAAAAGATTTACAGTCTCAGAAACCCTACACCAGGCCGCTATGACCTGCAATAGACTCACTGGCAGTGAGTTTGGTTTGGGTTTTGGTACACACTTATTTTTACATATAAGCATCTATATGTGCACAACACCACTCGTCTGTCATGGTGACTTATGAGTTGCTCTGATTCTGAAAGCTGAGCCACTAGTATTTGAACAGCAGCAGGGTCACCCACAGTGGACAGGTTTCAGATGAGCTTCCAGACAAAGACAGACTAGGAAGAAGGAGAGATGGGATACTACCAAATACTCAGTCACTGAAAGTGTTATGAATAGCAATGGAACACTGTCAGCACCAGAATACTGAATACTGAAACATGAGGAAGAGCACCAGAGTACTGTGAAGATACAGAGCTGGAAGATGAGGCCCACAGGTTGGAAGACACTCAGAATTGGACTGGGGGAAGACTGCCTCCTCAAAGTGGAGTTGACTGTGATGGGAATGGAGTAACCCCACAGAATCTTAATTTGTTTATGAGGCACAACTCAAAATGAAGACAAATATCTGAAAACATTCACTAATAATTGGAACTTAAAATGTACGAAGCATGAAATGAGAAAAATTGGAAATTGTCAGAAATGAACTGGGATGTATAAATATCGATCTCCTAGGAATCAGTGCCTGCAATGGACTGACACTGGCCGTTCTGAATCTGACAATCACAGGGTTTACTAGGCTGGAATGACACATTGAAGAGGAATGGCATCACAGTCATCAGCAAAAAGACTATTCCAAGATCTCAGAGCGCAACAAATGCTGGCAAGCATGTGGGGAAACTGGGACCCTTCTAATTGCTAGTAAAACGGTTCAACCACTCTGGAAAATGGTATGGCACTTCCTCAGAAAGTTGGTAATAGAAAAAATACCTTATGATCCAGCAATTCCTCTACTTGGTACATAGCCACAAGAAATACGAGCCAGAACATGAGTAGATATATCCACACCAGTGTTCATCACAGCACTATTCACAAACAATGGAGCTAAAAAATGGAGACAGCCTAAGTGCCAAACAACGGAAGAATGGATAAACAAACTTTGGTACATGCACACAATAGAATACTATGCTACTTTGAAGAATAATGATGAAGCTGCAAAACACCTCATAACATGGATGAACCTTGAGGACATTATACTGAGTAAAAATAGGCACAAAAAGACAAATATGGCATTAAGAACATTATTGTAAACACTTCTTGATTTCCATATTAAAGAAAATTTATTTGATGATTACTAGAGGTGGTTAGGAGGGGACAGTAAGACACAGATTAGGGATAGAATACATGAAAGCTCAGGTGACGGGGAGGGCAATATACAAAACGGGAGAGGGCAATACACAAGGTGTGGGGGGTAGAGGAACAAGGAGGATAAGGAAAGACTTAAGAGACGTACGCGTGGGCAAAATGGGATAAAGGTAAATAGTGATGTGTACACAACCTTAGACCAGCAGGGCTCTGTGATATAGGGATCAAGGCATAGTCTGAATAGGTAAAGGAGGGAAAATAATGTTAAGGTGCTTGATTGTCTTGTGGACACTGGTTTCCCCTGCCTACTATTGTAAAATAGACATTAAAGTAGTATGTTGTTGTTGTTGTTAGGTACCATCGAGTTGGCACCGACTCATAGCAACCCTATGCACAACAGAACAAAACACTGCCTGATCCTGGGCCAACCTCACAATTGTTGCCACACTTGAGCCCAATGACGCTGCCACTTGGCCAATCCATCTCACTGGGGGTCTTCCTCTTTTTCTCTGACCCTCCATCTTACCAAACATGATAACCTTCTCCAGTGACTTGTCCCTCCTAACAATATGTCCAAAGTATGAGACAAAGTTTAGCCATCCTGGCCTCCAAGGAGCACTCTGGCTGCACTTTTTCCAACACAGATCTGTTGGTTCTTTTGGCAGCCCATGGCACCTTCAATATTCTCCTCCAACACTGTAGCTCAAAAGCATTAATTCTTCTACGATGGTCTTCCTTATTCACTGTCCAGCTTTCACATGCATATGAGGTTATTTAAAATACCATGACTTGGATCAGGCATACTTTAGTCCTCAAGCTGACATCTTTGCTCTTCAACACTTTAGAAACGTCTTGTGCAGCAGATTTGCGTAATGCAATACCACTCGTCTGTCAGTGTGTCATACTGTGTATAGTGGCTTGTGAGTTGCTGTGATTCTGGAAGCTATGCCACGGGTATTTTGCCCACAGAATCCTTCAATATTGCAAGTCTAGGCTTGAAATCTTTTCTTCAGATATTTCATCATGGAAAATGCTGAGCATGTTCTTTACCAGTACACATGGAATATTCTCCAGAACAGACCATATGTTAAGCCACAAAGCAAGCTTTAATACATTTTCTTAAAATCAAAATACTATACAGCATCACTTCAAAAATTAGAAATCAACAAGAGGAAGACTTACTGGAAAATAAAATACATAGAAACTGAGTTACACCCTGCTTAAAAACTACTGA
>NW_006408790.1:1883775-1885369 GCF_000296735.1 Chrysochloris asiatica | reverse complement strand
AAGGCTAAAAGTCAAATGATAGAAAAGATAAACTGTGCAAACACCAATTAAGAGGAGATGGAAGGGCTCTATTAATCTAGAAAAAAATACACCATCGAAAAAGGAATAGTCATTAAAGATACAGAAGAGCAGCTGGGTCAGGTCAGGAGGACACACAATTTTAAATGAGTGTGTACATTATAACAGCCTCGGAGTACTTAAATATAAACTGAAAAAAGGAAAAGAAAAAAGAGGAAATACCAACTTACAGTTGGATATGCCAATATCTTCTTTCGTAACTGATGAAACAAGTAGACTAACATCTATACACACAGAAAATATACAAACACTATCGGAACAAATAGGTCTAATTCCCAGTTATTGTAGTTGTTAAGTGCCATTCATCATGTCAGTTCTGACTCACAGCGATCCTGTATAGGGTTTCTAATGAACATTGGGTGGGTCTGAACTGCCGACCTTGATTTGCAGTCCAGTGCTGATCCTACAGCACCATACCAGGAGTCGATTCCCATTTATAGAGGACACCAATAACAAAACAAAACCCCATTTTTACCAAGAGCATACGGAATACATTTTAGAGAATAACGTATTTCTCAATGAATTTAAGAGAATTACAATCATACATAATATGTTCTCTAAACTCAATGAACTCAAACAGAACTGCTGACCTTGTGGTTAGCAGTCCAGCTCATAATCCACTATACTACTAGGGTTCCTTAAATTACAGGAATAGAGAAAGCAAAATGGATTTTATTAAAAACTGAAAACAAACCAACTAGAAAGACTTGACTCCCAAAATATCTTAAGCATCACATTTTTTGGTAACCATAAGTCAAAGAAGTAATTACAAGGGAGTAAGCAATAATCTTTGCACTGAATGCCAATGAAGACACTGCCTACACAAGCCTCAGGAGGGGCTAACAGCACCTCGGAAGGGCGATGGGTGCCAGAAAGTGGTTCCCTTACAAAAGAAGAAAAGCCTCAAGTCAGTTAATTATTTGATCTTTTATTTTTAAGAAGCAGAAAAAGGATCATTAAACCCATAATTCCTAAGCAGAAGAAATTAATAAAGACAATAGCAGAAATCAATAAAGAAAATAAAACTGATAAAAAACCAAGCAGTCAATGAGGCTAGAATCCTGGTGTGGTGCTGCAGGACAGTACTGGCCTGCTAACTGCAAGTCAACGGTTCAAAGCCACCAGCCACTCCTCGGAAACTCTCTACAGGGTCATTATGAGGACACTAAAACCAAAATATAGTCACCACCTTTGAATAACCGTTAAACTTGCAAAGCTTCCTCAGGAGAAGTCAATGGCACTGCCGGATATCTATTCTTAAGGGCCCTGCTGGAACTGTGGGTTAGGTGGTAGGCTGCTAACCACAAGCTGGCAGTTCAAACCTACCAGCCACTTTGTGGGGAAAAAGGATGCTGTCTGCTTCTGTAAGATTTACAATCTCAGAAACCTGCTATGAGTGGGAATCAACTCGATGGCAGCAGGTTTGGGTTTTGGCTTATATCTGTAGTATAGAAATTGAGTTTGTGGTTAAAAACCTCCCCACAAGCAGAACACTCTAAGGCTGGAATAATAAAGA
>NW_006408790.1:1875867-1883392 GCF_000296735.1 Chrysochloris asiatica | reverse complement strand
CCTCTAAGGCTGGAATAGTAAAGACCCTCTAAGGCTGGAATAGTAAAAATCCTCTAAGGCTGGAAGAGTAAAGGCACTGCCATGAGGGTAAAACCACAAGCCAGCACAGACAGCCCAGAATGAGACCCACACACACAAGGTCAGTTCATTTTCAATAGAGAGCCCCAGGAACCCACAGTGGAAAGAGCTCTCTCTTCCACAGTGGCCACCGAACACATACTTATTCATGTGTTGTTGCTGCTATGTGACATCAAGTTGGTTTCGATGCACAATAACCCTGTGTGGGGTTTCTGAGAATGGCTGATGGGTTTGAACTGGCAACTTTGTGGTTCCCAGTCCAGTGCTTATCCTACAGCATCATACCAAGGATCATATACCAAAACAAAAACCACACATACACAAACAAAAGGGACCACAGGTATAAATGTGAAAGCTAAAACTGTGGAACTATTGTTTAAGAAAATGTTTCAAAAGGAAAATACAAAATCATATGTTGTGGTTGTTGTTGTTGAGTGTCATCGAGTAGCGACCCTGTATAGCGTTTCCAAGGAGTGGCTGGTGGGTTTGAACTGCCGACCTTACAGTTAGCAATGCAACACTGACCCTACACAGTGACACCAGGACTGCACAAAAGTATATAACATTCAAAACAAAATTATAATGGTCACTGGACTTCATCTAAATTAAAAATCATGTCTACTTCAAGAAATACTATTGAGAAAACATTAAAAGAAGTCACATGTTAGGGGGAAATTTTTAAAATATCTATCAGGTAAGGAAACTTTCATCACAAATATATAAAGAATACTTAGGATTGTAAGACAAACAGCCCAGTTACTTGTAAAAGACAAACATTGCAAAAGAAGATGTACTGGTGCCCAATGAACACATGAAAAGGAGTCTAACATCCCGGGCCATCAGAGAAATGCACATTGAAACTACAATGAAGTGGTATTGAAGAACCATGTCAACGTCAAACTTGCAAAAGTGCAGATAAGACTTTGGCATTATTCCAAGTGGTTCACATATATTACCTTCACTAATTCTGAAAACTTCATATAATTCTTATGTGGTGGCGTGCTGGTGTGGCACTGTAGGATAAGAGCTGAACTGCACAGTCAGCGGTTCAAACTCACCTTACACAAGGCTGCCGAGCAGGAAGTGACTGGTTGGCACACAACAACAACAGCCCCTATACCAAGTCTAAGAACAAGTTCAAGTCCACTGCAGGTGGTGGATTCTGACTCACAGTGGCCCTACAGGACAGTTTGGCAGTTTCTCATGAAGCTAAACATACACAACAAACCTGAGCAGTCTCACTCCTAGATTCACCCACGAAATAGTCTCCGCTAGGCCCTCAGAAAGGCCTGTACTTCCTCAACAACCATGACTTCAAAAGGAAAACCAATTTTCATACCCAACCACCTACAACAAAACATTCAAAGCACTTTTAACAACAGCCTGGCCCTAGAACCCCAATGTCCATCGGCTAGAAACCAGGCAAACTATGGGCGACTCTTCTAGGAACACAACCATTCCATTCACGCGTGCGAGAGCTTTAACAGCAGAAATGATCTCAAGAGCACCAAGGTCAATGACAGAGGCTGATGCAAAAGATGGAGTACTACATGGCTGTCTGCTATGACATGCGACCCAAGACAAGTCTATACATACTAAAGAGATCAGAGACTGCAGGGGATTCTGAGCAGTGGCGCAAAGTTCCTGTGTCGTGACTGTGGGATCCTCACTGCAAACTCTCCACACTGCACTTTCACACTGGCAAATTTGACTCCATGCAAATAATTCCCTAAAATACCTGGCTTAAAATTTAAAAGTAAATAAAAATAAGCAACTTACCGCAGCACTACAACCAGGGAAATTGAAGAAAGTATCAGGACCATGTCTTTGTGGCATCTGATTCAGAACTGATAGCAATTTGACTGCATGTCTCGGCTGAGGAAACACAGAAATAAAGCAATGTCACTGCACAGAGTTAACCATAATACCTACTACAACACACTAGTCACTGGACTAGTTTCTAAGTAAAGGGAAATTAATTGTAAGTCATTTACCCAACTCTTAATTTCCATGAATAATTCAAGGTGATGGCTGTCCAGGGACCAGCGGCTGACCCCAGGTCTGAACGCCCCGGCACTTGGTCCCCCCGAGCCCAGCTTACCCACACTCCACTCTCTCCTCGAAGCATGCTGAACAGAAGCTTCAGCTCCTTGACTGTGATGCTGTAGCTGGCAAGAACCCCCAACATATCAACTAGGAGATCTTCAAAGGAAAAGAAAGTTAGTCTCAATTCCAGTCATAAGCTGCCATCTGTCAAGGCAATACACTTTTTGAAAGAGCAAAACTTGTCGCCTGTCATTGCAATATAGAGAGACACAGCTCAAAGATAACTAAATAATGTCCTCATGAACAACCATTCTCATAAAACGGTAACAGTTACTGTTATCATTTAATCAAAAATATAGTAGGTGAATTCTATGCTTTTCCATATTAGAGGTATCATTCCAATTAAGCTTTCCTATTAGCAAATACATAAAATAGGTTTTACGTATTCTCAGTTGTAGGTAGAGAAAAGAAGGCAGAAATTTGCAAAGGCACACAGACTTAACATGGCGAACCTCTTACTTCCACACTAAAAACTGAAGGTTGAATACATTTTCTTTCAGAATTATCTATTTCTCATGAAAATATATTCTTGAAATATCCTCTTGGCCTATTCACAATAACCTTTGACCACTTACGACAAGCCTCACATTTTTCCAAAGTGATTTACATCAATTAACTTAGCTGTGGGATGAAGTACTGGACAGCAAGGTCGGTTTGAACCATAAGATCGGCAGTTCAAACTCACCAGCTGCTCCTTGGAAACCCTATACAGGGTCACTATGAGTCAGAACCAACTCGAAGGCACTTCACAACAACAACAACAGAAGCAATCCTCATAAGAGCCCTGATGTGATGCTGTAGATAAGCACTGAACTGCTAACAAAACGGTTAAGTTCAAAACCACCAGTCACTCCTCAAAAATCCTGTATAGGGTCGCTATGAATCAGAACCAACTCAACAGCAATACACAACAACAACAATTAACACAACTATGATGATCCTCTTTTAAAATGAGGAAATTGAGGCACAGACAGCTTAATCACTTTGCCCAAGAACTAAGTGGTAGAGTCTGGGTTCAAACCCAGGCAGTACTAACACCAAGTGACTTATTAGATGAGGCTTTCTGCTCCCGTAAAGATTTACAGCCTCGGAAACCCTGTACAGGATCGCTATGAGTCGGAACCGACTCCACGGCACATAACAACAACAATTACATTACTATTCAATTAAAGAAAGCTTTCTTTTTATTGTACGCAGAACATAAACAAGCAGTGGTTTCATTTTATGATACCAGGCTTTCTTTATTAGTACAGCAATCTTGTTTAAAATTTTTTCAATAATATGAAATGACTAAAAACTCTGATCATCTTCTAGTGGTATTTTTCACATTACTAAATGAAAAGGACCTTTAAAAATAGCAAAGGAGCTCTGGTGGTGCCATGGGTAAGCACTTATCTGCGAACTAAGAGGTAAGCAGCTGAAACCCATCAATGGCTCCACGTGCAATCTTCTCTGTAACGCTGAGGGCCAAGGGAGCCCTGCAGGGCACGTCTACTCTGTCACGTGATCACCAGGGCCCCAACAGTCCCTTCCAGACATGACACACCCACAGCGGCCAGTGGGGTCCTCTAGGAGTCTGCAGGCACAGCGCTCAAAGCCGCCCTGCAACTTACAAGTCACAAGACCTCCCCTGTGTTTCCGCTCCTCTCTTTACAGATAATGGGTTGTGGGGATTAACTAAAACTACCTATGGTGTGAGGCTGGCCCAGGATCGGGCAGTGTTTCATTCTGCTGTGCATAAGGTCGCTAATAGGTCAGTACCGACTTGATGGCACCTAACAACCACCACCTATGGTGTTGGGCGCACAAACAAGGAGCCTTGGTGGCACAATGATTAAGATGTGCGCTGTTAACCACAGCTGAGTTCAAACCTAAAAGCTGCACTGCATGTGAAAAATGAGAGGGTCTGCGTCCATGAAGATGCCAGCCTTGGGAGCCTGGGAGGCTGCTCCCTTCTACCCATAAGCTCGCGACGAATGGGAATCGACTCCATGGCAGTGAGTTTTGTTTTAGTAGAGGCTTCGATCCTAAATTTTCATTTCTATAATGAAAGTAAGGTAGAAGCATTTTTTTCTGATGTTCATTCTCTGTTCTCCTATAACTTTCATAACCCGAGGCTCTTCTGGAGGAAAATGCGTCAAATAACAAAAAGTGAAAGTTTATTATTATCAATATTATTACTGACAAAAAGGGATAAGAGAATTAAAGAGTTTAATCAAGAGTTCAAACTCAGCAGCTGCTTCTTGGAAAGCCTAGACAGGGTTGCTATGAGTCAGAAACAACTCAATAGCACTTCATAACAACACAGACTAGAAAAGGGCAGGATGTGGACTTCTCGGACACTGCCATTCTGCATCTCACGGTTCATAAACTACATACCAGTAAACTGCAATGCATACATAACTGGAGCTCACTCTCTAAACTCTGTGAAGCAGCAACCAATTTACTTACACACACAAAAAAAAATTAGAAAATTAAACCCAGGCATAAAGATTTAAAGATTACATAATGTTCTACTATACAATATTGCACATATACACTTAAAACATATAAATGCCTATTTAAAAACTTCCAAAATTTGCTGGTAATGGGATAATTTATTTATTTTGTTGTTGTTAAGTGCTGTTGAGTCGATTCTGACCCACAGTGACCATGTATAGGGTTTTCCAAGGAGCAGTTGGTGAGTTTGAACCGCCAACTTTGCAAGTTCAAACGGCTTTGCTGTCTGGCACATTAATGCACAGCACAGTTTGGGTCACATTTGTATTTATGTTAGCCACTGGTGTGCAATATAAAGAAAACTAATTCCTATCTGTGGAATGTGAACTCGTTCTAAACAAATACATGTCTCCTGGGAAGCACTTAGAAATGGTTTTAAGAAATTCTGTAAGAAAAAAACATCTTAGAAAATATTATTTCAGTTATATACTCTTCTATAATCTGTCTGTATTCTGTTCTACCTTATTTAACGTTTTTGCTCCAGAAATATGAAGACTTATTAAAGGCCTGGGTCAGAATGTGAGGGCTTTTCTCGTATGGGAATGACTCTAAAGAGGCAGAAACTCTGGAGCCCTATCAGAACTCTCACGTCACATGACACTTGTGCTGAAGAGTCACGGGTTTAGAGAACTGACATTGAAAGCGTGAATGCTTTTCTGGGAAGAGCCGCTGCTGGCGGTCTACACTGTCACTGTCACAACGCTTGTGAAGAGCATCCTCGCACAACCAAGGAGATGGACTCACAGGGAGGTAAGGGGAGGAGAGCAGGAAACCACAGATTTAAGCGTCACTGCTGGAATCGAGCATCACATGCAAATATGTTCATGTTATTCTGAAATTTCATGCCTATATAGTTTTGTTTCATGATGTATCTGTGTTTACTTTAATACAAAAGCCTGTATTCAAAATATTTCCATGAAGCGGGCAGTTAGTGTTCCTGTCCGGGTGGCATGCATGCCTATCACGAGAACACGGAGCTGGAGAATTGGCTAGTGTGTCCACTAACCTGCCATGGAATGCTCATTCACTACACTAGACAACTGAGGTATGGACTGGGATCTCTTAACTAGATGAAAGGTCAATGGAACACTACTTAGGGTTACTTTTCTGATAGTATCAGAGCACATGGTATATTTCCTAGGACCCAAACAAAGTCGGCGATGGTCCAGCTCATCAGAAGTCTTCTTCCTCTCTTCCACTTCTCCTTAATATAACGCACAACACTCACCACACATTTCTATTCATCTATTTGAAACTAAGATCACATCAACCAGACTGTTACCTAGTGAATACACAGCAAAATCCCTGAATCTTCATGAGCACTGAAATGTGAGTCGTGTCATTAAGGCCCCATACCTGCTATCATGTCATCAACAGCACTCATTTTCAGCAACACTTGTTCAATTAACCCCACTTCTGTGCTCGTCTGCAAGTTCCGGACACTTTTCCGCAGGATGGCTGTGAACATGCTCCATATCTCAGCTTGGCAGGTGACATCACAGTGTTCCAACAGTTCCGTCATACACGTGATACTGTCCGCATCCTGGATGATAAAGTTCATCTCCAAGTCAAACTCTCCACCAACCAGCTGAAAGGGAACAGAGAGAAAACCACTACTGAGGGTTGCTGAAGGGATGTCCAGCAATCAAAGAAAAGAACAACAAAAATTCAACTAGTAAACCAAAGCTGCTCCCAAACATTTCAAGTCTTCTGGCCTAAAACTCATTTTCATCAAATATTTGAGGGCTGCAGGTAAGTTAAAGGAGTTACAGAAACTAAAGCTAGTAAACACAATTCTAATTTTCAAAGGAATGGCAAAAGCAGATCTCAAAAAAAAAAAAAGCACACAAAACTGAGTGGAATTCAGAACAAATTACTAATAAAGGAAGATTTGGCCTTTGGAAGTGCTAATCACTAGAAGATACAACTTATGACGAATGAATTTTCAGACATGGAAATCGTTTTCTCTTTTGATAATACTAGAGAGACAGATTAAAGTGATAGAAAAAGAATGAGCCATTTCTAATATCCATATATGAACAAGCATGAAACTGATAAAGACAACAACTTGAACCAATGTTGAAATGATGGAACATGTGCTGAAAAAAATGATTTATATATAGAGGTAGTTTAATAGAGCAGCATGCAAGTTCTTTCAATAGCCTTTAAATTAAAAAACAAACAAACTCAAATGTGAAAGAGTAAGGAAAGTTGTTTTAATGGCAACATATTTGACATGATGACCTGACACCAATTGAGCCAACATGGACTGCACCACGTGCTCCTTTAAGGGCTGTAACAGACAAAGACACACACAGTAAAAGACAGAATATATAGGCACTCCTCTTATTTGCTACTGAGCAAATCACACATGAAATATAGTTTGTGGAAAACTTTCATTATCTTTAATTCCATTTTTTCTACGAACTTTTTTTAAGTCCCCTGGTATTCATCTAAGTATCATTTTTGATGAAAAACTGACAAACTGAATATCCTTGTGTTCTAGAGAACAGGATTAGGTAGAAAATTATAACTATACATATGTAAAATGCCTGACAAATTTCAAGTCATTCATTCACCTAATATTTTATTTGTTCTCCACTGATTGTTCTAGGTACTAGGGATATGTTGTTGTTGTTGATTGCCATTGACTCATACTGACCCTACAGAGGGTTTCCAAGGAATATTGGTGGACTTGAACCGCCAACCTTGTGGTTAGCAGTCTGGTGCTTATCTCACGGCGCCACAGGACTCCGAGACAAAAATTGTTCACTAACAGTGCTATAAAGTCCACGATTAAAAATTCATGTGTCATAGGACCACTACTGTAAAAGACTAAGAA
>NW_006408790.1:1861306-1874287 GCF_000296735.1 Chrysochloris asiatica | reverse complement strand
GACTGTGTGCTGAAGACTGGGAGGTGGGGGTAGGGGGTAGTGTAAGGTGCAGGCTTGCAGGGTATACCCTTTGGTTGGTTGATGATGCATGGAGAGGATTGTAACCATGGCAATGATACAATATAGAATGAATGTAAAACTAATGTTCTCCCATGTAAACTATCTTATAATTCACAATAAACACTAAAAAAACACCAAACAAACAAAACACGCATGTGCACATATGTCTGCGTATTCCAAAAAGGGCTGATGTTGACTTACAAAGATACATAACCAAAAATTGTCAGCTGTGAGTAATAGAGAAAGCAGCAGGAAAGTCAAGACTAGAACACTTGCAGGACTGCAGGTGTTCATAATTAGCTGGAGCGCACAGTGTGGAGTCCTGGGGCAGCGCTGTGGGTTAGTGCACTGGACGGCAAAGTCGGTTTGAACCACACAGTTGGCGGTTCAAGCTCATCAGCTGCTTCTTGGAAACCCTATACAGGGTCGCTATGGCTTGGAACTGACTCAATGGTACTTAACAACAAAAAAACATAGTGTGATAGAAACAGGAATAAGAATAGCCCCCAGCTGTGCACTGGCCCTTAGTACTACTTGAAGTGCTTTCTAGGTATGAAGTGATTTAATACTAAGCCGTGACTAGTAAAGGAAGACACTATTATTAGCTCCATTTTATAGCTAAGAAAGCGGAAGCAGAGATCCACGAGAAAACCCAAATGGCCTGTCTTCATGCAAATCCACACGCACACTCAAATCTTGTCTAAGAAGAGTTCTAATGATATATTAAATTAAACATTAAACATCACACTCATGATCAATCTTTATCCGAAATTTTAAAATATAATTGTATATCATTTTTCTCTGTTATGCCTTATAAACAACTGGCCCTATGCTGATTCTGAACTTCGACTAGTAATTTTCATCTCTGCAATATGAAGCGATCTCAACTCCACTATTTTTGGTTCACTAGTGAGAAGGAGCTCTGGTAGCGTAGTGGTTACGAGTCGGGCTGCTAACCTCAAGGTCAGCAGTTCAAAACTACCAGCTGTTCCGTGGGAGAAAGATGAGGCATTCTGCTCCCGTAAAGATTTATAGCCTAGGAAACCCTGTGCAGGGTCACTATGAGTGGGAACTGACTCCACAGTACGTTACAACAACAACAACAACAGTGAGAATTACAGACAGGCTTAGCAGACTCCGGGTTCTGTTCCAACCCACCGTCATAGAGAAATGTTGTAATAAAGTGAGTCACAAAAATTGTCTGGTTTCCCCAGTGCACATCAAAGTGAAGTGGGTAATGGCAAAATGAAAACAGTCTGAAATATCTCGAGAATGGTCAAAGTGTGACACAGAGACAGTAAGTGAGCACATACTCTTGGAAAAATGGTGCCAACTGACCTGCTCTATGCAGGATGGCCACAAACCTTCCACAGCAAATCAGAACACAGCATAATAACGTGTACCTGCACCACTGTAGTTCTGAGTTTAGCTCTGAGGTCACGCATCATGGCTGAGTGACTTCAATGCAATTACTTCTCTAAGCATCAGTTACTGAATCTACAAAATGGGAATCAAAGTTTCTATCTAAAAGTTGCTGTGAGGATTCAATGAGATCACTGGGATACTAAACACTTAGGTACAATGCCAGGAACATAATTAGCATTCAGCTCAACATTATCAGTCCTCAGTCCTCTTTATTCCTGGCTTCAAGCTACCAAACTTGGCCATTTAGAACATACCTCCGAAATCCATGGGACTCAGAAAACCTGAGCCTTTCTGTTCCCAGCAAACACTAACATCATTATAGACCAGGTACTCTGTTAAACCTTTTACTGTTTACTGAAGTGCTATCAAACCAACTCAAATACCATTTTGGCCAGGCCATGGTCACATGTTTATTACTGTACGTGCACTTGAGTGGGATCAGTGACTGAGGAAGGTTCTCCATCAGTGAACCATGTGAAGAAGGATCATAGATTACACTGTACCCCCAAGTCTGTGGAGGCTGTGTGGCTGGGCCACGACTCTCAGTGATTAGCCAGTCCCATAAGGATGCATTGGGGCACTTAGGGGATGGTCCCACCTGATGTGATAAGCCAGTACGAGGATAAGGGTGAGCTGCAACACCCTTAATCCCATCACGGCCCTCATCTGAAGTAAGGAAGCTTCCCAGGAGGGTGGCCTGTAACATCTTTTGGCGTGAACTGAGAGCAAGAAGAGCCAGGAGTGGACTACATCCTTTGGACCTGGGGTCCTTGGATCGTAAAGTTTTTAGGCCCAGAGGATGATTGATGCCAAGACACATGGAGATCTCAGGGAACACTGGGCCTACTGATGCTGCAAAGAGACAGGGACCTTTCCCTAGAGCCAACAAAGAAAGCCTTTCCCTAACGCTGGTAATCTGGATGCGGACTTCTAACCTCCTCAGTGGGGACAGAATCAATTTTTTCTATTAAAGTCATTCACTTCTGGTTACTTCTGTTGTTGATAGGTGCTATCGAGTTGGTACCGACTCATAGCGACCTTATGCACAACAGAACGAAAAACTGCCGGATCCTGGGCCAACCTCACTACTGTTGCCACGCTTGAGTCCATCGATGCTGCCACTTGGCCAATCCATCTCGCTGGGGGTCCTCCTCTTTTTCTCTGACCCTCCACCTTACCAAACATGATGTCCTTCTCCAGCGACTGGTCCCTCCTGACAATATGTCTGAAGTATGAGAGATGAAGTTTGGCCATCTTGGCCTCCAAGGAGCACTCTGGCTATACTTCTTCCAACACAGATCTATTGGTTCTTTTGGCAGTCCATGGCACTTTCAGTATTCTCCTCCAACACCATAACTCAAAAGCATCAATTCTTCTACGATCTTCCTTATTCACTGTCCAGCTTTCACATCTATATGAGGTTATTGAAAATACCATGGCCTGGGTCAGGCGCACCTTAGTCTTCAAGCTGACATCTCTGCTCTTCAACACTTTAAAAAGTTCCTGTGCAGCAGATTTGCCTAATGCAATATGTCATCTGATCTCTTGACAGCTGCTTCCATGAGTGTTGATGGTTGATCCAAGAAGAATGAAGTCCTTGACAACTTCAATCTTTTCTCTGTTGATAAGAATGTTGTTTATTGGTCCAGTGGTGAGGATTTTTGTTTTCCTGACATTGAGATATAATCCATACCAAAGGCTGTGTTCCTTGATCTTCATCAGTAAATGTTTCAAGTCCTCTTCAGTTTCAGCAGCTGGTGTACCACCACCACTTGTCTGTCTGTCTGTCTGTCAGTTTGTCCTACTGTGGTGGCTTGTGAGTTGCTGTGATTCTGGAAGCTACGCCACTGGTATTTTAAATACCCACAGGGTCACCCATGGTGGACAGGTTTCAGATGAGCTTCCAGACGAAGACAGACTAGGAAGAAGGAGTGACGAACTCCTTCAGAAGATTTTGTCACTGAAAACCTTATGAGGAGCAGACACACTTCTGCTGTAGCAGCACTAAAAACTAAGACACAAAGGAAAACGGTCTGAGAATCGCTGATGTGGAGAGTTGCTGCTACAACTAATAGAAGCAGATACTGAACTTTAAGCTTTTGAGCCTCTGAATACATTTGGTTAAGAATCAGTGTCCTCCCAACTGAGAGGACAGTGAAGAGTCTGACACAGGGACTGTAACAAGGGGCTCAAACAGAGCTCCCATGGTGAGCGGGTGAGGGTGCCACAGGACTGGGGAAGTGTTTTGTTCTTCTGTTGCACATGGGACCAGTAGGAGGCCCGAAAACTAGCTGTCTATGCTTTTGTTGTTGTTGTTGTTGTTGTTAGGTGCATTAGAGTCACTACCGACTCACAGGAACCTTATACACAACAAAACAAAACACTGCCCAGTCCTGCACCAACCTCACAATCGCTGCTATGCTTGAGCCCATTGCTGCTGCCAAGGTGCCAGTCCATCTTGTTGGGGGGTCTTCCTCTTTTTCATTTACCCTCTACTTTACCAAGCATGATGTCCTTCTCCATATATCCAAAGTATGAGACATGAAGGCTGGCCATATTGGCTACAAAGGAGCTTTAGTAAACTCTGCTACAACCAAGTATCATTATGAAATACCAGAGATGAGTTCAGTGGGGGAAGAAAACAAAGTGGTCTGCTTCTAAAGGTATTGGTGTTGTGTACCAACCACAGTGACCCTGTGGGTTTCAACTACTGACTTTGCAGTTATCGGTCCAGGGCTCATACTACAGTGCCGCACCAGGCTCTCTAAAGGAATTAGCAATTAATATTTGTAATTCTAATAATCAGGCTGTGCTACGTGAAGCCTGAAGTTCTAGCTTTCACAGTCAAGCACACAATGTCTCTGTTTATAAATCACTGAATTACAGAGAAGGGTACTGTTAGGGTCCTCTGGTTTCACCGTGGGAGCTGTGCGAATAATTGTTGTGGAGGCTGCAGAGTAAGCCCATGCTTTCTAGAGCGGGTTGGTCTTTCCAGCATTTATTTTCACTTTCAATGCATTAACGCTGACTGCTGAATGAAACCATCACTCTGAAATTAGAATATTTCTATCTCCCACGTGTTACGCTGTTGCTGTTAGTGCTGTTGAGTCAGTTCCAACTCACAGGACCCTCTATAGGGTTTCCGAGGAGCAGCTGGTAAATCTGAACTGCCAACCTTGTGGTCTACAGTCCAGCGTTGATCACAGAGCAACAAATACACTTACGAGTGGCACAATATTGATTAACGGCTGAAGCATGCAAGTAAACCGTGGAAACAGCAGCCTTTACTACTGAAACCATTCTCTAGCAGAGCTGTAAGGAAAAGGTATCATCACAGAAGGAAACTGAAGACAAGTGAGAGCCACACACCATGATCAAGGTCACACTGCCAGTCAGTGTCCAGCCAGGAGGCAAAGCTGGACTAGAGCATGAGCACAAACACCCTGCTACAAAGCCAATGACATGAGACCAAACAAAGAGAGAAGGGCCCTTATGTCTATATGCTTATCTTTCCTCTTTGAAGAAACTAGTACTTTACAAAATGCTGTGTGGGCTAAAGTGGGGAGAAAGACAGAGAGTTTTGTGGGTTAAAAATGAAACTCGAGACAGTAAGCCATGGTAAATGCTTAAAGCATTTCAGCAAGTAGAAGACTTTGGAGATACAAGATAATACCTCCAAGCAATAATAAAAAAATAAATAAAACTCTCTTATAGGAAAACATTTAGAAAAACAAGGGAACATAGCTAACTCCTAACCTCAGGAAGACAGTGAAAACATCTGTTCTGAGAAAAGTACACCAAGTCACTGTGGCCACAATATTAATGATTTTAAAACCAATATAGAGAATTACTATAAATTTGAACATGTAGTTGAAATACTCAGACTTTAAGGGTGTTGTTTTTATGCAGTCTTTTCCCTAAAAAGGATCACCACTGCAAGAGACACACTCCAGAAAGGGGCTTCCGGCTCAAGAGTCAGTGAAAAGTGAATTTATATGACGTAAGTATCATGGTGGTTTTCATAGCAAGCCTTACATTTATTTGCATTTATTTCTGAATACAAAGTTGTCATGCAAACTGGAGGCATGGAAATATAAAGTCTTCAGAAAGCTTTATGGTGGTGGTGGTTATGTGCTGTGGAGTCGGTTCCGACTCATAGCGACCCTGCACAGGGTTTCTGAGGCTGCAAATCTTTACAGGAGCAGAAAGCCTCATCTTTCTCCTGCGGAGCAGCTGGTAGTTTTGAACTGCTGACCTTGCGGTTCGCAGCCCGATTCGTAACCACTATGCTACCAGAGCTCCTGTCAGAAAGCTTTATAATTGCTAGCAATTTGAGGGGTTTGTTTGCTGTTGTAAACATTAGAGTCCTTTATTTGAAAGTTCAGATTATTAGTTACGATAACATGGGATTAGTCAGTATTCATTAATTAAGTCAATGGAACAAACATTATAGAGCAGTAGAATTTCTTTGCAACTTACTCTTTTGGATAAACTCTAAACTTGGTAAGGATGCTTATAAAACTTCAAGGAGATTCTATGAAAATGGAATGGAACACAAACTTCATTGGCCATACATGAAAAAGAACAGAGACTTTGCACAAATCCATTCAAGTCACTAAACAAATAACTGCAACCCACCACAGTTAGCACAGAAACCACAGGGAGAAGGGAGAATCTTATTCCTACAACTGCAATATTCTACAATTTTAAAAGCCCAGTTTTCAATAAAACATTCTGAGGCATGCAAGGAAACAAGAAAATACAGCCAAGCCACAGGAAAACGGAAAAGAAGAGGAAGTACCCCAGAGGAAGCCTAGGCAATTTATTTACTAGACAATTTATTTATTACTGTCTATAAGAACTGAATGCTCAAAGGACTAAAGAAAACCATGGATGAAAAAACTTAAAAGACACCGGGAAAATGATCACCTCAACAAATAAAGCAAATCATTAAGAACAAGAATTTAGGAGCTGAAACTTAAGTGGAAAATGCCCTCCAGAGGTTCAATCACAAGTCTGAACCTGATTTGAGATTCTCCAGGCCAAAACTGAGTGCTCTGTTTTGTAAAGCTCCTATTCTTTAAGAAAATATGATACTTCTAAGATGTTTTTAAATTTATATCAAAGTACAGGATAAATATGAGATGGCCTCAAAAAGTTCATGTAAAGTTAGAATTAAAAACAATGGAATTTCTTCATGAACTTTCTGAATCCCCCTCTTTTGTAAATTTCAAGAAGAATGGCATACAGTCATCATCAAAAAGAACATTTCAAGATCTTTCTTGAAGTACAATGCTGTTTACAATAGGATAATGTCCATATGCCTACAAGGAAGACCATTTAATACCACTGTTACTCAAGTTTACCCACAGTTCTTTTGGTCTTCAGTTACTAACGTTTAATACATCCAATCTGTTCTGGAGATGCCCTCTAAATTCAGGTGGGTTACGAGTATATTTAAAGGAGCTATGGTAGCGTAGTGGTTACGTATCTGGCTGCTAACCTCAAGATCGGCAGTTCGAAACTACTAGCTGTTCTGCAGAAGAAAGATGAGGCTTTCTGCTCCCGTAAAGATTTGCAGCCTCGGACACCCTGTACAGGGTCACTATGATTTGGAACTGCCTCCATGGTACTTAACAACAACAACAACAACGAGTATATTTAAGGACATATCTCGGCTCTTGTGGACTTGTTTTAATTTTCTTCAGCTTCAGCCTGAACTTGCATGTGGAACTTGCATGTCCGACAGACAACCCCTGGCTTTGTTTTGACTGATGACATTGAGCTGCTCCATCACCTCTTCCCACAGAGATAGTCAATTTGGTTACTGTGTATTGTCTTTGGTGAGTTCCACGTATACAGTCACCTTTTATGGTGTTTAAAAAGGTCTGTGCAATGAATAAATCGTTGGTCTTGAAAAATTCTATTATGGGATCTTCAGCATCGCTTCTATTACCAGCATCATATTTTCCAACTACTGATTCTTATTTGTTTCAAAACACCAGTAATTGTCTATCCATCTTGATTGCATGTTGATCAATTTCAGACTGAAGAAGTTGGTAGGATTCTTCAATTTCATTAGCACTGGCTTTAGTAGTTGGTGCATGACCTTGATAATAGTGGTATTAACTGGTCTTCCTTACAGGCATATGGATATTATGCTATCACAGACAGCATTGTACTTCAAGACAGATCTGGAAATGCTACTTTTGATGATGAATGTGACACCATTCCTCTTTAATTTGTCATTCCCAGCACAGTAAACTTTATGATTGTCTGATTTAAAATGACCAATACCTGTTCATTTCAGCTCACTATGTCTAGGATATCCATCTTTATACATTCAATTTCATTTTTAACAACTTTCAGTTTTCCTAAAGTCATACTTTGTACATTCCACATTCCAGTTAATGTATAACAGCAGCTGTTTCTTCCCATTTTGAGTTGTATACCATCAGCAATAAAGGTCAAGAAAGCTTTGCTCCAGTCACATCAAGGTCAGCTCTACTATGAGGAAAGGTCAATAGTTCAAATCTACCAGTCACTCACAGGAGAAAGAGGAAGCTTCCTGCTCCCATTAAGATTTATAGACTCAGAAACCCTATACAGGGTCCTAGGAGTCACAGCCAACTCAGTGGCCCACAGCCACCACCACCACCACCACCTTCTTTGAGGAGGCAGCTCTTCCCTAGTCATACTTTAAATGTTTTCCAATCTGAGGGGCTCACCTTCCAGCAGTATATCCAGGCACACAAACCACCACAGTGCAACAAATTAACAGACAAGCAGTAGATAAAGCTATTGCTGTATGTGATGTTTTGAAGAAATTGTCATATAAATGAAAACATAATAATTAAGAGTCACCATTTGGTGATCAGTTTCATATTTGAGTCTGTATCTTATTCAGTGTCATAAAAATTAAGAAGTAATTCCAGAGAAACAGGCATATCTATGTTCCTACACCAACCATCTACCCTTCAAGATAGACTGTTCACCATTAACATGTATTCTGAATAACTTTTAGATAGTTGTTAAGTAATAACAAGAAAATACTTTATATATGGACATAATAAAAATTAATAGTCCTGGATCCCACTGACAAACCAAAGCAAGCAGTAATCATCCGTAGCAGCCTTCTCTACAAGTAATTCCTAGTTGCAATCTTTCTGTGGTATAGAAATAAGTATACTCAAGAGTATAGCAAAGGCGTCTGCAAATACAGTCCATAAACACTCTAGGGAAGGGAGGCTATAACAAAGGTAGAAAACATCATACAACAAACACCTACTTCAAAACACAGCTTTAAGATACTTAAGACAGCATTCAGCTTTTTAAAATCAAAATCAATATGCCCACTTTCTTAACAGCTTGGTATGACTGTAACAAAGAAATATTAAATATATCTGGCTACTACCAACCATCTGACAATAAGAAAACAGAAACTGTTAATTGCCAAACCTAATAACAGAATGTAAAAAAACAGGAGGTAAAACCTCATACAAATAAAAGAGAAAGACACAAATCAACATCTTTAGTTGGAGATAGCAACAATTCTTCTCAGAAATCCACAACACACATACACACAATCAGTAAGAATACAGAAGATTGAAACAGCACTGTGGAATAAAGCACTGAACCCCACAGTCAGTGGTTCAAATCTCCAGCCACTCCTTGGAAACCCTGCACAGGGTCACTATCAGTAGAAATGGACTTAACAGCACATAACACCATGGTAGAGTCGTAACTCTGCCTGATAAGCACTGGACTGCAAACCACAAGGCCAATGGTTGAGCACATGAGTCCCACTCCTTAGGAGAAAGAAGAGCTTTTCTGCTCTCACAAAGATTATACAACCTCAGATACCCTATACAAGGTCATTCTGAGTCGGAACCAACTTGAAGTCACTTAACAGCAACAATATGAACTCCACGTGATTGATATGCAGGCGTATAGAACACTCTAGCCAATAAAAGCAGAAAACACATTCATTTCAAGTACATATGGACATTTACCTACCATGAGTCCACAAAAGAAAAACACAAATTGCAACAAAAGACTGATGTCACACAAAGTATGTTTTCTGAGGACAAGAACATTAAACTAAATATCAATAAAGTACATATCAGAAAAAAATTCCCCAACAATTTGGAAACTTACTCTAAAAAGTAACTTCAGGTTAAAGAAGTCAGAAGTAAAATAATTTTTGAGTGGAATGGTAATGAAAACACAACATATTAAAATTTATGGAATGTAGTTAAAATGTGCTTAGTGGAAATTTACTGGGGTTGTCATTTGTCAATATCAACTTGGTGTGAGCTGATTCAGTATTAGCTTTAGAGCATTAAAAGATGTCAAATCAATGACTTCAGCTTCAGCATTAAGAAACTAATTATACCCAAAGTAGGTCAAAGAAGAAATATACCGAATTTTTTTTTTTCAATCAAAGATACTGAAAGCATCAAACCAATTGGAAAAAAAAAAAATTATGAAACTTAATGCTAGGTCTTTTTTTGGAGTGGGGGGAGCCCTGGTAGCATAGTGGGTTACGTGTTGGACTGCTAACTGCAATAAGGCTTTCTGCTCCCGTAAAGATTCACAGCCTCAGAAACACTGCAGAGTTGCTATGACTCTGAACCAACTCATCTGCATGCAGCAGCAGCAGCAGCAGCAATGCTGGGTTTCCAATCCATGCAACAAAATGAGTCAGCGGGGAAATGGTGCTAAGAAATAAGGGATGATGGGTAGGAGGGAGGAGAGAGAGGAAATACAATTAGCACTATCACAAATAATAGGAACCATAACTATAAATATTATAGGAATTAAACAAAGAAGTTACTCAAATGAACAACTTTTTAAATATAAATTCAACAGCTTAGATGAAAAGGACAGTCTTTGAATGACAGCAAAATCTAACTCAAGAAGAAACAGAAGACCTTTATAGTCCCATGTATCTATCATAGAAGATACGAGTCTGCAGTTATAAACGTTCCCACAAACAAAATCTCAGATTCATATGCCCTCAAAGATAGATTCTATTAATTACCTGAGAATTATTATCAATTCTATGCAAATGTTTCCCAAATTTTAAAATGGGAACACTTTTAAACTAATGTTATAGATACAATACCATTAAAACCAAACCAGAAACAATAGAAAATTACAGCAAAATCATACTCATGAACAGACTCATAAAAATCCTCATCAAAATGTTTGCAAATCAAAGTCTGAAAAAATTCACATAAATGAAAGAATTATACTTTATGACTTGTTGCTATAGTTAAGGGCATTCAAGCAGGTTCTGACTCCTGGCAACCCTGTAGTGGGTTGAGGCTGTAAGTCTTTGTGGAAGCAGAAAACCTCCAGTGTTTATCCTACAGAGCCACCACACTCCACTGATGACAAGGAAGGTTGTATCCCAGGAATGCAGATTTGGCTTATCAATCAAAGCAATTTACCATATGTTGTTGCTATTGTTAGGGGTCATTGAGATGGCTCCAAATCATGAAGACCCCATGTACAACAGAAAACAACATTATCTGGTACCTTGCTATCCTCACAATCACTGTTGTGTCCGTCCATTGTTGTGCCCATTGTGTCGATCCTCTTCTTTGACAGTCTTCTTTTTTTTTGACAAACCCTCTCCTTTTATCAGGAGTCCTGTGTGGCACTGTGGATTAATGGGCCAGACTGCAAAACCATTTGAACTGCAAGGATTGGAGGTTCAAGCTCACCAGCTGCTCCTCGGAAACCCTACACAAGGTTGCTATGGGTCGGACCGGACTCGACGGCACATAACAACAACAACATACTTTTATCAGTGACGACATCCTTCTCCAAAGACTAGCCCCTTCTGAAAGATAAACTCTCACCATCTCATTTCGAAGGAGCTTTATGGTTGTACTTCTCCCAAGACAGATTTTACAGCCTATGATACATTCAGTATTCTTTGTCAATACCATAATTCAAAGGCATTAAGTATTTTTCAATCTTCCTTATTCACTGTCTAGTTTTTGCATGAATATACGGCGATTAAAAATATCATGGCTTGGGTCAGGTGCCTTAGTCCTCTCAAAGTGATATTTTAACTTTCAAGAGAACTTTTGCAGCAGATTTGTCCAGTGCATTACATCATCCGATTTCTTGATGGGTAGCATGGTTCCAAGTAAAATGAAATCCTTGATCATTTAAACAGTTTCTCTGCTTATCATGATGTCATTATTGGTCAGTTGTGAGGAATTGTTTTCGTTGAGTTATAATTCATGTTGAAAGTGGTATCTTTAATCTTCATTCTAAGTGTTTCAATCCTCGTAGTTTTCAGCAAACAAGGTGGTGTCATCTCATACGGCAAATTGTTAGAGTTTTCCTCCAATTATTCTACAAATAGTACAGTTTCTCAGAATATTTTCTCAGATTGAATCAGTATAATGAAAAATATATAACCATGGCACACTCCTGTCTTGATTTTAAACCATACAGTTCTGATCATCTTGATCTATATACATGTTCTGCTGACACATAATTAAATATTCTGGAATTCCCATTCGTCACAACGTTACTTATCATTTGTTATTATGATTCACAGAGTGAAGCGTCTTTGCATAGTTAGTAGAACTCAAGTAAATGTCTTTCTGCTATTCTCTGCGTTCAGCCAAGAGTCATCTGACATCAGCAATATCTCTCACTCCATGTCTTCCTCTGAATCCAGTTTGAATTTCTGGCAGTTCACGTCAATGTACTGTTACAACCATTTTTAATATTTCCAGCAAAATTTACTTACATGTGATATTAATGCTATTTTTACGATCGTTTCTACATTCTACTAGATCACCTTTCTTTGGAATGGGCACAAATACGGATCTCTCCCAGTTGGCTGGCCAGGTAGCTGTCTTCCAAATGTCTTGGCAGAGCTGAGGGAGTGTCTGCAGTGCTGTATCAGTTTGTTGAAACATTTCGATTTGTATTCTGTCAGTTGCTGAAGCCATGTTTGTTTGGTTTTCTTTGCCAATACATTTTAGTGTAGCTTAGACTTCTTCCTCCAATACCAACAGTTTTTGACCATATGCTATCTCCTAAAATCGTTGTAAGTCAACCAATTGTTTCTGGAACAAATTTACCATATAAAGAGATTTTAAAAGAAAAGCCCTAAGATCAGCTCAATAGATTATAAAAATAGATAAAACGCAAGCCATTCAATATAAAACTTCTCTGAAAACCAGAAATAACAAGGAACTTACTCAACTAACATCTTACTGGTCAATGAGCTAATAACTTCCCCCAAAGATCAGAGGAAAGGCAAGACATAATCTCCAGTCACTTCTCTTCAGCATTTCTCTAATTCTACATTGTTGTTGTTGTTGAAGTGCTGTCGAGTCAGTTCTGACCCAAAGCGACCCTGTATAGGGTTTCCAAGGAGCAGCTGGTGCACTTGAACCACCAACCTTGCAGTTCAAACCGACATTGTGTCCAGCGCATTAACCCACCAGTAATGACCACCAA
>NW_006408790.1:1791527-1860737 GCF_000296735.1 Chrysochloris asiatica | reverse complement strand
ATCCTGTACAGAGTTTTCAAGGCGCAAGTGTGGGTTTGAACTGCCTGCCTTGCAATTCAAAGTAACTTTGCAGTCTAGTGCTTTATCAGTTATTTGAGTATGTCACATCTATATAAAAAAAAAATATATATATATATATATATACATACACACACACAAACATATAAATATTTACATATATGTGATTAACAACATACATGTTGTTGTTGTTAAGTGCTGTCGAGTCAATTCCGACCTATAGCAACCCTGTATAGGGTTTCCAAGGAGCAGCTGGTGAGCTTCAACCACCAACCTTGCAGTTCAAACGACTTTGCAGTCTGACGCATTAGCCCACAGTGCCACACCAGTAGGTATATATATGTATGTACGTTGTTAAGCGCCGTCGAGTCAACTCCAACCCATAGTGACCCTGTATAGGGTGTTTCAGAGGAACACCTGGTGAGCTTGAACTGCTGACCTTGCGGTTCAAAAGATATGTGTGTGTGTGCGTATGTGTGTGTGTGTGGGGGGGGAGAGGCTAGAGGTGTATGCAGGCAGAAAGAAAGTAGAGCAACATTCGCTCTGAAGAAGGAACCATGATGTATGTTGCCAGTTTCATTACATAATAAGGTCCTTGGCGTTTACACTAAGAACAAACACGAAAGTGCTTATAGAACACCACAAACTCATTCTGTAATGCTGAGTAAGTAGACCATCCAAACGCCTGCCAGCAGAAGTGGGCGACTGCGCTGTCAGAAACTACAAGAGTGAACGCAGATTCGAATGCAGGCTGCACAGTATCAGGCCCAAAGGGAAGTGCCTTAAAAGTTAAAAAAGGTATTTTTGGATTAACAGCTCCAGTGGCATTTGGTTGGGGCAAGATTGGTAAAAACACAAAATATAACTTTATGCTTAGTTTTCCCTGAAAACAGTTGATCAGGTAGAAAGACTATGATACATTTGGGGTATATCATATCTGTAAACTCATAATTTACATTCTACAGTGCAAATACTTCCAAGCAACCACATTCATGTAGAAAGCTTTTCGACATATTAGTTTGCTGGTTTAAGCAGCCAACTACTGACATTTGGGGAATAATAACAGAGAAGAGTTCACAGAGCAATGTACCGTGGAACTGGGGCTGCAACATCTGAACCCTGAAAAGCATTTTACAGACCAGCCAACTCCAACTGTTCCCTTCATCACACCCGAGCCTTCTTAGATCAGCTTGGCATCTCCATTCTTCAGAATTTAAACTCCATGAGCTAACCGAAGCATCACCTCGCTTTCCCCTCTCCTGAATACAAGTAAACAATGTGGTGAAGCAGTTATTGCCCTGGAAATCAAGGTCAACTTATTTCACAGATTAATTCCATAGACACTGGGAGAGAAAGGGAGTTACAAAAACGGATCCCTCATAATACATGTGGGTGACTGTGACACTCCAATACCACGGTGACACCAAGGATTATAGAATGGAAGAATGCCCACGTGTCTACATTTGCAGTCGCCCTCCATACTGGCTTGTCCTCCACACCACTTTGAATCCACAACATAAATAATGGTTGTTGTTGTTATGTGCCATGGAGTCGGTTCTGACTCATAGCGACCCTGTACAGGGTTTCTGAGGCTGTAAATCTTTATGGGAACAGAAAGCCCCATCTTTCTCCCACGGGACAGCTGGTAGTTTTGAACTGCTGACCTTGCAGCTCACAGCCCAATTCGTAACCACTATGCTACCTAGGGGTTTTACAGTGATGATCACTGGAAATGAGAGTGCTGGAAACTTTTCATTTCTTCTTGACACATACATGTTCTAATGATTTGTTTAAGGAGCATGCTGGTGGTGGTGATGGAGACGACCATCAAGTCCATCTCGAGGCACAGTGATCCTGTGTGACAAACTAAAACTGCTCTATAAGGTTTCCTAAGCCGTCATCTTTATGGGAAACTTTGTCCCATGGAACCATATGTACTACGTTAAAATCAGAAGGAATAAAAATTTTTAAGTGATTCTTCCTAAAATCAATACAAAAATCATGTTCAGAAGCAGGATCGTCCCATGGTTTCCTATTAGCCCATTCTTGTTACCACTGAGTTGTTGTTGTTGTTGTTGTTAAGTGCCTCATTTTCAAAAGAACACTGGTTGGTTTCTGCTTTTATGATTTACTAGTTATTGCCATGACAACTCAAAAGAACAACTGCCAAAATACACATCACACTGTACACTTTCTGAAACCAGGTTCGTTTTCTCTGGAATGTATAGCCCATAGTGGTCACTTCATAAACTCTACTTACAACTCTTTGAAAGGTTAGAAGTTTCTGGTTACCATCTCTGGTACCAGCATTCATTCAGCAATTATTTACAAAATCCTAATGTTACTAAATACTCAATATATCAAAGCCTTCCAGAAAGGACAATCCTTTTCCATCAAGTCAGTCAGAACGCCCCTGAGAAGCCTTTGGGCATGTTCTCAGGAGGGACCAGTCTCTGGAGAAGGACATCATGGTTGCCAGAGGGTCAGCACAAAAGAGAAAGACCCTCAGTGAGGTGCACTGACACAGAGGCTACAACAATGAGCTCACACAGAGCAACGAGTGGAAGGAGGCTGAGGACTGGGCAGTGTCGCATACTGTTGGCCACGGGGTCACTGTCACTTAGATCTGACCTCACGGCAACTAAGAAGAACACTCATGGAAGTCCAACAACATAAGGTTCAGGGATCTAGTTAATGAGTATGGGATTAATGTGCATGTAAAAGAAAGAATGAGAACCCATGCCAATAGTTGGGGCTTTTTAATGCAATTGTATGTTCATATAATATTCAAATGTATCTACTTAGTCAAGAATGTTCTTCAAGTAGTAAGCAATGGTTTAGGTTTTATAGCAACAAGCACACTCTGTGAAGTAACTATGGGTTGTGTTTCATTTCAACACTCACGATAGATAGTGTTATAACATCTGAAAGAGCACTAGAGCTTCAAGTGGCCATAAAATCTAAAATCTCAATTCTAACTTCATTCAAGTTAGTAATGAGATCTTAAGCAAGTCACTTCATTTCTCTAAGGTTGAATCCCCGTCTTTCCTAAATCCAGCAGCACGAGGTTATAAAGCCTCAGGGTATAAGCTAATCCAGGTCAAGTCCAATGGGACACAATGAACCCAGGTCCCATTTTCACACAGGACTGAAATGAGCCTCTCTGGAGTCCTGGTGTGACACTGTGGATTAATGTGCTGGACTGCAAAGTCATTTTGAACCACAAGATTGGTGGTTCAAGGTCACCAGCTGCCCCTCGGAAACTCTATACAGGGTCGCTATGAGTCGGAAAGGACTCAACGGCACTTAACAGCAACAGCAGCAACAGCCCTGTGCCAGACTGCAAAGCCATTTGAACTGCAAGGTTGGCGGTTCAAGCTCACCAACTGCTCCTTGGAAACCCTATACAGAGTCGCTACGGGTCGGAATCGACTCGACGGCACTTCACAACAACAACAACCCAATGACTTAAGAGTCCTGGTGTGCCGCTGTGGGCTAATGCGTCAGACTGCAAAGCCGTTTGAACTGCAAGGCACTTAACAACAACAACAACCCAATGACTTTTCGGAAATTAGGAAGCCTTTGGATAGAAAAGCCATATCCAATTCAAGGCACCGCACACTTTAAAGAGGTTTTCTGCACATCTTCTCAGCTGCTTCTTCCAGAAGCATTGTTCGTTGATCCTGATTACATTATTCTGATGTAAGCCATCCAAATAAGCATAAAGCAAGTACTGAATATTTGGTTCCAAATGAAAACATGTAAGAAATAATGCATCTAAAAATGATAACGTTCTTTAATAAAGCAAAATTTGATCTGTATTAGAAGCACATGGGCGGCTGCCTTAAGTCCCAATCCACCTGATGGCAATTAACAAGAGCCCAATAATATTCTAATACTTCATAAAGGAGTCCATTATTCTTTTATTTTTTTAAATGTAAAACAAACCTTCCTAATTTGGGAAACATTTATCACAAACATATTTTCGTACATGTTCTCTGCAGCATGTTTTTAATAGTGACAAATGGAAAACCTAAATATTCATATATGAACAAGCTATGTAACACATAATGTGTCTAATTAAGTAATTAGTATATGTTGTTGTTGTTTTGTGCCGTGGAGTCGGTTCCAACCCATAGCGACCCTGTACAGGGTTTCCGAGGCTGTAAATCTTTACGGGAGCAGAAAACCTCATCTTTCTCCCGCGGAACAGCTGGTAGTTTCGAACTGATGACCGTGAAGTTCACAGCCCGACTCGTAACCACTATGCTACCAGACTATTCTAAATTAATTTTAGGTTGATAAAGGTTATATACTCTCAAAAACAGTAAAAAAAATAAAATGAAATGTATTAGCTAAGTAATAATTCAAACATATATACATGGTGGTGTTGTTAGGCGCTGTCAAGTTGGTCCCAACTCATAGCAATCCTCTGAACAACAGAACAAAACACTGCCCAGTCCTAGGCCAACCTCACAATTCTCATTACACCTTAGCCCACTGCTGCTGCCACTGTGCCATTCGATCTTGTGGGGGTCTTCCTCTTTTTTTTGCTAACCTTCCACTTTACCAAGCACGAGGTCCTTCTCCAGGGACTGGTCCCTCCTAATAATATGTCCAAAGTATGAGAGATGACATCCTAACAATACGACTAAAATTATGCAAATAGACAAGTTCTTCTGTCTTAGGTAAAAACCTAAAAAGCAGGCAAACCCAGTAGTAGTGCTTCAGGGTCAAACAATCAGTCATCTTTCTCCTTTTATCATAAACTCCTTGTAACTATATTCATTTAAAAATAAAATTAATTAAACTGCAAATGGCATAATAACACAAATGTCATTGTGTGGTTATATTCCAAGAATATAAAACAGGTATTTAATATTTTTAAATGCTAAAAGTTGAATACTTTTCTTCCAATTCTATATTGTACAATGTTGCTTCTCCATAACAAATTATTTTAATCTATAACACAGTACGTCTATTTGTATCATATTAGCATCTATCATATCCTATAAAAATTACTATGTAGTTGTTAAATGTCGTTGAGTTGGTTCAGACTCATAGACCCTATATAAGGTTTCTGAGGAGTGGCTGGTGGGTTTGAATCGCTGACCTTACACTTCAAACTGAGTGTGTGGTCCAGTGCATTATTTTGCAGCACCACAGGACTAATAAAGGAAACAGAAAATATAAATCTGATATAAAAGAAATGATAATCTATTTAATATACCTAACATATACATGGAACAAATATAAGAAAACTTTAAAAACAAGACATAAAGTAATTAAGGAATAGCTGTAGTATCTAATACCACTGTGTCAGTAAGCCAAATCTGTACCAGTGTTGGTTAAGAAATCTGCCGATTTTCTGCCTACTGTGCATTGTTGGTAAGTGCTGTCGAGTTGGCTCCAACACTTAGTGACCATGTATAGTATTTCCAAGGGTGGCTGCTGAGTTTGAGCCGCCAGCCTTGTGGCTGTGGTCCAGTGCTTGTCCTATAGCGCCACACCCAGACCCCTAAAGTGCATATAGTGGGGAAATGCTGGAAGGAAATAAACACTGACTCTGACTCATCACATCATAGGTGACTATTCTTACTTTCTAACAGCCTGCAATTTCCACTAAGGAAACATATTTTTTTAATTGGTAGCATAGTAGTTACGAATCAGGCAGCTAACCTCAAGGTCAGCAGTTCAAAACTACCAGCTGTACCACAGGAGAAAGATGAGGCTTTCTGCTCCTGTAAAGATCTGCAGCCTCAGAAACCCTGTGCAGGGTCACTATGAGTTGGAACCGACTCCACGGTACCTAACAACAACAAAGAGGCTTCATTTTAAGACTGGAACTTCATTATTCATTAGTCTTTGCATCAACTCAACTTTCAATCTTTTGTCAGAGGGTCCTTCTTGGGGATGAAAATTTCAAAAGCCATGGGTTCATCTGTTTCTGTGACAAACTGCAGCTGAAAGCAGAGGGGGTGAAGAAGTTAAGTAAGGGAATGCAAAAGGCAAATGAGGAAGAGCGGGGCATTTACCAAAGCCCTAGGCCAGGAAGACTACAGGACAAAGGGAGACCTGTGTGGTGGAGTGCAGAGAACAAGGGAGGAGAGAAAGCAGAAGCCAGGAGCGTGGTATGCTAGGCAGGTACCAGATCTTGAGGGGCTAAAAGGACAGACGGACATTTTCCAGCTTCAGGACAATGGCTGCTAGTCCTCTCTCAAATCCTTCGTTAACTATGATGATTAAGGTTCTGTGTCAACTTGACTAGGCCAGGATTTCCAGAGATTTGCTGTTGTTGTTGTTAGGTGCCATTGAATCAGTACCGACTCACAGTGACCCTATGCACAGCAGAACAAAACAGTGCCCGGTCCTGGGCCAACCTCACAATTGTTGCCACATTTGAGCCTATTGATACTGCCCCTTTGCCAATCCATCTCGCTGGGGGTCTTCCTTTTTTTATCTGACCCTCCACCTTACCAAATGATACCCTTCTCCAGTGACTGGTCCCTCCTGACAATGCGTGCAACGTATGAAAGACAAAGACTGGCCATCCTGGCTTCCAAGGAGCGCTCTGGCTGCACTTCTCCCAGCACAGATCTGTTTGTTCTTTTGGTAGCCCATGGTACTTTCAATGTTCAATATCCAGAGGATGTGCTTATTCCCAGGGTGATGAAACCTAATACAGGCATAGTTAGCCCTATGGTGGGTGAGTGGCTATGAGCAGCCAATCAGCTGAAAGGATGTTTCCTTGGGGGTGTGGCTCCCAATATAATATACACACAAGGGAGGGACTCTCACTTTCTTCGGCTAGGGACCTGGAACTCAACAATTGTAGCCATTTCCTTGGTAATAAATTTCTCTCTATATATGTTGGAGTCCTGGTGTGACAATGTGGGCTAATGCACTAGACTGCAAAGGCGATTTGAAGCATGAGGCTGGCAGTTCAAGCTCACCAGCCACTCCTTGGAAACCCTATATAAGGTTGCTATGGGTCAGAACCGACTTGACGGCACTTAACAACAGTATGTATGTTGGAGTCCTGGTGTGGCATTGCAGGATAATGCGCTGGACTGCAAAAGCAGTTTGAACGGCAAGGACAGCAGTTCAAACCCACCAGTTGCTCCTTAGAAACCCTACACAGGGTCACTATGGGTCAGAGCTGACTTGCTGGCACTTCACAACAACAATATTATGTTTCTGATTTTGATTCTCTATAAAACGCAGCCTATAGCGACAATAACCAAGTCACTACTTTGATTCTTAAACTATTCATTTGTTTATTTCATCATACACCCTTTATTCCCATTAAGGGACTCCACAGTTCAAAAATCACTTAGGCCTAACCTTTTCCAAGTAGGAGGTTAAGATTTTCTTGGTTCTCATTGCCAATTTTATTAGGGTCCAGCACTCCTCATGTGGGCAGTTAATCTACCATTAAAAGTGAACCCAGAACTATTAAATGTACTAATGGATCACTAATGAAGATCTGCTGAAACCTATATACACATGGAACGTAGATCCCTGATGCAATTAAATAGACTAGCTGATAATGGGCTTTAACAATTTACCAACGAAAATCAATCCTTAACAGACATTAGCCACTGTGATCAAAGGGCCATAATGTCCAGTTATTGCCCAAATGTTTGATTTGCAGACAAATCACAGGCAGGGTTGACAGCTGAGGATTTTCTTATATTCCAGCTCACCCTCCTCCTGGTTTCTGGGTCATTAAAGTACCAATCTGAAATATCTGTAGAACTTAGAGGGAGTGGTTTTATACCTCAGCTGAGCAGAGACTCAATGCTATAAACAGGTATTTCATAACCTCTGACATTACGTTGTTGGTAGGTGCCATCGAGTCAGTACCGACTCACAGTGACCTTATGCATAAAAGAATGAAACACTGCCCGGTGTGGGCTAACCTTACAAACATATCCTTCCTTCTCCAGTGACTGGTCCCTCCTGACAATGTGTCCAAAGTATGAGAGACAAAGTTTGGCCATCCTGGCCTCCAAGAAGCACTCTGGCTGCACTTATTCCAACACAGGTCTGTTGGTTCTTTTGGCAGCCCATGGCACTTCAATATTCTCCTCCTACATCATAACTCAAAAGCATCGATTCTTCTGTGGTCTTCCTTATTCACTGTCCAGCTTTCGCATCCATATGAGTTATTGAAAATACCATGGCTTGGGTCAGGCGCACCTTAGTCCTCAAGCTGACATCTCTGCTCTTCAACACTTTAAAAAGGTCTTGTGCAGCAGATTTGCCTAATGCAATATGTCGTTTAATTTCATTATAGAAGATTAATCTCACACCATTAGTCTTACACTATCACTCATTTGGACTGTAGGATCAGCAATGGACTGCGAACCACGAGGCTGGCAGTTCAGACTTGCCCGATGCTCCTCAGAAGCCCTGTAGCAGCGTCGCTGTGAGTCGGAACCGTTTTGATGGCACTCAACAACAGTAAACCACTCACTTAGACTGAAATCGAAGGAGCAGCACAGTGCACAGAACTCTGCAGGGGAGTCTGCAATAAACTAGGCTTCAGGACAAGAGGGTATGATTAGTTCTTGATAGGTGTCTTCAAGTCAGAAAGTGACCCTAAAGACAACAGAACAAAACCCTGCCCACTCCTCCACCATCCCCATAATCGTTGGTGTCCCTGAGCCCATTGCTGCAGCCACTCTGCCACTCCATCTCACTGAGGGTCCGACAATGAAAAGGAATCAATTCAAACAACGCAGGAGGAGTGAAGTGGGGCCAGAGAAGCTGAGGTGGATTCTGAGGCTTCCAATGGGACTTGGCTCTCTTTCACATCAGCTCTTTTATCCTTGCACTGAAATGAAGCAGGAAGCACGACCATCTGGCCTCCCTCCCTATCTGCTGGACAAACTTCTATTAAATTCTGTAAACTCCAAGCTGTATGCTACCGCCACCCCAAACATGCCATTTCCCCTAGACCAATTAAAAGTAGACACTTTTAATACTGTATATGTCACACTTTTGCTTGTATTTCTTTTCCTTCTCACATACATGAGATCTCTGAGAGGAGGGATCTATGTGTATCTCTAGTTGCACTGCCTGGCAAAGTGTCAAGTCCATATGAAAGACAACAGCATCTGCTGAAAGGTGGTAAAGGTGACAGACAGGGTCCGGTGATAAAGTGCCTTCAACTCCCCAAAACAGCAGCTTCGGCACTGCAGTACCTGTAGCTCCCAACAGGAGTCCCGTGGTGGCACTGTGGGATAAGCACTGGACCTAAAGATTGATTTGAACCACCAGCGGCTCCTCGGAAACCCTATACAGGGTTGCTCTGAGTCAGAACTGACTGGATGGCACTAACAACATCTCCCAATAACAACGAAATAAAAAGAATCAAACTAGAACAAATAAGATGGTGGACTGGGCGGTCAAGGTGCCCTGGTGGTACAGAGGCTAAAGGTCAGCAGTGGGAACGGAACGATGTGTCCGTCTGCTTCCCTAAAGACAGCAGCCTTGGAAAACGTACAGGACAGTTCTACTCTCTGACCTTTAGGGTCGATCACTGTAAGTGGAAATCCGCTAGACAGCAGCAGGTTTTGGAACTAGACAAAAGCAGCAGCTGGATGAAAGCCGACAAAATGGCACCCTCCTACAAAGGACCCTCGTGTCTGAGCCACAGGGCAGGACTGCAAACTGTGAACTATTCTCTCTTGACCAAGAAAGTGGGGAAAGAGCTTACCTTCTTGCAACCTTCAGACAAAAGTGTGGAATCAAATGATTCTTATCGGTGGGAGGTAAAAGCCGCAGAAAATCCAGTGTTGCTGCTGTTGCTACACGCTGCTGTCTTAAGTGATCCTGTGTAGGGTTTGTAAGGCTGCAACATTTGTGGGAGCAGAAAGCCTCATCTTATTTCCGCAGAACAGTTGACAGGTTTGAACCACAGACCAACCTTGTTGTTTGTAGTCCAGTGTTTATCCTACAGCCACCAGGCTCTCCAGAGTAACCAGTTGTTGTCAGATGCCCTGGAGTAGGGACTCATGGCTACACATCCCCTTTCCAAGGACTGAGGAACAAACAAACAAACTTGCCTCAGCCTCCAGCAACCAAGAAACAAAGGAGATAAATTTAAACGTAAAGAACGCATACCAATAGATTTCCTAGGGTCTGAGAGTCTCAAAATGATTCAAAGGCAGATGACACCCCCAATAGGGTGTTAAGATTCCTGGGAAGCTGAAATGGGAATAGCAAGCACCCAGGTTACAATAAACAAGAAAAGATAAAGGTATGACCCAGGGCCACCTCCAAGGACCAAGTCAGTTTGCAAAATAAAGCCTCTTCATAGCTCTAGGTCCTTGCCTGCAGAACCAAAGGGTCATACCATCTTTTAGTGGAATTTAGAGGGAGAAGGAAAGGCAGAGAGAAACATATATGATCACAACCCCTTGGTTTCTGAGTTTCAGATACTACAGTACCACATTCAAATGCCCCAAGTTAAACATAAAATTATATGGCATGCTAGAAGATAGTAAATTATGCCTGAATTAAAAGAACAATATGAATTAACAGGAATCGCCCAATGTAAATCTGGATAATGGGCAAAAAATATGACCATCAAAAAATGATTTGGTTGTTTGATAGTCATACTTTTCCAAAGAATTTAAAGAACATACAACAGATTAATATAAATGGAGAATTAAAACGAAAACAAGAAAAACAGATGTTTCTGTTAAGTGCAGTTAAGTTAGGTCTACCTGGCATCAACTATGTATACTGTTTCTTAATAGCGGCTGGTGGGTTTGAACTGCCAACCTTACGGTTCAACCCAACCTTGCGGTCCAATGCTTTATCCTATAGTGCCACACTAGATGTTGCTGTTTTTGTTAAGTGCCATTGAGTCGGTTCTGACCCATAGCAACCCTGTATAGGGTTTCCAAGGAGCAGCTGATAAGCTAGAACCGCTGATCTTGCAATTCAAAGGGCTCTGCAGTCTGGCGCATTAACCCACAGCGCTACACCAGGACTGCAAATACACAGTAAAAAAACTCCTGAAAACCAAAGACCAGGAGAGAATTCAGAAAGCAGCAAGAGAAAAGCCCTGTTTACTATGCAGGACCCTCAATAATCCTATGTGCCAATTACTTCTCAAAAGCACTCCAGGCACCCCAAAGCCAAGCCTCAGACAGATGGCCAACTCCTAGTGGCTCCTGAACGTGATACAAATTTGTCCTCACTTTGAAACGACAGAACTAACCCTTACACACAACTCATTTTTCCTCACAATCACCTTCACTTGCTCTAGTGCAGCTTTGAAATTGCTGTCCTGGTGTGGAGCTGTAGGATTAGCACTGGACTGCTAACCAAAACGTTGCCAGTTCAAACCCACCAGCAACTCCTCATACAACAAAGTAAAGCTAAATAAGGATGCCAAGCACCTGCAGTCAATGAGTGGAAGCAATGTATATGGAGTGCTGAACAGAAGCCTTGATCTGCTCTGTAAACTTTCTCCCAAATCATACGAAAAGGTTTAAAGGCTTACAGGAAGTAACAGTCAGGAACACATCTCACTCATAACCCAGAAACTGCCTGTGCAGAAAGGGCTGAAAGAACTGTCAATCAAGACATTTTCCTCCAGCAAAACTGTTCTTCAAAAACAAGGGTAACCAGTCTGCAACAGCTAGAGCAACAGACGATACATCTTCTAAGAAAGATCAGCAGGAAAAACCCTAAAATAAAAATGGCAGTCTGATTGGCTACTGCAAGAATATGCAAGTTGTTTGCCAGGAAGCCATCAAGGCAAGCAATCAAGTCCCTTCAGGACAAATCTCCCTCTAAGACTGAAACTCAAAGGGAACACATAAGCAGGCATGTAAGCTTGCTGGCGACTACATTAGTCTACTAGTGAGTGGAAGATGGGGAAAGGCAGCAACGAAGAAATGGGCTGAATTCAACCACGTTCCATAGACACCCACTGACCTGGAGATGTGAGAAGAGGAAGGGCTGGTTGGTCCAAAGTGTGGTGAGACCTGGGGACTCCTGAGCCCATGGACCAGGACATAGCTACAGAGGGCTAGAGCTGAGAGTAAAACATCCAGCTGATAATGAAGTGAGGGAAAACGCATGAGAACACCCATACTTGCAGATAGTACCCATCTGACCTAGCCTTGATGACTTGATAATCAGAACTTGACTGCAGGATGATAAAAAAGAAAACAATTTTTGATAAAGGAAACAAGTGTAAATTGCTACAATTTGATGAACTTGACCTATACTTATGGATGTAGTAGCTCAAAATACCAACAGAGAGGGAAGGAGTCTTCACATCAAATATCAATGCTATGTTCTCTGTGCACGGGGTAGACAGGGACGGGCAACTTAGACATTGGCTACCTAAAAAGAGGGGGCAATAAAGGCATGAAGTGAGTGGCTTACAAGTTTTCAAGAGGGAGTATACTTTAAAAGTGTGCAGGGGAAGATACAGTCCCCACTGAATAGTTGTCATCTTGTCTAGACGGGTCTGATTAAAAGGGATGGGGATAAGATTCTTATGATTCAATAGTAACTGTTATGACAAATTGCGACTGTCACGATTGTAAAGGTAGAAGTTCTGTAACAAAAATGGGAGAGTAGTTAGTCTTACAGTCCAGAAACAGAGGACCCTAGGACCATTAAGGGAGAAGAGCACAAGTGGAATGCGGGACCCTATCAAAAGGAGCTCTGGTAGCGCAGTGGTTACGAATAGGGCTGCAAACCTCAGGGTCAGCAGTTCAAAACTACCAACTGTTCCATGGGAGAAAGATGAGCAATTCTGCTCCGGTAAAGATTTACAGCCTCGGAAACCCTGTACAGGGTTGCTATGAGTCGGAACTGACTCCACGGCACACACACCATCCAGAGAAACAGCCAGAAATGGGGACATGGAGAGAGGGAGCAGCTGAGGACTCTAGATTCATGGAAAGAGAGGGACTGAGAGCTGACGGCCAGGAGGCAGACTTGGAGAATGTGCCCTTTGTTTAAATTATTATATATGCCTGAGTGTTTAAAAATAAATAAATAAATAGGTAAAATTAATAGAAATACCGTGAACTGATGGTACATGGTGGGGATTATAATCATTGCAATGAAACAAAGCATATGATTTGTTGAATGTAAAACTGATGATCTGCCCTGTGAACATTCACTCACCAAAAGGTTGGCGGTTCAAACCCGTCCAGAGGCACCTCGAAGACAGGCCTAGTGATGTGCTTTTGAAAGCTCACAGGCTTGCAAACCCTCCTGAGCAGGTCTGATTTGCACACAGAGGGTTGCTTGCCATTAGTTGGAACTCACTTGGCAGCAGCTAACAACACCATGCATAACAAAAATTGCAAAAATTGTGTATTGTGTGTAATTACAATAAAACAGATACCTTTACTAAAAGTAAAAAAAAGGGGTAAAATCAAGGCATTCCTAGACAAACAAAACTGTGAGGATTCATTACGAGACTGGCCTTGCAAGAAATCTACAGGAGAGTCTTCCGATGGAAAAGGAAAGGGCGCTAGGCAGCTTATTCTTGTGAGAAATGAATAAATGAAGGAATGACAGCGACTTCCAGAAAAGGTAATAACACAGAAAGTAAAAGGGTCATTTCAGTTTCAGTAAGTGTTGGTTTGTAACCCTGTTATTCTTGAAGCTCTATAAGAGCAAATGTGTAAGAAATACCCATGAACCCTAGTGCTATCAAGTCAGTTCCAACTCATACAGGCAAGAGCGGAGTGGCCCTGTAGGCTTTCTGAGACTGTAAATCTTTCCAGACGCAGACCACTTCCTCATCTTTCTCCCATGGAGCAGCTGCTGGTTTCACACCACTGTTCAGTTAGCCATCCAGCGAGTCACCTACTGTACCACAAGTGCTGTTGCTGTTCCGCTGCTAACTGCCATGAGTCAGTTCAAACTCACAGGAACCCTATACAGAGTTCAAAAGAAGCGACTGGTGCGTTTGATCCGCTGACCTTGCGGTTCAAACTGACCTTGCAGTCCAGGGCGGCTTACCCAACAGCGCCCTATCAGAAATGAGTATACAGTTATTCTACGGGGCATGGGATGTATAAGGTAAAAGGTGACAACAACAAAATGGGAACAGAGCGTATGTATGTTCATTTTTATGTTACTTTATTATTGCAATGTTATTTGTTGGTACCTAGCTATACTAGGAGCCCTGGTGTGGCACTGTGAGTTAATGCTCTGGACTGCAAATCCTGTTTGATCCGCAAGGTTGGCAGTTCAAGCTTACCAGCAGCCCCTCGGAAACACTATACAGGGTTGCTATGGGTCGGAACTGACTCGACAGCACTTAACAACAAAAGTTATGCTAGGTTGTTGTAAGGCGATAAGTGTAATTTTTGTGGTTCTTGTTGGTGTTGAGCTACCAACCTGTGGTTCAAACAAACTCTGAGGTTGAGTGCTTATCCTGTACGCTGTCCTGGGGAGCAAGATGAAGCTTTCTGTTCCTGTAAAGATTTACAGTCTTGGAAGTCCTACACATGGTTCCAGTGAGTGGGACCTGACTCGCTGACACACAGCCACCGCCACCACCGCCACCACCAAGAATGTCTTTTCCAAAGTACACAAAAGGGAACAGTGAAAACAAAACAGTCACAGCACAAAGAACGGCAAAACGATATGACCTGAAGGGCAAAGAAGGGATGTTGTTAAGTGTCGTCCGTCCTGTCAGTTCAGATTCATACTGATCCTGTATAGACAGGGATTCCAAGGGGTGGCTGCTAGGGTTCAACCACCAACCTAGTGGCTAGCAGTTCAGTGCTTAGCCTATAGGTGCCATCCAAGGACTCTGGAAAGAAATTAGCAAAATGACAGCTGTCAGTCCTTTCTATGGTAATTGCTTTAAATGTAAATAGATTCATCATTCCAAGCCAAAGGCAGAGAATGGCAGAAAGGCTTTGATTTATCCATACTCTACCTGCAGGAGACACATCTTAGGTCCAAGGGCACACAAGTGAAGCCAGAAGACAGTGGGTAGTGGGTTACTGCGCTGGGCTGCAAGGTCGGTTTGAAATGCAAGGCTGGTGGTTCAAGCTCACCAACTGCTCCTCAGAAACCCTATAAAGGGTCACTGAGTGGGTTCCGACTCTAGGGCACTTAACAACAACAACAAAGACCAATCATCAACTCTGAATTTCATGTGGAAGCAGACTGCCATATCTTCCTTCTGAAGAGTCGCTGGTAGGTTGGAACTGCAGACTTTTGGGTTAGCAGGAAGCACTTTAAGCTCTGCAGCACTAGGGCTGTTCTGTAATGGGAAACTTATGGGCCAGTTCTACAGTCCTGTAGGGTGGTTATAAGTCAGAATCGAACTGACAGCAATAGGTCTGGGATTTGTGTCTTCTTTTTTGAAGAGGCTCTAACATATCTTGCTATTAATAAATAACTCAGACTCACAGTATTTCAGAATGTTCCTCAAACTCATTGTTACTCATTTTCTGCTTAGAATATTCAAAAGTTGGATAACTGATTAAAGAACAACTTTAATTAACAGTCCATCATTCTGTCCTTCCCTCCCCCTTTGCACGCTTTCTGAAGGGAAGCACAGGAAGTGAGAAGCCACCAGTCCTGGTCTCCTGAGCCTTTCTCACCTGCAGGGGAGGAGGGCTCTCCTTTTTTGGATGAACTGGATTACTTTACAGTACTGATGAATGCTGACATTGGTTTTGTTTATGATAATTACGTACAGCCCACATTTACACTTCAGTGAGCAGAGTGTGCAGTGCAGTCAGAACTGGGGAACCTCACAAGCAGGTATAGGTTCTGAGAAGCGAGCCACCTGCTTTCTGGTTCCTTCTAGTACCTCTTCAGTGTCCTCCACGCTCACAGCTCACCCTGCATTTGCCATTCACCTCACACGGCTCTCCTTAGGAAGTGTTCCTTCTTGAAGCTCTCACTCTAGAACAAGCAGTTATCTACCCATCCTCAGCGAGTTCATAATTCTTTACATACTTCTTAAAAAGCATATGAAATTCTATTTAGTAAGGAAGGAGCACGCTTAAAGGGGTGGCTCTCTGGGTCAAGTGTGAACTAGGGCAGTGACTTCCTATGTGAGCTGTAGGAGGGGGACTTTTCCTCATCTGCCTCGGGTGGGCCTTAACACTCAGTAGCAGCAGAAACTACAGAATGAAGATGGCTTCTCCACGCACTCCTCATTTAGAGGGGCTGTCTTGCTACCCAAAAGCTCACATTTACAACAACAGTCAGTGTCCACCTGGCACTAAGAGCACTGAGGTGGGAGGCGAGCGTACGGTTGCTGTGCGGGGTACAGTGATGAGCCCGTTCGACTGGCCCAGGATTCTCAGTGGTTCAGCAGTTACTGCTGTTGATGTCAGTACCATTGACGAGATTCCCGCTCATAATGGCCCTGGAGAGGGTTTCCAAGAAGCAGCTGGTGGTTTTGAACTGCCGACCTTGTGGTTCCCAGTCCAGTACTGACCCTGCTGAGCCAAAGATGTAAGGTGACAGTTATGGAATGATGTGCCATCCTTCATCTTGTGATCTGATGTGACCAGTCTCCATTTTCACAGATAGCCAATATCTAACACACTGCCACAGACGGTGGCTATTGCAGCTGTCTCCCCCTTGGCGCTGGTGGGTTTGTAAGTTCAAACCCCTGTGTCACCAGGATGCCTCAACTTTTAATGTGCTCATCAATTAAAAATACTTCAATTGGAAGAGTAAGTGAACAAACTTTTCATGTAATGTTGATGGACAATATTGCTGGTCACACATGCAAACATAATTACATGTTTTTAAAGATGATACTATTAACTCACCTGTGATTACTGATAAAGACTAAGGTCCACGATGTTGGTTCTTCCGTAGTTTTCCTTTAATCTATCGTTAAGTTTCAGATGATTTCTCCAGTACCCTCATTTTCACCATCATGTCTGCCTGTACTTACAACGGCAATTCTCTTCACTTGCCCTCTGCCTGTAGTCTCTGCTCTTTAGAGTGTGGTAACGATGCTCCCCCAGCCTTCATCCCTATTGAAATGGCTATGTGGACCACTCCCATCTATTTCCTTGTTCAGAGGCCTTCTCGATGTTCTACTTTATAGACACTGGAAACATTATGTAGACTAACTAGTACATGAAGTACACAAGATTACTTGAGATCAGCAAAACTACTCTTTTTGTTGTAAAACCAAAAACCTCCAGGCAAGAATTGCAGACAGTGACAACTGGACCAAAAAGAAATATAAACAAAAAACAGGCACACAGCAAATGGTTTTTAATGTTCTTATCTTCACATCCATCACACCATTTTTGTTGTTGTTAACTGCCGTGGAGTCAGTTCTGACTCACAGCAACCCTGTATAGTATTTTCAAAGAGGAGCTGGTAGGTTTGAACCACTGACCTTGTGGTTAGTAGTCCAGTACTTATCCTGCAGCGTCATACTGTAGTGGGTGCCAAATTTCGATTCCTTCACTGAGCAGCTGTCATCATGTGAAACCCAGGTGCTCACAGGCCCACTCAGTCAGAGGACTTAAACTTCAACCCAAAGCTGTGACTGCTTTAATTACTTTTGAACAGAAGCATGAGATCTGAACTAGAATCAGGAGATGAGAACAGAGCTCACTTGAAGGAAGGTGATGAGCGCGGTGGTGGTGCAGCCTAACAGCACCCACAGTGTGATCTGGTGGGTGGCTCCCAGGACTGCTAGTCACAAAGGCTAAGAGGGTTCCATGCCAGGGAACACGCTCTAAAACATCTCCTGGATCACAGAGAACATTAATAACAAAATAACTCCATTTCTCTATGAATAATTAACTATTGAAACATACCCTAAAATTGCAATATTAGAATTGAAACATCCCATTTTATAAATTGGGTTTTGTCTTTAGCAACTTCTTGACATATAGTTGGCAGGAATTGAATAAAACATCTCTATTAGAAAACAAACCCTATTAAAGGATATTTCTATTCCTGTACTCTTGTTCCTTAGTACCAGGCCTATATTCTGCTTTCAAAAAAGAAAAGGAAAAAAAATGATTTAAAGATATTAACATTACCAAACCACCAAATGCCATCAAAGTGATTCTGACTCAGAGCAACCCTATCTACAAAGGGTTGTAAATTTTTATGGGAACGGAAAGCCGCATCTTTCTCCCAAGCAGCAGCTGATGGGTTTGAACTGCCAGTCTTGCAGTTAGCAGCCTTGTGCTTCTCCTAAGCGCCACCAGGGCTCCTTTAACATTGTCCTTGCCATTGTTGCCAAGTGCTACCTAGTCAGTTCTGGCCCATAGCGACTGATGAGCTTGAACCACCAACCTTGCGTTTCAAACTGACATTGCAGGGCAGTGCAGTAACCCAGAACTCCTAATGTTAGAGCTATTAAAACCAAAATGGACCACAAACATCTAACCCACTCTTCCTTTTCAGTCAGGCTAAATAAGGTCTACAACATTTAAATAACCTGCGCAACCAACACAAGATTAGAATACAAGTCCAAAATGAGTTATTTTCACTAACAATAGTAAAACTTTTTAACACCACAAATGAAAATAGCATAATATTAATAAAATAAAGCTTTCTTCAAAATGTTCCTTAAAAGTATTCCATATTATTAACACTACTCAGAATGCCAGCCAAGGAAGGTAAGTAAATTGAGCCAGAATATCAACACTGATTTCTTACATCATGAAAGTCTTGCTATTAAAAAAGGAAAGAAAAAAAAAACTTGAAACAGTTTGCTAAGTCAAACACTTGATTTACATTCTGGCACATGCTACTTACCTCCTCTCAGACTTAAAAACAAAACCTCACAAATATGTAAAGCTCTGGACCTCATTCTGATCAGCACTGCTCTAACGGAAAGCTCAGTGTGCTGCAGAAACTGGGAATCCTGCAGGGATCCACGATGGTGCATTTCTCTCACACAGACGGACACCGCTTGTGAGGGAATTAAACAAGAACTGTTGTTGTTAAGTGCCACTGAGTTCTTACTCATAGCAACCTTCTATACGGTTGCTATAGGGTTTCCAAGGAGTGCTGGGTTTAAACCTCTAACCTTGGGTTAGCAATCCAGTGCTTATCTTTCAGCTCACACCAGGACTCCAAAAAGGAAATGACCAGCATTCATTTTGTCTTTCTGTGGGATAAAGGGGGAGACAGGGAGGCTCAAGGTCACAAAGACAAGACAGGGTAGGGCCAGGATTTGAATTCAGATTAGTCATCCCACAAAGGCTGAGCTCTTTACAGAAATCTGGGATAAAAACGGATTTGCCTCCAACAGCATTTCCACGCTGCTTTATAAATCGATCCTATTTGTAGGGTACATTCATTAAACATGCGCGCTGACTAACAGTCTTCATCAGAAACTTTACCAAAAGTGTGTGGCCTAACTCTCTTTGTGTACATGGAAATCAAACACTCCATTATCACCTTGTCACCAAGCAGTAATAAGTCCCTTCCTACCTACCTAGACCCTGGTGAGGGTCTACTGCTAATAGATACTGCTAGACAATTTCTGAGTTGATTGTCTAGTCATTGTCTCAAAGGCTTCTACACTCCTGGGAATTATTCTACAAAGGGTTAGCGGTCACTGTCTGGGTAGCCAAACTGTAACAAGACCAACACAGCAGGTGTTGTCAGGTTACAGTGGCTGTCCCAGGTAACTGCCAGGAATCCTTGGGAATCACAGCCGCCCTGTCTAGGTATTCCAGAGACAGTTGGTAGGTTTGAACTGCCCACCTTGCAGTCCAGTACATTATCCTGCAGTGCCACACCAGGACTAAATCCTAACAAATTAAATATGATTTCCCATATGACAGGCCACCCTCTCTAAGCAATCCTGTGGCTTTGGGAGAGAGAGCCACAGGAGCAACTAAAAAACTACGAGGGTACTAACTCGTCTCTCCCGACACAGCAGCCTACAGACCACTCACTGCCTTGTCGCTTGCCCATGTTACTCTCTTGCAAAAGCACTTGCTCACCTCCTGCCTGGGCTTCACTTTCCATGTTCATGAACTGGGGAGACATGCCAACATAAATCATGGCATGACTGTATGAACTGGGGAGCCCACAGTTCCTTCACTCTAGAAACTTTTACATTTGTACATTTCTGAACTCAGCAGCTCCCTAGCAGTGGATGTGCATATTCAGGTGATGGGCTTCATTCCCCGCTCCACACCTATCAAGCAAGCAGCAGCAGATAACACAGCCTCACACCACACCTGACAAAAACAACTAACTATAGTTGTTAGTTTAATATATTTGGTGCAAACAAGCACCAGAAATGAATCTGATCTGGTTTGGAAACAGCTACTTTCCAGAATTTTCTTCAGTTGTTTATATATTGTTGTTGCTAAGTGCCATCGAATTGGTTCCAACTCTGTGCAGGGCTTCTGAGCTGGTATGTTTCAACAACTGACCTTTCAGTTAGTAGCCCAGTGCTTATCCTACAGTGCCACACCAGGACTTCCAAATTGAAGGATGGACATACCTCTACCATAGGAAAAAAAGTCAGTAGTGCAGCCTGTCCTTTGGACCCCAAAGTCCTTGTGCGCGGACGGAAGCTCCTCGCCCCAGGGACAGAAGCTGTGACATCAGAGGAGCGGGAGAGGGGCAGCAGCAGAACCAAGAACAAGGACAGAGTAGTGGGTTTCCCAGGCCACAGAGCAAGGGCTTGCTTGGAGAGTGGAGTACCTCCAGGCACTTCACCGGGGGGATGGGGAGCTAGGTTTGCCGAGCCATGGAGCTGAAATGCTCAGGCTGAGGAGTGGTATGTCCTATGGGCATTTATCAGCAGCCCTGAAAGAACTCTGTAACACTGACAGAGCAGAGAGAGGTCTGCGTGTGGGCATGGCTGAGGACAGTTCTTCCCGACTGGAAGAACTGTGCCCTGAACATCTCTGACCTCGAACTATAACCTGTTAATAGTCCTGGTATGGCACTGTAGGATAGTACAGTGGACCACAAGGTCAGCGGTTCAAATTCACCAGCTGTTCCTCGGAAACCCTATACAGGGTTGCTGAGAGTCAGAACTGACTCAAAGGCACTTATCAAAAACAACAATATTTCTCCTAATGGTGCCTGACTTCCATGTGACCACTGCAATGAACCCTGGAACCCAGCTGAGGTGAGAGGGTTCTGAGAGAATTGGTTTGGTGTTAGTTTTGCGTTCTGCTTTCGAGGGAGGGTGAGGTGACTGATTTCTGGGTTTGGTAAGTAGATATTACACCTAAATTCTGTAGTAAATATATTTTCATTGCATAGGTTTTTCTAAAAGCTTAAAAAAAGCATTAGTTTATTTCATTAAGAAACAGAGTCCTACAAATAACACAAGCAATATATAATATGGTTGTTAAGTGCCATCGAGTCGGTTTCCACTCACAGTGCCTTGGATAGGGTTTCTGAGGCTTTAAATCTTCACAGGAGTAGAAAGTATCATCTTTCTCTCATGGAGCGGCTGGCAGGCTCGAACCTAGGACCTTGTGGTTCGCTATCCAGTACTTACTCACCATACAATACACCACCATGCTCCCTCAATATGTACATTGGATATCTAGGTGAAGTAACAGCACTTTCACCCAGCTGTAAAACAACCTCCCATATTTTACTCTAATAATGTTCTTCCACTCTGTAGCGATGTTTACAATTCGCCTTCCAACAGTATTTCCTGACAATGAAATGCATTTGACTGTGTTGCCATATTGATTTCCATTAATTGTTTAGGCAGATTTCCCTGATGACATGTGGTTTTCTCACTTGTTACATCACTCAGGGTGAGGCGTCCTAACAGACAGCAGGCAGAGGAGATCCACAGTGGCTCACACAAGAAAGCGGTGTGTGTCCTCATACATGCATGTGTCTGCACACGCAGAGCACGCTAGAATACCAATCCATTTCGCTCTAGACTACTAGTGGGGCATCTACTTGAGAGATGCTTCTTTGAGGTCAGTGTTGCCCAGAAAAACAAAATGTAAGTGACAAGTGCAAGTCACAGCCCTAACGTTACATCTTTAGTAATCACATTAAAAGAAAAATGTAGATGGAAACATTTAAAATTAACTTTAATATCTTTTAAACCTGATGCATCCAAAATACCATTTCAACACGTAATCTGTATTCTGAAATGATTATTAGGTTTGCTTATGTTGTCACACCAAGGTTTCCAAATCGAGTGTGCACCTTATACTTCAGATTCCCACATGGTCCGTGCTCAGTGGGCGTCCAGGGCTAGTGGGTAACACACTGCAGTGAACAGCTTTAGACAGGTCTTGAGTCCTCTTCAAAAACTCAAGTCAAGAATCACCACCTTTACAAAGCCTTCCCTTGGGAGACTTCTCCTTTCAATGTGGCCCACTACACTCATTTCTATCATAGAATGGACACATTCCATTGCTTCTAAATGGCATAAATTCCAAGGCAGGGACCATGACATCCTGATCATGTCCTCACTTAGTATAGGTCCCTACCATTAGCTAGACTAAGCACACACTAAGTATTTGTGGAATAAAATGGATACATGGTCAAAGTTTGATTGAAAATGAATAGACATATTCACACCCAATACACTGGCATTCTGATGCTGAGTGTCTTCAAGCCAATTCCCACTCAGAGCAACTCTACAGGGCACAGTAAACTGCCCCATAGTTTCCCAAGCTGTAGTCCTCACAGAGAGACCTGGTGTGGTGCTGTATATAGGATAAGCACTAGACTGTTAACCACAAGGTCACTGCTTCAAACCCACCAGCCGTGCCTCAGAAACCCTATACAGGGTCGTTATGAGCAGGAATCAACTCAACAGCACTTAACAACAACAAACCTCATAAGAACAGAGAGCCAGGTGTTTTCTCTTGCGCGGTGCAGCTGGCAGGTTTGAACTACTGACCTTTATGTTAGCAACTAAGCACTTAACCAACTAAGCATTACCAAGGCTGCTTGGCATTTAAATACTTGAGAAGCGGGCAGGGAAAAAGGAAGTAGCTACAAACAACTGGGAAATTTTAAGAAGTGTAGTTTGTGATTGTTTGTTGTTGTTAAGTGCCATCCCTCATTAGAAGTCCAGTGCTTATCCTACAGCCCCACCCCAAGACTCCAAGAAGTGTGGTTGTTGTTGTGTGCCTTAAGTCAATTCCAACCCATAGCGACCCCATATATAGGGTTCCCAAGGAGAGGCTGGTGAATTTGAACGCGGACCTTGCATTTCAAAATGAGTTGCAGTCCAGCACATTAATCCACAGCGCCATACCAGGACCCCAGGCAATGTGCTTAGCAACCAACCAACCAACCAACCTAGAGAAGCTGCAGATTAAGCCTCATAGCCCAGCCTGCATAACTTAAGTGCAATTTGTTTTTCTTAAGTACCCACAAGTTAGTTCTGACTCACAGCGACCCTGTGTGGGGTTTCTGAGGAATGGCTGGTGGGTTTGAACCGCTGACCTTGTGGTTAGCAATATAGTGCTTATCCTACAGTGCCACAAACTGATATTATCAGTGTATATTAAAGCCTAATATCTGACCATATGCTAATCATAACATACAGCAAAACTTTATAAGATTTCTGGCTTTTCTTCAGAAAAAAACTACATCAATAGAATTGTTAACAACTAATAATATATGCCACAAATAGGATATACCTAATTACTATATTATGAATCATGGTAGCATAGTGGGTTACGCAATGGGCTGTTAACTGCAAGGTAGCAGTTTGAATCCACCAGCCACTCTACAGAAAGAAAAGGCTTTCTGCTCCCATAAAAATGTATAGCCTTGGCAACCCTATACAGGGTCACTGTGTGGGAACCTATTTGACAGCACACAACAGTACTTACTAAATGTCATTCCCGTAGTCTCTAATCATTTCACACAGAAATATAGTAAAGGTTCAAAGATAAGCACTGCCCTGCTAACCGAAAGGTCAGTGATTTAAACCCACCAGGTGTTCCTTGGAAACCCTACACAGGGTCACTATGAGTCAGAAGATACAGAATGCATTATTATACTGATCCAAAATGCCAACCACACTTTCACAAGCAATGGAATCTCTGTGGTGACTGTCTATAGCCTGTAATAATTTCTAAGCAGGACATCTTCAATTTACTTCCGAGTTTGGCAGTATAATTTGTCAAAGTAATTGGGTTCAGCTGTCAGTCTGAATGCTCTTCTGTCATGAAGTCTCCAGAATATATTAGACTACCTTTCAGAATGCAGATCACTGAACAGGTTAAACATTATTTCTAGAATTTAAAAAATAAAGAATATAATAAAAAAATTAAGTATATATAATTAAAATGTATTTGCTCAACATACTTAAAGAGTATTTGCATAGAGAAAACTACATCTTAACAGCTATTCATCCCACCCATAAAATAAGTGAGTCACTCTAAAAACTTTCTTTTGACCCAAAAACCTGGAAGAGAAAATGTGAATGGTTCCATGACCACAAGGCAGCATTCTTGAACTGTTGGCCAAATAATTTAGAAATTGGTGCTAAAGAAGCCAACTGGAGTCCTGGTGTGGCGTTGTGGGTTAATGGGCCAGACTGCAAGCCGTTTGAACTGCAAGGTCAGCAATTCAAGCTCACCAGCTGCTCCTCAGAAACCCTATACAGGGTCACTATGGGTCAGAATCAACTCGGCAGCACTTAACAACAGCAACAAAGAAACCAACTACCACTTGTTTGTCAATTTGTTGTACTGTGATGGCTTGCATGTTGCTATCATGCTGAAAGTTATGAAACTAGTATTTCATATACCAGCAGGGTCACGGGCCACCCACAGTGGACAGGTTTCAGCTGAGTTTCCAGAGTAAGACAGATTAGCAAGAAGGAGAGGAAGACTACTTCAGAATGTACCGCCACTGAAAACCTTAGGAACAGCAGTGGAACACTCTCATAAAGCACCAGAATACTGAAACATGATGACGAACACCAGAATATTGTCAGGTACAGTGCTGGAAGATGAGCCACTCAGGTTGGAGAGCACTCAAAATACCACTGGGGAAGCGTTGCCTCCTCAAAGCAGAGTTGACCGTGATGACGTGAATGCAGCAAAGTTTTGAGACCTTTTATTTGTTAATGGGACACAACTGAAAATGAGAAGCAGCTGTAAAGATACATTAAAAATCAGAACATGTAACGAACAGTCTGAATTTAGGAAAATTGGAAGTTGTCAAAAATAAAACAGAATGCATCAAGATCAATATCTTAGGCATTAGTGAACTGAAATAGACTGGCATTGGCATTCTGAACTGAAATTCACATGGTTTATACTACACCAGGAATGACAAATTCAAGAGGAATGGCATTGCATTCATCATCAAAAAGAACAAGACAGAGCTGTCTTGAAGCATAATGCTGTCTGTGATAGGATAATATCCAAACAACTACAAGGAAGACCAGTTAATACCAGTATTATATTTAAATTTACACACTAACCACAAAAGCCAGTGATGATGAAATTAAAGAATTTTACCAACTTCTTCATTCTGAAATTGTTCAAACACGTAATCAAGATGTCTTGATAATTACTTGTTACTGGAATGAAAAGGTTAGAAACAAAGTGGAAGAATCAGCAGTAGGAAAATTGACCTTGGTGATAGAAATGATGCTGGAAATCACATGGTAGAATTTTGACTTCTTCATTGCAAATGACTTCTTCATTGCAAATACCTTTTTTCAACAACATTTAAAAGATGACTATACACATGGACCTCACCAGATGGAATACACAGAAATCAAACTGACTACACCGTGGAAAGATACAGTGGAAAACTCCAGATCATCAGCAAAACAAGGCCCGGGGCGGACTATGGAACAGACTGTTAACTGCTCATATACAAGTTGAAACCAAAGTAGAAAAAAAAAAAAAAATTAAGTACACGAAAGCCACACTATGACCTTGAACTTATCCCACCTGAATTTGGAGACCATCTCAAAAACAGATTTCATGCATCAGACACTAATGACCAAAGACAAGATGAGTTGTGGGGTGACATCAAGAGCACCATACAGGAAGAAAGCAAAAGCTCATTAAGGCAAGAAAAAGGAAAAGCCCAAAATGGATGTCAGAAGAGACTTTGAAACTTGCTCTCCAGTACAGAGATGCTAAAGCAAATGGGAGAAATGAGAAAGTAAAAGAGCTGGACAGAAAACTTCAAAGGGCAGCAGGAGCAGTCAAACTCAAGTATTATTATGAAATAGAAAACCAAAAGGGAAGAACACACTCAGAATTTCTCAAGCTGAAAGAACTAAAGAAAAATTTAAGGCTCGACTTACAATACTGAAGGATTCTAACAGATTCCTGGTATAGTGCTGCAGGATAATGCAGTCGCTTTACCCAGCAGTCTCTCCTTAGAAATCCTAGACAGTACCTCTATGAGTCAGAACCTACTTGAGAGCACTTAACACATGAGCAAAGTATTGAATGATGCAGAAAGCATCAAAAGAAGATGTAAGGGATACAAGAGTGACTGTATTAAAAAGAAATGATCAACGTTGAACCGTCTGAAGAAGTAGCATATGATCAAGAGTCAATGGTACTAAAGGAACAAGTCCAGGGGACACCGAAGGCATTAGCAAACAACACCCCAGGGATTGCTGGGATACATATGGAAATCTTTCAACAAATTGATGCAGCATTAGTGACACTCACTCATCTATACCAAGACATTTAGAAGACAAACACCTGACCAACTGACTTGAAGAAATCTGTATTTGTGCCCATTCCAAACAGAGGTGACCCAATGAAACACAGAAATCTTTGTACAATATTATTAATATCACATGCAAGTAAATTTTGCTAAAAATAATTCAAAGACAGATGCAACAGTACATTGACAGGGAACTACCAGAGGTTCAAAGCCAGATTCAGACAAAGACAAGGAACAAGGGATCTCATTGCTGGCATCAGATGGATCTTGACTGAAAACAGAGAACCCCAGAAAGATGCTTACCTGTACTTTATTGACTTGACACAAAGGCTTTCAACTGTGTGGATCATGACAAGCTATGCATAACACTGAAGATGATAGATATTCCAGAATACTTACTTATGTTCATGAGGAACCTGTACATAGACCAAAAGGCTATCATTAGAACACAACAAGGGGACACTAAATGGCTTAATCAGGAAAGGTGTGTGCCAGGGTTGTATTCTTTCACCGTAATTATTCAATCTGTATGTTGAGCAAATAAACTAAGAAGTGATATTATATGAAGAAGAATCTGGCCGCAGGATTGGAGGAAGATTCATTAACAACCTGTGATATACAGATGATAAAACGTTGCTTGCTGAAAGTAAAGAGGACTTAAAATACTTACTGATGAAGATCGAAGACCACAGCCTTCAGTATGGATTGAACCTCAGTGCAAACAAAACAAAAATCCTCACCATGGACAAACAAATAACATCATGATAGGTGGAGAAAACATTGAAGTTGCCAAAGATTTCACTTTGCTTGGATCCACTAGCAATACTCCCAAAAGCAGTAGTCACGAAATCAAAGGACGTACTGCATTAGGCAAATCTGCTGCACAAGACCTCTTTAACGTGGTCAAGAGCAAAGATGTCAGCTTGAGGACTAAGGCGCATCTTACCCTTGCCACTGTGTTTTCAATACCCTCATATGCATGTGAAAGTTGGAAAGTGAACAAGGAAATCCATAGAATTGATGCATTTGAGTTATGGTGTTGGAGGCGAATATTAAAAGTGCCATGGGCTGCTATAAGAACAAACAGATCTGACTTAGCAGAAGTACAACCAGAATGCTCCTTAGAAACAAGAATGACAAGACTTCACGTCTCAAACTTTGGATTGGCCAAGTGGCAGCAGCAATGGAGTCAAGTGTAATGACTGTTGGGATGTCGCACACCTGGGCAGTGTTCTATTCTGTGTGCACAGGGCTGCTGTGAGTCAGAATGGGCTGGACGGCACCAAACAATAAAAAAGAAGCTAAAGAAATGAGTGACAATTCCATCTGAGTATAAATTTAGTATTGAAAAAACAGCTCACTGCCATGGAGTCAATTCAACTCATAGCAAGCACTTAACAACAAGAGCCATATTAAAAGAAGTGGGAAGGAAAAGGTGAAATTAATTTTAATAAATATATGTTAGTTAACCCAACAACCTAAGATGCAACATATTAACAGTCCAACAAGCAAACAATATTAAAACACGTAATGAAATATTTTATATTCCCTTTTTCAAACTATCTCTTTGGAATTTGTGCTATGTTCTAGACTTATCCACTCGCTCACCATCGAGTCCTTTCCGACTCAGCATGACCCTATGTAAGGTTCCACGGCTGTATATCTTTATGGGAGCAGAAAGCCACCTCTTACTCCCAAGGAGCAGATGGTGGATTCAAACTACTGACCTTGTGGTTAACAGCCCAATGCATAACCCTTTACCTACAGCACCTCTCTATTTCGACTAGCCACATTGTTGCTGTTGTTGTTGTTGCTGTAATTACCATGGAGTCGGTTCTGACTCATAGTGACCCTGCACAGGGTTTCCGAGGCTGCAGATCTTTACAGGGGCAGAAAACCTCATCTTTCTCCCATGGAACAGCTGGTAGTTTTGAACTGCCGACCTTGAGGTTAGCAGTCTGATTCGTAACCACTATGCTACCAGAGCTCCTTTATAAGTGTTCAATAGCCACAACTCATACTGTTTCCATACTGGACCATATAGTTATGTTGTTGTTGTTGTGAAGTGCCTTCGAGTCGATTCCAACCCATAGCGACCCTGTACAGGGTGTCCGAGGAGCAGGTTGTGTGCCTGAAACACCGACCTTGCAATTCAAACAGCTTTGCAGTCTGGCATATTAACCCACAGCGCCACACTATGTTGTTGTTGTGAAATGCCGTCAAGTCGTTTCCGACCCATAGCGACCCTGTGTAGGGTTTCCAAGGAGCAGCTGGTGAGTTTGAACCACCGGACTTGCAGTTCAAATTGACTTTGCAGTCTGATGCATTAACCCACAGCACCACACCAGGACTCCTGGTGACAAAAAAAATAGTCCTTTAGAACTAAGAATAAACATATAAAAAGGCAAATCAATAAACAATATAACAAAAGCTATGAATACATGCCAAGAGAGCATAAATAAAAACATGACAGATAAACCCACAGAAAGTTATTTTAAGATAAGCCACTGTAAGGGTCCCTGTGTGTCAGAACTTCTGGAAGGCACTTAACAAAAACAACAAACAACAAAGGGCTATTCTGCAATGTGAATGAGTCCTGGGGTGCTGTAGGTTAAGCACTGGACTTCTAACAGCAAGGTCAGTAGTTCAAATCCACCAGTGGCTCCGCAAAAGAAAGATGAGGCTTTCTGGCTCCCATAGAGATTTACAGCTTCAGACACCCCATACAGGGTGTCCAGGAGTCAGAATCTACTTGACGGCACCATTGTTGTTGTTGTTATGTGCTGTGGAGTCGTTTCCGACTCATAGCGACCCTTGTACAGGGTTTCTGAGGCTGTAAATCTTTACGGGAGCAGAAAAAACCTCATCTTTCTCCCATGGAACAGCTGGTAGTTTCAAACTGCTGACCTTGCAATTCGCAGCCCGATTCGTAACCACTACGCTACCAGATACTGCAACACAGAGAAGCCATGTCACTGCAAGTACTCACAGACACCTGACCCAAGCCATGGCTCTTCAGTTACCTCACAGGCTTGCGAAAGCTGGACAGTGAGTAAGGAAGACCAAAGAATTGATGCCTGTGCTTGACAGTGTTAACAACGAATACTAAACAGGCCACAGACTGCCAGAAGAGCAAATCTGCCTTGGAAGGAGTACAGTCAACAAACTCCTTAGAAGCAGGAATGGTGACATTTTGTCAAGGAGCTCTGGTAGCACAGTGGTTACGAATCGGGCTGCGAACCGCAAGGTCAGCAGTTCGAAACTACCAGCCGCTCCGCGGGAGAAAGATGAGGCGTTCTGCTCCCGTAAAGATTTACAGCCTCAGAAACCCTGTGGAGGGTCTCTATGATTCGGAACCGACTCCACGGCACATAACAACAACATACCTCCATTCACTGGTTATGAGGAGGGGCCAGTCTCTGGAGAAGGACATCATGCTTGGTAAAGCCGAGGGTCAGGAAACAGAGGAAGCGCCCCAGTGAGAAGGGCTGACACAGTGGCTGGGATAACAGACTCACACTAACAACTGTGAGAGGGCACAGCGCTGGGTGGGGGGGCTTCCTTCTGTGAGGTATATGAGTCTGAACCCACTCAACAGCAACTAACAACCATACACTGAAACGGTATAGAGAAAGTGCTTGATGGTATGTTATAATTCTTAAATACAAAAACAAGGGTAAAACCTTAAACTGTCACCACCTTCAGAAGCGATATGATGTATAAAAGGACTTGAAACAGATTTGTGCCATGCTACCTAGACATTTGTAATCTAGACAGGTAATATGAAAGATAAAAGAGCTGCTTTGTTTTTTTTTCAATATAAAACAGTTTTTTCGATGGCAGCACATTACCCACCTATTAGGTAAAAATGAACTACAGGTAAGTTTGACTTGAGATGAAAGACGACACAGGTTGAGATCCCTACTCAAACAACATCCCATAATAAATAAAGCACTTGACGTACTCATCTGTAACCAATCAGCTGCTTTCTTCCATAAAGTGCACATTTTCAGACGAGCAGACATCAATTACTGCTGTGTGCGTGTTCCTGGTGTCTTCCCGAAGACCCTGGCTTGGCCTGCTGAGTCTCCGAACTCCCCAACCTTCGCTCATAAAATTATTTGGGACTTGAGAGGAAAGCCCTAGTGGCACTGTTGGATGAGGACGACCAACCACAGGCAGCAGTTCAAACCCACCAGTCACTCCGCAAGAGAAAAATGAGGTGTTCTGCTCCCGCAAAGATTTGTTGTAGCTATTGTTAGATGCTGTTCAGTTGGTTCTGACTCCGTGACAACAGAACAAAACACTGCCTGATCTTGTGTCAGCCTCACAATTGTTGTGACATGTGAGCCCATCGTTGCTGCCACTGCGCCAATCCATCTTGTTGGGGGTCTTCCCCTTTTCTTGGAACCTCCACTTTACCAAGCATGATGTCCTTCTCCAGGGATTGGTCCCTCCTGATAAGATCTCTGACGGATGAGAAACTTCATACTTCAGAGTCTGGCCATTCTGGCTTCTAAGGAGCATTCTTGCTGTACACTTGCTCTTCTGGCAGTCCATGGAACTTAAAGACTCTTCTCCAACACCACAATTCAAAAGCATTGATTCTTTTGCAGACTTCCTTATTCATTGTCCAACTTTCACATGCATATGAGGCAACTGAAAATGCAGTTATGCCACTGGTATTGGAAATACCAGCAGGGTCTCCCATGGCAGAAGGTTTCAGCCAAGCTTCCAGACTGACTAAGACGGAGGAGGACAACAGAGAGGTGGACTATTTAGAATGTTTACCCACTGAAGACTTGAAGAGCAGCAGAAGCACAAAGATTGACGACCTCTGAAATGCTACACAGGGAACAGCAACAACAAAAAAGGAGAGGGGTACTAAGAATACACAGGGCAGAAAACTTTGGGAAACGAAACAAATGGGAGAGAAAAGCAAAATTTTAAAGATAAAATACTATGGTCCACACAGTCGCTTTCAAAATATTAAGGAAATGCAAGTAAAGAACCTGTGTATACAGAACGTACGTTTGTTTACAGGATTATATGAAGCTTTCGTGGCACAGTAAGTTATAAGCATTGGATTGCTAACCTCAAGGTCAGTGGTTCAAACTTACCAGACACTCTGTGGGAGAAAGATGAGGCCATCTTCTATAAAGCTTTACAGTCTCAGAAACTCAATGGGGCAGTTCTACCCTATACTATAGGGCCGCTGTGAGTTGAAATCCACTCAAGTACAGTATTTCTTCTGAGTTGTCAAAGGAAACAGGTTAAGGGCAACAGCTCTGACTTGTAAAACCTTGTCTTTAAATCAAGAACACTTTCATACCTATTTATTGAAGAAAAGTGTGCTGGATATATAACCTGATTTAAAACAATTCATGTGGCAATGTCTTAGCTAAATTAAAATTGTTGTTGTTGTTGTTAAGTGCCGTCGAGTCGGTTCCGACCCACATATTAAAAATAGTTTTCCAAGCTTAGCACCCAAGTCTTCATTTAGCGTAGGGGTGGGGAACGTCCAGCTCACGTGGCCACATAAGCCCGCAAAGTCATGTGGTCTGGTCGTGCCACATGGGATTTGAAATTCAATAAATCTAGGAGAGTTTTCCACAGCAACGTACATTTTTATTAAGGGACATTATACATATCCAAATAGCCGTTGGGAGAAACAAAAAAAGGTTGCCCACCCCTGAACTGTAGAGGCACTCATTCATTGACCCATGAAAGGACTTTGATCCATTGTTGGTTGTTGCTACGTACTTATGAGTCAGTTCTGACTCACAGTGACCCTGTATAGCATTTCCAAGGAGTGACTGGTGAGTTTGAACTGCCAACCTTGTGGTGCAACCCGACCTTGCAGCCCAGTGCTTATTTAAATGGCCTATTAAAAACAGTTTTCAAATCTTCATTTAGAAGGCATTCACTGTCGAATGAAAGCACTTGGATCCATGTGGCAAGTAGTAACACTTCAAAGACTGAACAGCTTCCTATTTAGCAAAGTTACAGAGCATCGGGAGAAGGCAGCTCCTTCTAGATTGGGTCGCTAAGACTTGGAATCGACTAGATGGCAGTGAGTTTGGTTTTGGTATATGAGATCAAAACATCAATCATTATGCTAAAGCAAAGATGAGAAGGTAAGAGTGCAGGGACATTCAAACACTGGAAATGGAATAATCACAACACAAAGACGATTGACTCATTCTGAAAAAATGTAACTAATGTCCCTGAACAATTTTTGTGGAATTTGTCAAATGTTAACCTTATTTGCTATGGAAATACTAATGGGAAGCACACTGGGAAAAACATTTTAAGTGTTATAACTCCATTAGAACACTTGATTAAACTATACTGTATGCCTGTTGATTGTTTTGTTCCATTTTCTTTTTTGCCTCCTACAAATTATTTGTAGTGTTTCAGACAATAGAGTAATTCCAAAATAATACGAACAACTAACATTACAAAATGCCTGGTTATTTATTGTGTGCCCTTCAGTTCCTCCAAGACTCCAGTCCCACGTATCTGCATACAAGTGTTAGGAAACAGAAGTGAATTTCTTCTCGCTAGAGAGCTCAGATTGTGAAAACTCAAAGCCAGAGGATGACAACTCACTCCGTTTGGTGTGCATCAACATCTTACCACTCATGGAAACAACTGCCAAACTGTGTTTGTAAGAAAAAGAAACAGTGCTCGAAAGCACATACTGTGCATGGATTCACGTACAGATAATACACTTTAATCGGAGCAAAGCATTGGCATCTTTATAAACCCAATCATCACTTATTTCAAAGAGGACCACTAGAAATAAAATTAATTGCCACAAGTTAACTTTTATCTTATTAATCTCAATTTTATCTTCTGAGCATGATACACTCACAATATATCTTCGTTATTCTTTGCCAGTTTGAACTGGCCCTTTTCTTTATAAACTCCACTCATCTAATATTTATCAAACGTCTACTATGTGTATAGGTATGTAACTTTTCTCCAGTGGTTTAACAAAATACCATTCAGTAATCAAGAATGGAAGAGGTGATGAGGAAAATGCACATCCCTAAGAGATCATATTGTCAGAAGGCTTAGGACCAAGCTGATACCATCACAGACAGGGCTCCTGAAACCAATCTAGGAACTGGACCCTAATAAATCCCATAAGCAACCTGAGCAAGTTTAAGTGGGTACAGTAGCAAATTCATAAGATTTCTGCAAGAAGAAATAAAGTTGATCCAGTACACTGGAGTTTGTATTTAGCATTGGAGCCCTGGTGGTGCAGTGGTTAAGCACTCAGCTGCCTACCTCAAGGTCAACAGTTCAAACCTACCAGGTGCTCCCCCAGAGAAAGATATGGTCATCTGTTTCTGTAAAGATAACAACCTTGGAAACCCGATAGGGCAGTTCTACTTTGTCCTAAAGGGCCACTAAGACTGGACCAGGTGTCCGCAATTGGCTTTATGACAGTCTACAACAGAAAGACTCTATCATGACCCTGTGCCTGGAGGATACCCTATCCCCAATCCAGCATCCTGCAGGCCAAGCCAGTGCACCCACTGCTGTCTCCACAGAAAACTGTTTTACCTCTAAATCATCTGTTTATCCTTCTATTCCTGCTGCAAGGCAGAGACTAACCATCTTTTTTTGTTTTTTGTTTTTTTAGTAGCAGTTTCTTGTTGCTTTTTTTTTCCATTGAAGCAATATATGAGAGTGAGTCAAAAATTATATGCACTCTGGCTATAGAATTCATTTTAATCAATTTTTAGAAAAGACAAAGATGTCATTTTTCAGCATAATCTCCCTTTTCATTACACTTTGTCCATCTGTCAACAAGCTTTCTAGTCCCTTATTTAAAATGTTTTAGGCTAAGCTGCGAGTCATGAATGCACTGCTGTCTTCACTCTTCCATCAGAGGTGAATCTTCGTCCTCAAAGGGCTACTTTCAAGAGACCAAACAGGAAAATCTGATGGCGCTAGATCAAGACTATAAGGAGGATGCTTTAATAATTCAAAACGAAGTTTTTGCAGAATGTCAACAGTGTGGGCGGAGATGTGCACACTGTCATGCAAGATCACTACGCCTCCCAGAGACAGCAATCCTCTGCATTTAATCCAACGTTTAGGCTTCAGTTCTTCAGTTCTTCAGTGAGCATCTCACTGTAATGAGCAAGCTCTGTTGGTTGTCAAACCTTTTTCCTGATAGTGTTCCAATACTGGCCCTTAGAATCCCAGAATACTGGAAGCATCCATTTTCCAATTGATGGTTTACTTTTTAACTTTTTCTTGGTTGGTGACTGAGGATGTTTCTAGTCCATACTCCCAGGCTTGTAGTGATGAATCCATGTCTCGTCATCAGTAACAGTTTTGTTTTTAATGAAACTTTTACCACCCATCGACTATCGGTCCAAATTGTGTTTGCAGATGTCCAACCTCTCCCGGGAGTTGTTTTGGTACCCATGTCACACAAACTTTTCTACACCCAAGTCTGTCGAGGCAGACTTTCATAGGCAGCGTCAAGGCTGACTTGCAAATGATTTGCCACATAATTCGCTGTCACTCATCTATCTGACAGAAATCTATTCACATGCACACTCAATGCTGTCATCAGCCACAGATATGGCCGGGCATATAAAAATAATACCAGTGCAGATAATTGTTGACTCACTGTATTTTTTTAATAGCACATACCAACATTCAAATGCAAATTAGACCTCTCTTGGTGAAATTTTAAAAATGTATATAATGAACATTATTCTGATTATCAAGTTTCCAATTTAAAAACTCTAAAAAAGAGATGTTGTCACATTCAAGTACAGAAAAGGACCTTAAGTTTTCTTTTAATAAAATTATCAGGATACATATGCTTAATATATCACAAAATTCCTTTAAGAGACTGTGGTATGCTTTTAAGACAGTGCATAGCATTCCACTCAAATATAAAAAATAAAACGACCAAAGGAATTACTGTTTTCCACAAGTAAAACTATGCTCATAGTATGTCAAACTAAATCTTGAAAAATATTCTTCATATTAAACCTTATAGAAGTATAATAGAGAAGACAGTTATTCAAAAACCATGTTGTGAATTCTTTAAGTTAATAGCAATCCTCTATCTTTAGTAAGGGGAGGGTAAAGATTTACAGCCTCTGAACCCCTGAACAAGGTCGCTATTAGTTGGAACCGACTCAGTGGCACACAACCACCAGGCATCTTTAATAAAGACGTCTTGTTATATAAATTGTCATAAAAGAAACACTCATGTTATAAGCAAAGGTAACACGTGCTGTTTACATAGCATTTATCTTCAAGAAAAGCAAGACCTTGTGTAAATACATGTAAACTGTACTTATACAAAGGCAGTAATAGATAAAAAGGATTCCTGGTCTCTATTGAGACAACCAACTAAATCCATTTTCTACAGCTAAACTCATTAAACAATTCCTCTCAAAGCCAAAGTCTGTGGACTTTAGTTACTTGCACTGGGAAAGCTAAAAGCAAACCTTAGTTCATTTTATAGCAGCGTTATTTACTAACTTATCTTCCTAACACTGCCCATGCGTAGATGGTTTTAAGTAAACTAAAACAGCATTTTACAAAAATACACTACATCTATCATGGACATTTGTTTTATCATCATCTTCACGGTTCTTCAATACACTCCCACAGCCACCTGAGAAGCAGAAATGGATCTCACCCTTTTACAAACAAAAGCAGAAAACTTTCTGCCAGTGTGCTGAAGTCATCATATATTTTACTGTCTGCTTAAACTGCACTCTGTAAAATACTGAATTCTTTGGGAAAGGCACATGACAAACAGCACCTCAAAGTCAAGTTACCAGTATTCTCCTGGGAAAAGGACATACTGGAGAAAAAAGAATGACGAGTATTTTGACAAAGGTGACCAAGGCAAGGATGTTGTTTAAGGTGGATTGAATGCATTCCTTGTCTTTGTGCTCCGCCCTATAGAGCAAGTGACGATTAAATCACAATTTCCACTTCACCTTTTTACTGCATGATTTAAATTAGGACTGAAAATTGGAAAAGTCATTTTAGAGATAATATTAGAGGCTTCCAATCTCTAATAAGTCATGGAGCACCTTAAATGGATTTTACTGGTTAACTGATGAAGGGAACAGAATTATGTTTTGTTCACTCTTTTAAAAAACATCTAAAATAGTTTCAGAATCCACTTAAGCTTTCACATGGTACTTTCATTACAAAGAGATGGAAAAGAATAAAGCCCAGTCCTACAATTAACTAACAGTGACACTTCAAATGACCAGCTCATATTTGCATAATCATTAACATTTTTGACACAAACAGCTCTTTTTGCCAGGGATTGCAAAGTCAGTTTGAACTGCAAGGTCGGTGGTTCAAACTTACCAGAAACCTATATAGGGTTGCTTTGAGTCAAAACAGACTGGACGGCACTTAACAACCAACAGTCCCCTAAGAGTGTCCATTCCCAAATTGACTGTATCCTTTAAATATGTCAGAAGAAATCTGAAACATAACTTTCTTATTCAATACAGGTACAAGGCAAGACCTTGACCTGGAATTGGGGGCTAGACCATTTCAGTACTAATTCTCTTCATTGTGCTTAAAGGGGGGAACATTTCTGAAATAGTGTTTGCAACCTGAGACTTCAGGCCAGATGGTCAGCACTCTGAAGGCTTCAAACTGGTTTCCAGCTAAAAACCTTCATTTCCTTCCGTAATCTACTTTCTGTGAAGAGCTGACCACTGGGGTGGGTCTCTGACCAGCTGAAAGGTGCCAAATGAAGCACCCAATGCTATCAAAATGCCACTGGGTCTCACCGCAGCCAAAGGAACACTGAAGACACAATGCATCCCTTTAACTTGAGTAGACAAAACTACAGGACCACATACTGAAGTCTTCTGAGACTTAAACACCTTTCTTTTTTTAAAAAAGGAAATACCTTCTAATGGCAGCCCGATAAAATCAAGACCCCCGACAAAATATTAATTTTATTAGTGCTCTGGCAGAATGACATTCATCCAAAGCGTCACTGAGTCTGGTGGTGACTTGTTGGAAAGGAACTCACAAGTCCAAAGAGGTGTTTTGTATTTTAACAGCAATCGACGCGGTAAGAAGTTCTCATCTTCCACGTGATATATTAACAGGAAAAAAAGAAAATCCACTTTCACTTTCCTGGGAATTTCTGGGCTTCCTAAACCAAAGACAGGCTCTACACAGAGTCTCTGGGCACTACAGATGCGGCCTCAGCATTCCTCTGGTTTACCAAGCGATCAAAGAAACAATTGCTCGGGCTCTTCCTGGGACCCCAGGGCCAGTGCAATCAACCCTGAGGCTCTGAACCTGCCTGCAACCCCCGGGGGGGACGGAGAGGGAGAAGGCGCTGCTGCCTCCGTGATAGCAATCCCTGTCCCCGCCCCCGCCTGCTTCCCGGACACTGTGGGGCTGGCACCTCACGAAGTCACAAGGGACCTGCAGCAACTCCTCCTCATCGCCACAGAAACCTACAGCAGCGCTGCACAAGGCGGCCATGGAAACCGAGGCACAGGGTGCGCTGCGGCCGCACGTGTGAGCGCACGCACATATACACGGGCGCACACACTTATACAAGGGCGCACGCACACAAACACACACGCAGTCGGGCTGCACTACAAGGAGCCCAACACAGTTCCGACAGCACGCCCTCCTCCCTGGAGACCACCCCGCTCCGCCGGCATCAACAGCCCCAGAGACAGGGCCCAGGGACCAGCGTGCGTCCCCAGGGGCGGGAGACGCAGCAGGGACAGAGGCCACTGCATCCCTGACTGAGCTCCAAAGTCCACCGGAAGCCTTCACCCTCCTCAGAAGGAGATGAAAGCCGACATCAAGTGGACAGAGAGGGAGGACTTGGAGGCCGGGAGGAAGTATGTCCAGACTAGGGAGGGAGGACACAGGACCAAGAGGGAGCACGATGCATCAGGAGGAAGGGCACAGGACAAGGCGACAGGGCATGGGACAGGGAGAGCGGGCATGGGGTGAAAAGAAAAGACATGTGATGGGGAGGGAAGGATATGGGACCCGCTGGGAGGACATGGGGCTGGGAAGGAGGACATGGGACCCGCTGGGAGGACAGACGAAGGACCTGGAGGGAGGACGTGGGATCCGGAGGGAGGACGTGGGATCCGGAGGGAAGACATGGGAGCGGGAGGGAGGACATAAAATCGGGAAGGAGGACGCGGAATCCAAGGGAGGACCTTAAGATCAGGAGGGAGGACATAAGATGGGGAGGGAGGACCTTAAGATCAGGAGGGAGGACATAAGATCGGGAGGGAGGACGTAAAATCGGGAAGGAGGACGAGGACGCGGAATCCCAAGGGAGGACGTTAAGATCAGGAGGGAGGACATAAGTTCGGGAAGGAGGACGTCAGATCCGGAGGGAGGACACGGAGCCAGGAGGGAGGGCAGGGGGTGTGAGGGGGAGGGGAAGGCGTCAGAAGGGCACTTGGATGAGGGGGCATGGAGCATGGAGATGAGGAGAAAGGGCGTGGGGGTGGGAGAGAGGAGGGGGATGGGGAGGGCGGCATGGGGTGGGAGGGAGAATAGAGGGCTGAGGAGGGAGATCCAGGGGAGGCTGTGGTGGGAGGAGGGATGGGCGGACAGGGGGAGGGGAGGGAGGGGAGGGAGCACTGAGGCCCGCGCGCACCCTCTCCTTACCAGGTTGAGCACCGTCTCCACGATGTCCCTGTTGCTGACCTCGCCGACCTGTATGAGTCCGATCAGCACGGCGAATTTCATCCGAATGTTGCGGATCGGCACCGACGGGTTGATCATGCCGGCAGGGAGCACCACGGGCCCGCTCCCCACCGGGCCTCGCAGCTCGCCCGGCCCGCCGCCCCCTGCGCCGACTGCCACCAGCCCCGCCGACTGCGGCTCAGGGCCCGGGCCCGGCTTCTCGCTCGCCATGGGCCTTGGAGGGGCGCGGACACAGGTCCCGGGACCGCCGCCCCCGCCTCAGCCCGGTCCCGGTACCGTTACCTCTGCCTCAGACCCGGTCCCGGTCCCGCTCTCCCTGCCTCAGACCCGCCGGTAGCGCCGCCTCAGCCCTTGTCCTGGTACCGCTACCTCTGCCTGGTACCGCCGCTTTCCCCACCTCAGACCTTTCGGTACCTATTCCGCCTGAGTCCCGGTCCCGGGGCCACTGCGCCCGCCTCCCGCCTGTTCCGCCGATGCCGCCGCCTTCGCCTCAGCCCCGACCCCGGCCCTCCACTTAGAGCCCGCATCCACCGGTCCTGTGTGTCCGGCCCGGCCGGCTGAGGCGGCGGCTGAGCCCAGAGCGCCCGCCCGGCCCCCGCCCGCGAGCGCGGTCCTCAGGACTCTCCGGCCGCGCAGCTCTCTGCGTCCGCAAGCGCCGGTGTCCGCCCCGCAGCTGGGCGGCTGCTCCCCGCGGTCCCACGCCCCGCCGAGATGCAGCGGCCGCCCCAGCAGCCCTACGCAGGGATCAGCGGGCCGCGGCGCTGGCCGGTACTGAAGCGCCGACACTGGCCGACGCTGCCGCGGCCGCCGCTGTTGTGATGAAGCCCGGCGCCGCCGCTCACGCCGCCATGTTGCCGCCCCCCGCCTGCGGTAGCAGCCACGCGCCTGCGCAGAGCCGAGGGGCGGGGCCGAGGGGAGGGGCGGGGCCTTGGGCGCCCCTCTAAGGCCCGGACCTCGTTTCTTTCTGCACCCTCCCACCTGACACCCCCTCGTCACTGCCCCGGTCCCCGTTTACGCCCGTCCCACCTCTCCTCACCCACACACCTAGACACCCCTCGTGCGCCCCGCGTTTGCCCTGCCCGCCTGTGCTCACCCACCCTAATGACACCCCTCCCTAGGCGAACCCCTTTTCTATCCCGCCCTCCTCTTCCTCCTCCTCTCCCGGCCCACCCGACCCCCAGTCCTCTCGCACTCCGCACCCCCACCCGCCCCCGCGCACCCTCTTCTTCCCGGCCCTATTCTCTGCACCCCTACTTGCTCCCCATGCACCCCTTTCTCCCAGGCCCCCCTTTTCTCTGCACCCCACCTGCCCCGAGTACCCTGTTTCTGATTCGCCCTCCTCTCTGCATCCCCACCTTTCCCCGAGCACCCCTTTCTGCCCGGCCCTCCTCGTCTTCTCCCTGCCCCACTCTGAGCGCAGACAGGTGAGCAGGTGCGCGGGGACCGTGCCAGACCAGACGCTGGCGGAGCCCGAGGCTAGTGCTGGTGGCTTCCTTGTGTCTTGTCCCCTGAGGGCGGCTTCGCCCTGCTAGGACACAGTGTGGGGGGGTCCTGTGCACCGCCCCCTCCCCTCAGTGCCCTCCTGCGGGGGGGGGAGGGGAGGACTCGTGGTCGCTGTCGCACCAGCTGCTGCTGAGGCCAGCCACGTGCAGCCTGGGGTCGGGGAGTGGGGCGTCTCCTGTGGACCCCACGCCTCGTGGGGGGCTGGCCTGCACGTCGTGGGGGCGGGGCGAGCAGGTGGGGAGGCACGGGGCTTCCACAGCCTAGGAGGAGGCTGGCACCTGCGCACACAGGCACTACTTAAAATAGGACTTGTAGCGCCGCCGCTCTGCAGAGAGCTGCCAGCAACAATGAGCTCTGGACCTCGCCTGCCATTCCCCAAACACCGCCTTCGGAGACAGTGTGCCGCCCTGGTGGTGCAGGAGAGAAGCGCTAGATTGCTAACCTCAAGGTGGACGGTTTGAGCCCAACCAGCGTCTCTACGGGAGAAAACCGTGGCAGTCTGATTCTGTAAAGCTTGTCGACCAGCATAGCGACCTTGTGCGGGATTTCCGAGGAGCGACTGGTGAGCTTGAACTGCCGATCTTGTAGTTCTAAAACCGACCTTGCAATCCAGCGCCTTAACCCGCAGCGACTCACTAGGATTCCTCTGTAAAGATTACATCCTAAGGACAAGCTCTACCCTGTCCTGTCAACTCGCTATGTATACAAATCTCCATGCAGTGGGATTTTCTGGTTTGTTTTGTTTTAGGTGTCACTGGGGTAGTCTGGTGGTAGTTACAAAACCCATATTTTTTTAACAAAAAGAAAGAAAGAAAATCCCTTACTACTCTCATATGATGCCAATTACTGAGGTGTCATTTTATCGTAGGCACACCCAGTTCGAAGGATTTGGGGAATCTGTGATAAAAGTAGACATATAAGCAAAGAAAAACAAACAGTAACTTTTAATAAATAAAAAAGAAAATGTACACAGTAATCTTGTGGCTGATATTGAATTCCAACAAAGTAGACTGGAGTGCTATCTTCCTCAAAAATGAAGGATGGTATTTTCTTTCCTGTTTCCTGAGGTATGTCCTTTACAATAAAGATACCTTAAGAGGCACCAGAAATAGTACCTATCTTGAGCATATTCAAATCATTTTAATCATCATCTCAAAGGAAAACCTGTCACTATATAAATCCATTCTAATCTAGTTTTTACTACTCACATCTAATTGGGCTCCTCTAGTCAGATTAAGGTCAGCGGTTCGAAACTACCAGCCGCTCCGCGGGAGAAAGATGAGGCTTTCTGCTCCCGTAAGGATTTACAGCCTCGGAAACCCTGTACAGGGTCGCTATGGGTCGGAACCGACTCAACGGCACTTAACAACAACAACAGTCAGATTAAAGGAGCTCTGGTAGCGTAGTGGTTACGAATCGGGCTGCGAACAGCAAGGTCGGCAGTTCGAAACTACTAGCTGTTCCACAGGAGGAAAATGAGGCTTTCTGGTCCCGTAAAGATTTACAGCCTCGGAAACCCTGTACAGGGTCGCTAAGAGTCGGAACCAACTCCATGGCGCATAACCAACCAAAGTTGAAACCAAATCAGAAACTCCTGTATTACCAGAGCCCAGTAAAAATCTGAAGTTCCTCAAAATCAGTGTTTAGGATTTGTTTTTAGTTACATTTGTTTGCTTAAACTTGCACAGGAATGACTGAAATACTCAAATAATTAAATCCTGTAAAGATTTAAAAGCCGCAAAAACCCTATACAAGGTCCTATGAGTGGCAACCAACTTGAGGGCACTTAACAACAACAATGTAAATAGCAACTGATTTGTTCTATACTACAACAACAAAAAAGAGTTGTAACTGCATATATATACATATATATACAATCTCTTGTTGTTGTTGTTAGGTGCCATCGAGTCAGTACTGACCCATAGCGACCCTATGCACAGCAGAATGAAACACTGACCGATCCTGGGCCAACCTCACTACTGTTGCCACGCTTGAGTCCATCGATGCTGCCACTCAGCCAATCCATCTCACTGTAGGTCTTCCTCTTTTTCTCTGACCCTCCACCTTACCAAACATGATATCCTTCTCCAGCCACTGGTCCCTCCTGACAATAAAGTACTAGAGATGAGGTTTGGCCATCTTGGCCTCTAAAGAGCACTCTGGCTGCACTTCTTCCAAAATGGATCTATTGGTTCTTTTGTCAGCCCATGGCACTTTCAATATTGTCCTTCAACACCATAATTCAAAAATATCAATTCTTCTAAGGTCTTCCTTATTCACTGTCCAGCTTTCACATGCATATCGGGTTATTGAAAATACCATGGATTGGGTCATGCACACCTTAGTCTTCAAGCTGACATCTTTGCTCTTCAACACTTTTAAAAATGTCTTGTACAACCTTTTTGGCTCTCTGAGCAGCACCATGGCGGTCGGCAAGAATAAGCGCCTTACAAAAGGTGGCAAAAAAGGAGCCAAGAAGAAAGCGATTGATCCATTTTCTAAGAAAGATTGGTATGATGTGAAGGCCCCAGCTGTGTTCAATATAAGAAATATTGGGAAAACACTAGTCACAAGGACTCAAGGAACCAAAATTGAATCTGATGGACTTAAGGGTCTTGTTTTTGAAGTGAGTCTTGCTGATCTGCAGAATGATGAAGTTGCATTTAGAAAATTCAAGCTAATTACTGAGGATGTTCCAGACAAAAACTGCTTGACCAACTTCCATGGCATGGATCTTACTGGTGACAAAATGTGCTCCATGCTCAAAAAATGGCAGACCATGATTGAAGTTCACGTTGATGTCAAGACTATGGATGGTTATTTACTTCGCCTGTTCTGTGTTGGTTTTACTAAAAAACGCAATAACCAGATTTGGAAGACATCTTATGCTCAACACCAATAGGTCCATCAAATGTGGAAGAAAATGATGGAACTCATGACCCGAGAGGTGCAGACAAATGACTTGAAAGAAGTGGTCAATAAACGGACTCCAGACAGCATTGGAAAGGACATAAAGAAGGCTTGCCAGTCTATTTACCCTCTCCATGGTGTGTTTGTTAAGAAAGTGAAAATGCTGAAGGAGCCCAAGTTTGAGTTGGGAAAACTCACGGAGCTTCATGGTAAAGGCAGTAGTTCTGGAAAAGCTACTGGAGATGAGACAGGTGCTAAAGTTGAACGAGCTGATGGCTATGAACCACCAGTTCAAGAATCTGTTTAAAATTCAGACTTTTAATGATGACAAATTAAAGATCTTATTTGGGGGTGGGAAATGGTCTTGTGCAGCAATATGTTGTTTGATCTCTAGACTGCTGCTTCCATGAGTGTTGAGAGTTGATCCAAGAAGAATGAAGTCCTTGACAACTTCAATCTTCTCTCCATTGATAAGAATGTTGTTTATTGGTCCAGTGGGGAGGTTTTTTGTTTTCTTGACATTGAGATGTAATCCATACCAGAGGCTGTGCTCAAGTATTAATACTTAGAATGACTTAGTATACTAAGTCCTGGTGTGGCACTATGGGATGATATACTACTGTACCACAAGTTCAGTTTGAACCTTAAGGTCAGCAGTTCAAATTCACCAGGCGCTCCTCAGAAACCCTATATAGGATCACTATGAGTTGGAAATGACTTTATTGTTGTTATGTGCCATGGAGTCGGTTCCGACTCATAGTGACCCTGTACAGGGTTTCCGAGGCTATAAATCTTTATGGGAGCAGAAAGCCTCATCTTTCTCCCATGGAACAGCTGGTAGTTTCAAACTGCTGACCGTGAGGTTAGCAGCCCGATTCATAACCAGTATGCTACCAGAGCTCCTTATGAGTTGGAATTGACTAGAAGGCAGTTAATAGTACCAACATGACTTGATATAGAGTCCTGATGTGGTGCTGCAGGATAATGCGTTGGACTACAAGGTCGGTTTGAACCACAAGGTCTGCGGTTCAAACCTACCAGCCGCTTCTCAGAAACCCTATACAGGGTTGCTATGAGTCAGAACTGACTCAATAGCACTTAATAACACTAACAATGATTTCTCTATTTTACATCTATAAATCCAGACTAAGTGACCATCAGTAGCTTTATTTCACCCCACAATGCAGCTCGAAAGGATCCCTGGTGGTTCAGTGATGAAGCAATTGGCTGCTAACTGAAAGGTTGGGAATTTGAATACGCAGCCACCGCATACTTTCTAGTAGTACAGCAATGTCCTGTAAGCTCAGTATGAGTAGGGAGCTACCCAGTGGCCGTGGGGTTGTTTGGTTGGTTGGTATTGGTTTTACGCACACAGAGAGGAGCCTTGAAGGCAAAGGATTAAGATCTTGGCTGCTAAACAGAAAGTCATGGTTCAAACCCACACAGCGGCTCAAAGGGAGAAAGATCTGGTGATCTGATCTCATAGACATTACCACCTAGAAAACCCTGGTTCCAGCTCATACTGAGTCGGTATAGGGTTTCTCCGGCTATGCATCTCTGCAGGAGCAGAAAGCCTCCTCTTTTTCCCACGGAACAGCTGGTGGGCTTGAATTGCCAACCACGTGTCTTCCAATCCAGTGCTTATCCTACTGAGCCACTGCCTTGTTAAGTGCTGTTGAGTCAGTTCCAACCCATAGCGACCCCATATAGGGTTTCCAAGGAGCGGCTGGTGAGCTTGAACCACTGACCTTGTGGTTCAAACCAACCTTGTCGTCCAGCACATGAATCCACCACACCGCACCTAGGAACCCTAAATAGACACAACTGTCTAAGAAACCCTTTGGGACAGTTCTTTAGGGTCGCTATGTGTCAGAGTCAAGTGAAGGGCACAGAATAACCAGCGGAGCACTGGTGTAAGAGGAGCCGGTTTTACCTCTTGCTATTTTTAGATCTCCACATGAATCCTTGAGGAGACAGTGACATCCTGAACTTCCTATGTCCTGAGCTAATGGCTTACCATTGCGACATGTTGGCTTCACTTTTTCCAGTGTTGTTACTTAAGCAGTATGTACCTGTTTAGCATTGGCTGCTCTTGTTTGTTCCCCTTTCCTGGGTTTGAGAGGTGAGTAAAGACAACACTGGTGTTTTAAAGTGGGAACGCCCTGGCCCATCCTTATACTTCATTCAGTTTCAGAGATATTTGACAAGAGTCGATCAATTAACAAAAGCTCTCCAAGAGGCTCTCAGCCCTTCCTAGCCCATTTCCACGTATTATGTGCTGTCATGTCACTTCCAACTCGTAGTGACCCTGGATAGTGTTTCTGAGGAGCAGCTGATGACTTTGAACTGCCGACCTTGCTGTTCAAACCAAGCTTGTGATCCATTGCTTACAACACAGCGTCATACCTGTGCAAAGTGCCCGACAAACCCACTGGTGTTGATTCTGGCTTATAGTGACTCACATAAGAGTTTCATCTGGAAGTGAGCAGACAGCTTCGTCTCTGTCCCTCAGAGCGGCTGGTGGGTTTGAACCACCGACATTGTAGTTAACAGCCCAACGTTTAAGCCCCTGTGCCACAAGTTTCTAACTCTTACAATGTATTGCTGTGCAGTCCACTCAACCTCCTCATACATTTAACAGTGGTGATCGTGCCTGTCCTATTGAGAAGTGAAAATCCAATGGAATCATTTCAACTCAGCAGCTAGTTTAAAGCAAACATGCCTCTGTGTCTCTAGCACCCAGGCACAGTGTATGTTAAATGACCTACCAGCACATCTAAGACCAATTATAGGCACCAACAAGCCTTTATAATTGTAGTCCTGTTCCCAGTACTGCTCCCCAAAGCATAAAGATCACAAAAGGCAGCAGCAGGTCTGTTTCTTCTTGGTCTATAAGGCCAAGTTCCCTGGAAATGTACAATAACTTAGTGTTTACATTAAAATAATTTAAGGAGAAAAAAAACACCAACAACAAAGATAATTATCCTGGTGTGACGCTGTAGGATAAGCACTGGACCGAAAGGTTGGTTTGAACCACAAGGTCGGTGGTTCAAACTCACCAGCTGCTCCTCTAAAACCTTATACAGGGTCGCTGTGAGTCCAAACCGACCCAACAGCACTTAACAGTAACAACAACATGAAATGATAGTGGAGTCCCTCGTGACACAAATGGTTAAGCATTCGACTACTAGCCAAAAGTTTGGTGGTTTGAATCCATCCAGAGGTACCTCTGAAGAAAAGTATGGCAATCCATTTCCCAAATGTCACAGCCTTGAAAACCTTACTCTGCACACATGGTGTCACCGTGAGTTAAAATGGACTCAGTGACAACCACCACCAACAACATGTCATAATAAACAAGACACATACGTTGCCTTCAAGTTGGTCTGGTCTCATGACAACCCTGTGCGTTACGGAGCAGGACTGTGCCAGCCAGAGAGTTGTCTAGGCTGTAATCTTTATGGAAGCAGATCTCTGGGTCTTCTTCCTAGGGAGCTGTTGGTGGGATTGAACCATCAACCTTTAAGTTAGCAAGCCAGGTAATAATAGAAGCTACCTAAAATGTTCATTTTTCAATCCCCAGATTAAATATGTGTAGGAACATGGTGAATATGAAATCTGTACAAACCTGTGCTTGGTTAAATGCAAAATTGTGCTTCCAGAGGGACGACCCGCAAAGACGGCAAACCTATGAGCCAGAGGTTTCCAATGGCAATATGCCCAGTGGTTAAGAACACACACTGCAGGCTGAAAAGAACCTGGATTTAGGTCTTAGGTGCCCCACCCACTTCTCTAAGCCATTGGGCAAATGACGAGGTTACACATCCTGAAGATGAGTGACAATCTTGCTTCCTAAGACTAAAGGAGGGAGCACAGCTAACGTTGTTAACAGCAGTTACGGTTTTCTCCCTTTGCTATGGAAGAAACACTATGATACAGTTGTTTTATGTTTTCAGCACCTAACATGCCCATTTGTAATTTACATTTAATAAATGTGTTTAGAAACAAACGAATGAATAAACAGAACATCTGCCCAGGCTAAATATTTCCATTCCCTTCCGCTACTCTTTTAAGAACAAACTTTTTTCCTTTTCTTTAAACTGGTATCTAGTTTATAGCACACTAAATTCTAGGTAGGTTCTGAATGGCATGAAATGGGGAAATTCGTACCTTAGTCTTTAGAGACAAAATTCTGTTAATGGAGCTGTACGGAGCCCAGGGTGGTACGAAGATGAAGCGCTCTGCTCAGACCCATCCAGTGTCTCCCCTGAACAAAGTCTGACAGTCAAGAAAACCTTGTGGGGTAGGTGTGTTCTGTCTCGTGTGTTTGCTATGAGTTGGGTTGACTTGACACACAACAGGAACAACAATATAACCCCAAATTGAATGTGTTCTGTTCGTTTTTTCAACAGTGTAACACTAATGATTCATGTTTAGTGTTGCGTTGTTGAAAAAACAATGTAGTTGTTTTTAAGTGCCGTTGAGCTAGTTCTGACTCATAGTGACCTTATCTGGGGTATCTGAGGAGTGACTGGTGGGTTTGAACTACTGACTTTGCAGTTAGGAGTCCTAAGTATAGTTGTTGTTAAGTTCTGTTGAGTGGATTCCGACACATAGCAACCCCACAAACAGTTTCCAAGAAGCAGCTGGTGAGCTTGAATCACCCACCTTGCAGTTCAAACAACTTTGCAGTCTGACACATTAGCCCACAGCGCCACACCAGGACTTGGTATAGGGTCCCAAAAACGGATTCATTCTCCTCTTTTGTTGGACATATTACCAACTGAAATGCACCAGTTTTTGTTTTGTTACTGTTTTTCTTTGAGGGTTGGGTTGGTTGGTGACTCAGTTCTCTAGTGCTTCTGTAACAGAAATACCACAAGTGGATGGTTCTAATAAGCAGAAATTAATTCTCTCATAGTTAGGTGGCTAGAACCGTGTTCTGGGGAAGACTTTCTCTGTGTCAGCTCATTTGTGAGCTTAGCTGCAGTCTGCCCTTGGATCTAGAAGGTTCTCAGCACAGGGGCCCTGGGTCCAAAGGACACATTGTACTCCTGGCTTTTTTTCTTTTTAATGATGGTACCCAGAGCCCTCTGTCGGCTCCCCTCTCCCTACTTTCATTTCTTGTGCAATAAAAGGTGTGATTCAAGCACGGGTGTGACTGGAGTTACCCTGTGACTTCAGAAAGGAGCATGGCTTGGCTCCACAGTGTAACTGATGGGTTTAAACTGCTGACTCTCCAGTTGACAGTAAAGCACTTTAACCACTGTGACATCAGGGCTGATGTGTCACTGTAGGATAAACACTGGATCACAAGGTCACTTTGAACTTCAAGGTGGGTGGTTCAAACCCACCAGCCACTCCTCCTCATAAACCCTATACAGGTTCACTAGGAGTCAGAACCAACTCAATGGCTCTTACCAACAACAACAAGGGGTTAGGATTTACAACATATATTTTGGGGACACAATTCCACCCATTATTAATTTCCATCAAGTCAGTTCCAACTCATAGCAACCCTGTATAGGGTTTTCAAGGAGCAGTTGGTGGGTTTGAACTGCTGATCCTACAGTGCCACACCAGAAGACCAGAAGTCCAATTCCACCCATTTCTGTTTGTCTCATGGAAGCTTGTGAGTCAGTGGAATCTCATAGTTGACCTTAGTTGTATTAGGAGTTTCCTTGTTGATGTTAAAACAAGCTCAGCCAGATCTCTTTTAAAGTTGCAATAGCATTCTATGTAGCAAGCTTCAGGGCAATTTGTACTCAGTGAGGCACAGTAAGATAGTGGCCACACACCTGCCCTCATGGTTCATACGACATTGTGTTTTCTTTCATATGCACAACAGATAACACACATCATTGTATTATACACACACACAAAATTCTCCCAATCACTGTGTTTTAATCATCCCCTTCCTGATCCCAAATAACCCTTTGAAGTATGGCATAATGACTGAGAAAATGGGATCTGAAGTCGGATGAGACTCAAGCCTTCGAGTCTCAGTCGATCTGACTCATAGTGCTGCTGGAGGAGAGAGAATTGCTGCTGGGTTTCCCAAGCCCTCTGTGGTCTTTACGAAAGCAGACTGCCACCTCTCTGCCACAAAGTGGCTGTGGCTTTCAACCATCAACCTTTCAGATAGCAACCGAGCAATTAACCAGTGTAACAATCAGGGTTCTTGTGAAATCAGATAAGAGTTTAAATCCCAGCAAATTGCTCAAGCCTATGTCTGTACTGAGCAGGAAGCTCCTTAGAAGCCAGGATAGAAAGTCTTTGTATGGATGATTTTCAGGAGAGACTGAAAATCCCTGGAGAAGGACACCATGCTTGGTAAAGTTGAGGATCCGTGAAAAAGAAGACTCTCAGCAAGATGGATTAACACAGTGGCTACGACAATGGGCTCAAGCACCGCCAGGATCGTGAGACTGAAGCAGGACAGGGCGGAGTTCTGTTCTGTGGTGCATGATGTTGCTATGAGTCGGAACAGACTCAACGGCACCTAACTACAACTGCTGGTTATACAGTAACACACACAAAAAGACTTGGTGGAGTTTTCCAACCATATAAAAATATACTAATCTTCATTGAGGAGCCTGGTGAAACAGTGGATTGGACCCACCAGCCACAACATGGAAGACAGATGTGGCAAACATGGAAGACATCTGTAAAGATGACAGCCTTGGGAACCTTTGGGGCCACTCTCCTCTGTCTGCCCTACAGGGTCGCTGAGTCAGAATCAACCCTACTACGATGGGAATCCTGATTCATAGTCTCTTCACTCCTTAGACCTGGATTTCCATGCTTCAAATAACAAATACAACAGCAATGTTCCTTTAAAGTAATTCACTCTACATATATTTAACATCTGTTTACAAAAATTTAGCTTGCAATTTTTAGTTCTATCCCAGACATATATATATATATATACCAAGTATATTGAACAAAATTAACAATATATCATTTTCTTCTTTGTAGCTTGCTGTTGTTGTTAAGTACCAGGGAGTTGGTTCCGACTCATAGTGACCCTGCACAGGGTTTCCGAGGCTATAAATCTTTACGGGAGCAGAATGCCTCTACCTAGTCAGAGGTAAAGAAGGCATTTTATGAACTAGGTATTTTTCTAAGACTTTTTTTTATATAAAAATAAAAATTCCAAAGAATAAACAAATAATAATGATAAAACAATCCTTTCTATTTTGGTGACCCACCACAGAAGTAAGCAGCCTACCAAAATTTATGTGAGGGATTAAAACAGACCTTTTTCCAGATGCTTCAGCTCGGACAGTTTCCTTCTTTAATTTACATAAAATAGTTCATTGATATCTTTGTACATAAAGTTCAATACCTGAGGCACTGTAGAAAAAGCACTGGGCAGTTAACTACGTGCTAACAACAAGGTCGGCAGTTCAAACCCACAAGCTGCTCTCAGAAACTCTATGCAGGGTCGTTATGAGTCAAGACTGACTCTGTGGCACACACCAGCAACAAGTGCATGCCAAGACAGAGCACTTTCTCTGAATTTGTTTTTAAAGGGGCAATGGAATTTTGAGCGTTAACAAGTCCAAATTATATCTTAGATGTTTGTGCTGCATTGTGATACTCGGTGACATACCACATAACACTGGTAACATTATTCATACCTTGTAAGCACCCATGCTGTGGTTAAGCTTATCCATGAATTTCCAACTTTTAAAGCGCTGAGTTGAGGACATATATATTGTTACCCCTGCTTTCTCTTCCTATTCATGAAATTGTCCTTAGCAATATTTTAAAAATATTGGCAATATAAAACAATGCCTCTATTAATACCTAAACTACAAATGTCTTACTTCAATAATCACTATAAAATAATGAGGGTGAGTCAGAAATTATCCTGATTCTGGTGATATTAAAACATCTGTTGGCCACATTGTCTTATGAGTGCTTTCCATTTAAGGTCACTGCTGGGCAGGTGTGAACATGGATATCTGCAAACAAAATTTGGACCAAGACTCAAAAGAATGTAAAAGTTTCTTTTAAAGAAATCATTACTGATGATGAGATGTGGATTCGTCACTATGAGCCTGAGAGTGAACAGCCGAGTGTGGAATGGAAACCTCCTTAATCGTCAACCAAGAAAAAGTTCAAAAGTTAGCCATCAGCTGCAAAATGGATGCTTACAGGTTTCTGGGATTCTCAAGGGCCAGTATTGGAACACTATCAAGAAAATGGTTCGACAATCAACAGTGCTCATTATAGTTAAGATGCTCACTGAAGAGTTGAAGCCTAAACCTTGGATTAAACGCAGAGGACTGCTGTCCATGGGAGGCATTGTGATCTTGTATGACAATGCACGTCCGCACACCTCTGTCCACACTGTTGACGCTCTGCAAAAACTTCGTTTTGAGGGGTTAAAGCATCCTCCCTACAATCCTGATCTTGCGCCATCGGACTTTCCATGTTTGATCTCCTGAAAACAGCGTTTTGCGGATGAAGATTCACCTCTGATTAAGAAGTGAAGACAGTGGTGCATTCATGGCATGCAGCTCAGCCTAAAACATTTTTAAGTAAGGCACTAGGAAAGCTTGTTGACACACCAAAAAAGTGTATTGAAAAACAGGAGGTTATGTCAAAAAATAACCTTGTTGTCTTTTTTAGAAGTTGATTAAAGTAAATTCTACAGTCAGAGTGCAGATAATTTTTTACTTACTCTCATATTGTTGTTGGTATGTGCCATGAAGTCTGTTCCAACTCATAGCAACCCTGAACAGGGTTTCTGAGGCTGTAAGTCTTTACAGGAGCAGAAAGCCTCATCTTTCTCCCATGGAACATCTGGTAGTTTCGAACTGCTGACCTTATAGTTCGCAGCCCGATTTGTAACCACTACGCTACCAGAGCTACTCTCATATTAGGTTTTCCTATTTTGAAACCTAACTATAGCAACATTCCATATGCACTATAGAATTGTAAATTGAAATGCATTTAAGTTTTTAATAACAAAATTGCCAAAGGGAATATAATTACATACAACACAGATCAGAGCCAGAGTACAATGTAATGGAACTGACAACACAGAGACCCAAAACATGAAAGACAATATGATGAATTCATCCATTTCGATTGGCTAAGAGTTCATGAATTATTTCATTCCTCAAAGCATGCAGAAGAAATATACCAGTGGAAATCCCTATGGAAAGTACTACATAGGAATCTTAGGGCTATGTTTGGAAAGATGTTTTTGCCTCAAAAGTTTTTTGTTGTTTTTGCAATGAACATCTGAACATCACTTAACTGTGATAGAAAAACATTACTGTATCATTTTATATTTCCCTTCTTTATATTTTGTTGATATCAAGAAATTGTGGTTCATTGTGTGGTATGTAAAAATAATACACGTAAGGAACTCTGGTAGTGTAGTGGTTACGAATCGGGCTGCTAACCTCAAGGTCAGCACTTCAAAACTACCAGCTGCTCTGCGTAAGAAAGATGAGGCTTTCTGCTCCCATAAACATTTACAACCTCAGAAACTCTGTACAGGGTCTCTATGAGTCGGAACCGACTCCATGGTACATAACCACCATCACCAAGGGCTTGGCAGGATTGAGGGAGGGGGTGGTAGAGCACAGGGTAGGGGGTACACAACATAGATCGGGTGTTGGGGAGGGCAATACACAAGAAGGGGAGAGGTGGAAGAACAAGGTAGGTACGGGAACACTGAGGCAGGTTTGCATGGGCTAAATGCTCAATGTTGGAACAACAGGGCTCTGTGATACAGGGCATATGAGGCATAGTCTGAATGGGTGAAAGAGGGGAAATAATGTTAGGATGCTTGACTGTCTTATGAATATTGGTTTCCCTTGCCTACTATTGTAAAATAGATACTTGAGTGGGATAGAAAGAAATATTGGGAAACATGATTACAGAAAGCTTGTAACCCCATCTTTAGCCTATAACTGATCAGAATACCTAAAATGGGTTCTAGAACTTATCCAGTGAAATGGGCTTCTTGCAGAGCCTTTGCAGAGTAGAGGACCTTAGATGGAATCCTGGGGCCTATCCAGAACCTTCTGAGGTGGGACATTCACACTAGAAAGGACAACCAGGGCAGCCTGGAACAGCTAGAGCAACAGAAGATACTTCTTGAAAGAAAGATCAGCAGGAAAAACACAAAACAAAAAATGACAGAATAATTGGCTGCTACAAGAATGAGCAAGTTGGATGCCAGGAAGCCATCAAGGCAAGCAATCAAGTCCCTTCAGGACGGACCCCCTCCAAGACTGCAACTCAAAGAGAACACATGAGCAGGCAAGTAAACTTGCTGGTGACAACACTGGTCTACTGGTGAGTGGAAGAGTGGGGAAGTCAGCCATGAAGAAATGGGCTGAGTTTAACCATGTTCCATAGACTCACGTTGACTTGGAGATGAGAGCGAGAAGAAGAAGGGCTGGTTGGTCCAAAGTGTGATGAGACCTGGGGACTCCTGAGCCCATGGACAAGGACATAGTCACAGAGGACTAGAGTTGAGAGTGAAGCATCCAGCTGATATGAAGTGAAAGGAGACACACAAGAATGCACAAACTTGCAGATAGTACCCATTTGACCTAGCCTCAATGGCATGATGATCAGAACTTGAGTAGAGGAAGATATAAAAAACAATTTTTGATAAAGGAAACAAGTGTAAATTGCTACAATTTGATGAACTTGAACTATAATTATATTGTTGTTGTTGTTGTTAAGTGCCATCGAGTCGGGTCCGACCCATAGCGACCCTGTACAGGGTTTCCGAGGGTGTAAATCTTTACGGGAGTAGAAAGCCTCATCTTTCTCCCGCGGAGCGGCTGGTAGTTTCGAACCGCTGACCTTAAGGTTCGCAGCCCGATTCGTAACCACTACGCTACCAGAGCATTAGTAGCTCAAAAAACTGAGTGGAAAGGAATCTTCACATCAAGTATCAATCCTATTCCCTCTGTATACAGGGTAAATAGGGACAGGCAACTTAGACATTGGCTACCTAAAATGAGGGGGCGATAAAGGCACAAAGTGACTAGCTTACATGGTCTGAGGAAGGAGTTTAGTTTAAGAGTGTGCAGGGGAAGGTAGAATCCCATCCTCTTGTCTAAATGGGTCTGGTGAAAAGAGATGGGGATAAGATTCTTTTGATTCAATAGTGAGTAATTGATACTATGACTAATTGCAACTGTCACAACTGTAAAGTTCTGTAACAAAAAGGGGAGAGTATTTAATCTTACGGTCCAGGAATAGAGGACCCTAGGACCATCAAGCGAGAAGAGCATGAGTGGAATGTGGGACCCTATCCAGAGAGGCAGCGACACCAGAGATGGAGGCAGAGATGAGGACATGGAGAGAGAGAGCAACTGAGGACTCTAGGTTCATGGAAAGAGAAAGACTGAGTGCTGGCAGCCAGGAGGCAGGCTTACAGAACATGCCCTTTGGTTCTTTGGTTGTTTAAAGTATTATATATTTCTGAGTGTTTTTGTATACATCCCCACCACCACCACCACCACAAACAAATAAATAAACAGAATGGAGGAAAGAATGCAAAAAAACAAAACAAAAGAATATTGGTCACAATACCCAAACATCTCAACATTGAGATCTAAAAATGGTGACCATAAGTAAATTGGCAATGATGGATGTCTTTGCTGAAAGTTTGCTTTCAATCCCAACTTACATCAAAGAATGCTAATTGAGTTTCCCTGCTTCATGAAACAGACTGACATCAGACTCCCATGTGAAAAATATAAAATGTAAGGGACAGACTGACTAGTTGCTGATGGGTGAAGAAAGAATTTGTTTATGATTCCTTGGGATTACACGATTTTATCATTCTTAACTGGTTCAAAGGAGGCCTGAATGTTACCTATAAAATCGATCTTGGTTATCTGTGAGGAGGAGCCAGAGAGGTGTCTTAGAATCTGCCTGTTAGAGTCGCTGATTGCAAAGGGTGAGCACAGAATACATAGTAGAGAAAACGGGTGGTGGGGGTGGGCCGCGGAGTTGGTTCTGACTCATAGAGACCCTGCACAGGGTTTCTGAGCCTGTAAATCTTTATGGGAGCAGAAAGCCTCCTCTTTCTCCTGCAGAACAGCTGGTAGTTTCGAACTGCTGACCCTGAGGTTAGCATCCTAACTCAATGTCTACACTATTAGAGCTCCTTTAGAGATTCCTAGGGACTTTAGAAGGAGTAAACAACAAACAGGAGAGAATGTGTCATCTTCATCAGGGTAGCTACCAGTGAGGTAGCCAACAATTGGTGGAAGCTCATGGTAAGTCTGGAAAGAACCCATAAAGGGCCCCACCAGACAGACAATTAAAGGTTGGTCAAGCCACGTGACATCTTTCTTACTCTTCTTTTCTCTATACCCCCAGCTCTCCACAAACTCTGAAAAGAATAAAAAACAAAAACATGTCAGAAGAGGCTGGAGAAAAAAGCAATTGAAAAAATGTAAGAGAGATTCATTCTCTTTTTTGCAGCAGGTGGCTAGACAGAGATACTCCCTAAATTAGGGAGGGGAAGTTATTTTAATTTAAAATGAAGCTGGACTGCTTAACATTATATACAACTGGACATTTTCATTTCTGAAATATAACTCTATCTTGTAAAAAAATTAATACATGTAAAACAAGAAATATTAAATTAAAATCACTGCATTTCCACATTTTAGGAGCATCTACAATTAAGGCGAAATATAATTATCTTTTTTATTGCATCAAGAAACCCTGGTAGTAAAGTGGTTACGCTCCCAGCTGCTTACCAAAGGGTCTTTGGTTTGAATCCACCAGCTGCTTTGCAAGGGAAAGATGTAGCAGTCTGCTCCTGTCAAGACAACAGTCTAGGAAACCCTATGGGGACAGTTCTTCTCTGTCACACCATGGCCTCTGTGAATTGATGATATATAAGATTATATATGAGTCTACGGAGTCCTGATGTGGTGCTGTGGGTTAATGCAACAGACTGCAAAGTTGGTTTAAACTGAAAGGTTGGAAACTCTATACAAGGTCATTATGGGTTGGAACCAACTTGACAGTACTTAACACCAACAACAAACATGAGTATATAGTAGTACAATAGATGACAGCCTAGGAAACCCTGTGGGGCAGTTCTACTGTGAGTTAATGATATATAAGAGTATATGGCCTCTGGTCAGCAATTCAACCTCACCAGCTGCTCCTTGGAAACTTTATACAGGGTCACTATAGTTGGAACTGACTCAAAGGCACTTAACAACAAACAACATCAACAATCTTTATGGGAGCAAATAGGTCTTTATCATGCTGAGCTGCTGGTGGGTTCAAACTGCCAAACCTTTAAGCTGAATGCTTAAACATTGTACCATTCATATATCTAGCAATTAATTTGAAGTTTGACATAGCATTTGTTGTTTTTGTTGCTTTGAATCGTCAACCAGTGCTTATTCTGTAGCGCCACACCAGGACTCCCAGCATAGTGTGTGGTGCTGTAGGATAAGCACTGGACTGCTAACTGAAAGGTCAGTTGTTCAGACCCACCAGCTGCTTTTCAAAGACCCTATATAGGATTGCTATGAATTGGAACCGACAATGACACTTATCAACAATACCAACTCTAGACCATTCACTATTAGCCAGGAAGATACTCTCCTTGGTGCTGAAATTCTCCAACATAGTCCTTGTCATTGTTGTTAAGTACCGTGGAGTCAGTTCTGACTCGTAGTGACCCTGCACAGCATTTCTGAGGCTGTAAATCTTTATGTGAGCAGAACGCCTCATCTTTCTCCCGCGGAACTGCTGGTAGTTTTGAACTGCTGACTTTGAGGTTAGCAGCCCGATTTGTAACTATAGTCCTAGTGGCTGGAGAATTAAACGGTTGATCTCAGACATACACTTTCATTGAAATTATGAACTGGATACAGTTTCATACCTTACAGGAAGTATTAAATCATATGTTAGCATCTTGATTAATGTGAACATCAATATTTGATATTCTGCTTATTCTTACTGTAATTTATCACTGACCTTGTTTTCTAGATAGATAACAATTCTAACATCTTTCAGTACATAGATATCGAGAAGCCCACAAATGTTACAGATCTCTCAAAGAATAAATAGTAAAACCAGACACGCTTGTTGCTATTCTGACTTCTTGTTTGGCGCTGCAGGTTTGGTGCTAAACTGCAAAGTTGGTTTGAACTGCAAGGTTGGTGGTTCAAGCTCGGAAACCCTATACTCGTAGTGGTAGTCCTGTAGGGCAGAATGGAATTACCCCATAGGGTTTTCAAGGCTGTCATCTTTATGGCACTTAACAAGAATAACAATCCTTACAACAGCAGACAGCTGTATCTTTCTCCCGATGGCTTTAACCATTGTGCCACCAGGGCATCTACCAAAGCCTATTGCCACCTTCCAGAAAGTGGATTCTGTTCACGTTAACCAGCGTTTAGTTTAAATTGTCAGAATTAAGGGTTTGTTTTATTTTATTTTAACTTTTGATCGCGGTTTGTATGAATGTTTACAGAGCAAGTCGCTTTTCCATTCAACAATTCGTAAGTAACATTTTGTTTTGTAATGCTGATTCCAGTACTCACAATGTAACAGAATTCTTCCTGCTGTTTCTATTATATTTGTTTCCTATCCTTCCTGCCTTATGAGGTCTGTCCCTGAGTAAATGCTGCCCTATGGTCTCAAGTAGTTGATTGTTTTAAGGAGTGCATACCTCCCTGGTGTTATTGTTCACGTTCTAGGCCTGGCTAGGAGTCCTGGTGTGGCCCTGTGGGCTAATACGCTATAATGCAAAGTCAGTTTGAACTTCAAAGTTGGTGATTCAAGCTCACCAGCCGCTCCTTGGAAACCCTATGCATGGTCACTATGGGTTTGAACCAACTTGACAGCACTTAACAACAACAATAATCATGTGGCTGAGAGTTGAACTGGAGGCTGGGGGTTTGAGTTCAGTTCCAGGTTTGAAGGAACCCTGAGGGCCATCATCTCAGGGGTTTCACCAGATTCTCTTAGACCAGGACCTCCTGTTGTGATCCCCTTCAGAGCAGCTTGCAGTGGGAGCTGAGCACTATACAGTGCTTCCAGTTTTAGGATGATGGGCACTGGTGTTCACATGGCCCATGGTATTTGTTTTTTTCAAATGCAACTGTGATCAAATCCCACAACTGCATTAGAGCCCACTTGATTACAAGTAGTTACTTTGCATTCAGTGCTTACGATGACTTAAAATTATGGTATGTGGACAGTCTCTCCACAAGAGGATTGCTTTGCTGAACCTAAATTTGGGTAGTAAATCAGAAGCTATTTATTTCCTTAAACAGAAGTATATAAAGTGTTGTTGCTAGTTCTCCTATCATAGGTAACCCCACAGTAAATGACGGTCAGTGGCATAGCAAGGATGGAACCTTCTAGATCTTGGGAGAACTAGTTCTGTCATCAGCGTTCAGGTTACCAGTTAGGGAGTTGGGGAGCCAAGGAATTTGTGCTGAAACCTGAGGCATCTGTCCCTATTCCTTGTGGCTACTTGTATTCTTGATAAACAAGATCAGAAGTACAATCTAACCTCTGTGTATATGTTCGCTTTCCATGAATTTGTATCTGAACAAGAGGCATTGTGTGTATTATGAAGGAGTTTTTCTGTGAATGATATGAAACTATTTCTTAGATTTCTCCACTAAAGTTGCAATATAAGTGTTTTCTTCTAAGGATAAATGACTTCTTAATAAGAACTTTCTTTATAGTTAACTTTAAAGTGTAAGTAGCATTCTCTGGGTCACTCTTTGAAAGAGAATTGGGCCAATATTCTGCCACTGCAGATGCTAACTTATTTCACCACTTTAACTAGACATGATTTTATTATACATGCAACCTTCTCCAAGCCAGCTTCTCCTATGTTCCCTTCCTTTCAGATTGATACCACCGATTCTCTGGCCTCTTGCTGCTAACATGACCTACGATTAATACAAAGGGTCCCTGGTGATGCAGTGGTTAAGCACTTGGTGTTGAACCAAAAAGTTGGTGGTTCAAACCCACCCAGTGGCTCCATGGGAGAAAGACTTGGTGATCTGCTCTCCTGAAGATGAAAGCCAAGAAGACCCTATTGGTCAGTTCCTTCCCATGGGGTCATCAGGAGTCAGAGTGGACTCGGTGGCTCCCAACAACACCAACAGCACTGAATTTCTCAGGCTGGTCTTTGCTTCCCATCTTCATTGACTCTACTTTAGATCAGCAAGTACTTGCAGCACCTTCCCTGGGTTATTACAGTAATTGGGAGGAGTCGGTCTCCTCACTTCACATCTCGCTTCTTCTGCTCTCTTCTCCACACTTCTGTCAGAAAGGTCTTTTAAATGATGAATTAAGTACATAGAACACATGCAAGCACATACACACATTTTAATTCTTCAGTGGTGTTGTGGATTGAGTTGGGCCATGATTCTCAGTATTATGAGATTATCTTCCATTCTGTGATCTGGCATACTTATCCTCCCTTTGTGATCTGCTATAATTATCCTGTGGGTTGGAAATCCACTAAGGAACAATAGTGGTACAATGGTGGAGCTGTAAGTGAGATATTGAGCTGTTATCTAAAGGCAATGGTTTAAACCCACCAGTAGCTGCAGAGGAAAACCATGAGGCAGAAGCAGTTATGTTAATGAAGCAGAATACAATCTATACAGAATCAGGTTGTGTCTTGAGTCAATATCTTTTGAGACATACAAGGGATTAAACAAAGGATCAGAGATCAGGGGCCTCAGTACAACCAAGAAAGAAAAGCTCATAGTGATGCTCCTTGGGCACCTTATACAGGGGTCACTATGAGTTGGAACCAACTTGATGGCATTTAAGAATGACAACATGACCTGAAAGTTATTATAATCAATGGATGGCATATTAATTTGGGTGAAGGGGAAGGCAACTAATGAACAAATTAATTAACTAGTCAATGAATGTGGGAAGAAAGAACTGAAAGGAAATAGAGTGCAGCTATACTTTGTCTATTCTTCACAAGATTCCTAAAACATTTCTTCTCTATAATTAAAAATTAGAACGAAATGGCCTCTTTTGAATATATTTTAACTTCTTATGTCAACAGAGTTGTTGTTGTTGTTAAGTGCGTCAAGTCGGTTCCGACCCATAGTGACCCTGTATAGGGTTTCCAAGGAGCAGCTGGTGAGCTTGAACTACCGACCTTGCAGTTCAAATGGCTTTGCAGTCTGGCGCATTAACCCACAGCACCACACCAGGACAACAGAGTAGGTGATCACAAATCAGAATAGCATTAAAAGACTTTGTTATTTAAAAAAATCTTGAGTCACAGTGTTGGGGAAAAACATTTGTATCTATCAATATTTCTGAAGCTAAGAAAAAATATTTCAGGGATAGCTCTCCAGGATTTTGAACCATGAGGTATGAAACATGAACTGAAAGATAGCAACTTTGAGAAGAGAGTTTGAAAAACACTGTTCTGTTCATTACTGCTTCTTGTACCTACTCTGCCCTTCATGATCAAAACTGTTTAATGCCCACTTCATGCTCTGTGTAGAGTTGGGCATTGGAAACCCAGAGTATCTGACCTTAGAAGATACCCACTGCCCAAGAGTGGATTCCCACTCGTAGAGACCCTGATGGGCAGAGCTGAGCTGCCCCAGGTGGTTTCCAAGGCTATCAGTGTGACGGAAGCAGACTGCCTCACCGTTTTCCTGGGGAGCAGCTGTGGGCTCGAACCACTGATCTTTAGGCAAGGCACCACCAGGGCTCCTTCCAACAATGACAAAAACCCATTGTCAAGTTGATTCTAATTTATAGCGACCCTGTAGGACAGTGTAGAACTGCCCCAGGGGGTCTCTGAGGCTCCATTTTTGTGGGAGCACACAGGGTCATTTTTCTCCATCAGTGAGCTCAAACCACTGACCTTTCAGTTAGCAACTGAGTGCTTAACCACTGCCCCACCAAGGTTTCTAACTTTATAAAATGCCCTCCCTGTTTTAAATGTGTGCACAAGTTGGAAAGCTACAAAATTAGAGCTGCTCATTGCCAGAGTCCAGGGCCGACTTAATTGCTTTTCACAGAAATTAAACCATAGATGATCACGTGACAGGTTGAAATAGGTCATACTTTCTAAAAATAATTCAATGTAATTCATCCAGATAAATACAATAACATGTGAATTACTTGAAATTCAAATAGCAGATCTTTAAAACATGTCTTCCATGTAAGTATAGAGTTAGACTATGGGCTCAGGAGAAAAACGCTTATGAAACTGTGTGTCATGGTTTGTTCAAGAAGGGTCTTGCATTCTGCTTTCTCATGTTGCTGTTGTTGGGTTTGCTCATACAGACCCTATGTCCAACAGAATGAAACATGTCTGGTCCTGAACCGTCCTCACAATTGTCACGTTTGAGCCCATTACTGCTGCCACTGTGTCTGTCAGTCCATCTTGTGTGTGTGTGTGTTGCGGGGGGGTCTTCCTTTTTTTTTTTTTTTTTTTTACTGACCCTCACATTACCAAGTGTGATGTCCCTTTCCAGGGACTGGTCCCTGCTGATAACATGTCTGAAGTATAAGAGATGGATGAGCATGCTAAAGGGATACTTTTGTGGTTTAAAATCAGGAAAGTTTTGTAAAATCGGGGCTGTATCATTTCAATGTTCTCGTTCAAACTGGATTCTATCAGAAGACCTTGGCATTAGAGTTGGAGGAAGAGACATTAACCTGTGATATACAGACGACACAGGCAGCCTTGTTGTTGTGTGCTTTTCAGTCAGTTCCGACTCATAGTGACCCTATACAGGGTTTCAGAGAAGTGGCTGGTAGGTTTGAACTGTCGATCTTGCAGGTCAAACCAACTTTGCAGTCCAGTGCATAAACTAACAGCGCTACACCAGGACAGGTTATGTGCTGTGGAGTCGGCTCTGACTCATAGCAACCCTGTATAGGGTTTCCAAGGCTGTAAAACTTTATGGAACCAGAAAGCCTCATCTTTCTCCCGCTAAACGGCTGGTAGCTTCAAACTTCTGACCTTAAGGTTTAGCAACCCTATTTGTAACCATTATGCTACTTTGCAGTCCAGTGCATTAACCCACAGTGCCACACCAGGACTTCCTTGGTGGTGGTTATGTGCTGTGGGGTCAGTTCCTACTCATAACAAACCCTGAATAGAGTTTCTGAGGCTGTCAATCTTTACGGGAGCAGAAAGCCTCATCTTTCACCCATGGAACAGCTGATAGTTTCTAACTGCTGATCTTGCGGTTTGCAGCCCGATTCGTAACCACTACGCTATCAGGACTCCCTTAGCAGGTGGAAAGCTGGGGCAGCTGGCCAAAGGGATGCACTCAAACGAAAAATTCAGATTAAGGGCATTGCCTTCACACCCAAGAGCAAGGTTTCAAAGAGGCTCAAGCAGCTGCTTCTGAATCAGGAAGGAGATGGGGGTGCGTCAGAACTGAAATTTTGTAAATAAAAGTCAGGGCATTCTCAGACTCAGACCTGCTATCTGAATAAGATCTTTAGTCAGATCAATTTGCTTATAAAACAATCAAAACAGATATATTGGAAGCCCAGTACATTTGTTGTTTCGCTTTGTTGCTTAATTGTTGGAAATCTACACAGCACACTGTTTACCATTCCCCAGTCTCTACTGGCATAGGCTTGGAGTCAAGCACTGTTTTTACCATCTTCTTTCAAACTCTTCCTCCTGTACTGAGATACGTTTGTTTTACAATTATATTGTCAAACAAATAACAAACTTGTCTTCATAGATATACAGACAACATGACAAAAGTAAAATGATGGAACTGTACATACAACAAGTGCAGAAATAGCAAGTTTGCAGGAACACACACATGCACACACAGGCACATGCGTGCACAACACACGCACCCATATGCATACACACATGGGTACATGCTCACACACACATACACAAAGAGACTTCGGCAAAGTTGTGGGAAATAGAATGAAGTGATAATGGAATTTTTAATGAACTTTTGGAATCGAGTCCTGGTGCTTCGCTTTGGGCTAATGTGCTGGACTGCAACGCTGGTTGGGACTGCAAGGTCGGTGATTCAAACTCACCAGTTGCTCCTCGGAAACTGTACACACGGTCGCTATGGGTTGCATCCAACTCCATGGCACCTAGCAACAACAACAACAGGCTTTTATAACAATCCAAGCCCTGAGTTTTAGGTGCGTCTCTGGACATTCCGAATAAGGGCTGTGCTTCTTAGCCAAGAGACTCCGTGTTGAGATACTACCAACCTTACTACTGTCTTACATTGTTTGAGTGAGTGATGGTTTCTTCACTAAAATACTATAGGCCCCTCCCCACAAAACTCCAACCCAGTGAGACCCATAGACAGATTAGAATGGCACCATAGGGGTTCTGAGACTATCAATCTTTATGGGAGAAGGTAGCCCATCTTTCTTTTGTGGAACAACTGAAAGGTTTAAACCACTGACCTTTTGGTTAACAGCTTAACATTTAACCCATGGTACCACCATGGCCCCTGTTATTATGAAAAATCACTGGTAGTAATATTTAGGAGTAATTCAGTCATAAAAACAGTTGTCACCGAGTAGATTCTGACTGCTGGTGTCCCATGTACGTCAGAGAACTGTGCTCCTTGGGGTTCTCGGTGTTGTTGTTTTTTCAGAAGTGGATTACCAGCTCTTTCTTCTGAGACCCCTATGGAACAGGCTAGGCCCAACAATCTTCTGCTTAGGAGCCCAACACGTAACACTTCTTTCCACTCAGGGACCCCTGCCTCCCTTATGCCTACATTGATTTCCTTAGATGACAAACTGATTAAGGAAAGGTAAGCATAAGGGAGCTCTTCAATTTCTAACATGACACTCAGGGCTGTCTTTCCCCTTCTGACTGGTTGGTGTATGGGTCCTGGTGTTGCAGTGATTAAAGCACTCTGCTGGCAGCAAAAGGTTGGTGATTAGAACCTACCTAGTGGCTCTGTGGAAGAAAGATCAGATGATGTGCTCCTGTAAAGCTTGGCAGTGCTGTTAGGTGCCCTGGTATCACTTCTAATACACAACAGAATGAGATGCTACCTCATCCTGCCCCAGCCTCACTATCTTTGTTATGTTTGAGCCCACTGCTGCTGCCACGGTGCCTGTCCATCTTTTTCTGTTTCACTGATCCTCCACTTTACCATGCATGGTGTCCTTCTCCAGGGACTGGTCTCTTCTGGATAACATGTCCGAAGTATGACAAAGTCTGGCCATCCTGGTTTCCAGGGACCACTCTGGCTGTACTTCTTCCAAGACAGGTTTGTTTGTTCTTCATGGTACTTTAAATATTTTCCTCCAGCATCATAACTCAAATACATCAATTCTTCTACGGCCTTCCTTATTCATTGTCCATCTTTCACATGCATATAAAGCTACTGAAAATGCCATGGCTTGAAGCAGGCTAACCCGACTCCTCAAAGTGGGATCTTTGCTCTTAAACGCTTTTAAGAAATTCAGTTCAGCAGAAGAGGTCCAGGCTGCACTGAAGGCATTAGTGCAAAACAAGGTTCCAGGATTTGACAGAATATAAACTGAAACCTTTCAACGAACTGTATCCCCGAGGGAAAAAGATGAAGCTTTCTGCTCCTGTAAAGATTTACAGCCTCGGAAACCCTATACAGGGTTGCTATGAGTCAGAACCGACTCCACGGCACATAACCACCACCGTAGACATTCTACTATCCATAAAGACCTAGTGGATTGCTGGCTTGGTATTGTAGGATCAGCGCTGGACTGTGAACCACAGGTTGGCAGTTCAAACTCACCAGCTGCTCCTTGAAAATCCTATACAGGAACCAACTCGACAGCATTTTACAAAAAACAACCAAGGACCCAGTGACAATGAGTTTGGTTTTGGGATTCCCAGTACTTGTAACACGCAGGGCCTCAATAGATGTTTAGATATATAGTTGACTGGAGAAACGAAGCAGCTCCTCACTGAAGGATAGAAAAGATATTGCTCTGAACATTTGCGGAAACCTTTGGGCTGCCTCTAATTTGGATTTCCGTACCGAGAAAGCTAGACTGATAGGGTGAGGTACCCAGGTTCTCATGGTTTCTTCTCTCTACACATACTTTTCTCACCTAGATCTCTTTGTTGGAGATTTTATCTTATTTAATGCTGATCACGTATATGAACTTACACAAAAAAAAATGTTGTGTGCTGTCTAGTTACTTCGGACTCATGGCCACTGAATATGTCAGAGGAGAATTACCCCATGGGGTTTCCTGGCTGCTTCTTTACAGCAGTGACCCCTAGGTATTTTCCCCTGGGAGCCACTGGAGAGTTAACCACCTCTACCTTTTGGTTAACAGTTGAGCACTTAGGCATCCTTGCAAATCCAAGACTCACTCTTCAGGTCTGGAAATGAATTCGCTGTTGTGGCTCATTTTCAACCAAACAATAGACAGGTCTATTGGGGGGGGGGGTACAATGACACTAGGGAGGTACTACAACTTATAATAATCAGCCATCAAAGTTTCAAAGGGCAGCATTTACCCAAGGTCAAAGCTTAGAAAGGTTAGGAAAGATGGAGGAACAGAAACAGGAAATGCAGGGAGGAAGTGGGAATGGCGATGTTATATGGACATGATTGCAATCAATGAGACAAAATAAAATGCATAGGATTTCTTGGATGGAAAACTGATCTGCTCTGTAAACCTTCACCCAATTCACAATAAAAAGTTAACAACAGCAGCCACTCAAAGAATCGCCTCCGCCGTAGCAGGAAAACAGACCCAACAGCTCAAACATGTTCCCAGCACGATCGTCACTGCCTCAAGAAAGCTGTGACCAAGACCCTGGAACGCTCCAACTGCACAGTTTGTAAATTGCCTAGTTAAGTCTGGGCTCCCACCGTGCTACCCACTTTCAAACTGTGCTCAATTTCTTAATAGTTGGTAGTTGCTAGGGTGAGCCCATGTACTGCGACAGAGGCATTACCTTGGCATTGGTGTTTTACTTTAGGTAAGTGATATTTCTCTTTTAATGGTTCTAACAAAAGAGGGATGTGGTTTATTGCTGACGGATGACATTAAAGAATAAGAGGAGTCTGAGGAGTCTTAGAGGTACCAAACAGCACATGCTAGGTGCAAGGAGGTTGTATAAGTGACCATCAGGGTTAGGGGCCCTGGAAAAAGAAATCTCAGATCATGAATGCATGTTCAAAGTCAATCAGAACATTCAGTAGAATAAAATTAGAAAATATTTCCTCCTACTCCACATGACTCTGGTGTGGTTCTCTATCGGACAAGCAGTGGACTTCAAACCACAGAGTCAACGGTTAAAACCTATGAGCTACTTCTCAGAAACCCTGTACAGTGTTGCTATGAGTCAGAACTGACTTGATGGCACTTAAAAACAAGTCCACATGAGGCTACCTACTATCCTTCCTTTGCTGTTCTTAGGAGCTAAGGAGTCAATTCCAGTTCATAGTGGTGCCTGTACAACAGAACAAAACACCACCTGGCTCTATGCCATTCTCAAAACTCAACCCATTGTTGCTTTGAGGATCCTCCTCTTTTTTTGGTGACTATCTACTTTACTACTGGTGATTGGAATTCAAAGGTTAGGAGCAAAGAGGAAGGATCAGTAATTGGAAAATATGGCCTTGGTCATACAAATGCTGCTGGAGATCACATGATAGAATTCTGCAAAATCAATGTTTTGTTCATTTCAAATACCTTCTTTAGACAGCATAAAAGACAACTATACACATGGACTCACCAGAAGGAATACACAGAAATCAAATTGACTACATCTGTGCAAAGAGATGATGGAAAAGCTCCATACCGTCAGTCAAAACAAGCCCAGGGGCAGACTGTGGACCAGACCATCAACTGTTCATATGCAAATTCAAACTAAAGCTGAAGAAAATGAAAACAAGTCCACGAGAGCCAAAATAGGACCTTGAATATGTGCCCCCGGAATGTAGAGATCATCCAGATAACAGATTTGATACATTAAACACTAAAGACTAAAGACCAGTTGTGGGATGACATCAAGAACATCATACAGGAAGAAAGGAAAAAGTCATTAAGAAGACAAGAAAGAAGGAAAAGGACAAAATGGATGTCAGAAGAGACACTGAAACTTTCTCTCCAGTGTAGAGATGCTAAAGCATATGGAAGAAATGTGGAGGTACAAGAGCTGAATAGAAAATTTCAAAGATAAAGCCAAATATTACAAGAAAATGTGCAAAGATCTGGAGTCAGAAAACCAAAAAGGAAGAACACACTCAGCATTTCTCAAGCTGGGGGAACTGAAGAAAAAATTCAAGCCTCGACTTTCATTATTGAAGGATTCTCTAGGCAAATATTGAATGATGCAGAAAGCATCAAAAGAAGATGAAAGGAATACACAGAGTCACTGTACCAAAAGGAAATGGTTAATGTTCAATAATTTCAAGAGGTGGCATATGAACAAGAGCCAATGATACTGAAGGAAGAAGTCCAAGGTGCATTGAAGGAATTGGCAAAGCACAAGGCACCAGGAACTGATGGAATAAAAATTGAAATCTTTCAACAAAGTGAGGTGGCACAGGAGGCACTCACTCATCTCTGCCAAGAAATTTGGAAGACAACTATTTGGCCAACTGATTGGAAGAGATCCAGATTTGTGCCCATTCCAAAGAGAGGTGACCCAACGGAATGTGGAAATCATCAGACAATATCTTTGATATCCCATTCGAGTAAAGTTTTACTAAAGATAATACAGAAATGGCTGCAAGCATACATTAACAGATACTTTCCAGAGGTTTCAGAAGAGGCCGTGGAATGAGGAATATCATTGCTGATGTCCGATGGATCTTGGCTGATATCAGAGAATATCAGAAAGATGTTTACCTGTGCTTTATTGACTACACAAAGGCTTTCGAGTGTGTGGATCATGACAAGCTATGGACAACATTGGGAAGTAAAAGTATTCTGGAACACTTAATTGTGCTCATGAGGAATCTGTACATGGACCAAGAGGCAGTTGTTCAAACAGAACATGGGACCACTGAATGGTTTAAAATTAAGGCGTGCAATAGGATTGTATTCTTTCACCATATTATTCAACTTGTAGGTTGAGCCAATAATCTGAGAGGTTGGGCTATATGAAGAAAAAACATGGCATCAGGATTGGAGGAAGACTCATTAAGAGCCTGCAATATGCAGATGATGCAACCTTGTTTGCTGAAAGTGAGGGCTTAAAATATTTACTGATGAAGATCAAAGAGCACAGCCTTTGGTATGGATTGTATCTCAATGGAAAGAAAACAAAAATCCTCACCACTGGAACAATAAACAACATTCTTAACAACGGACAAAAGATTGAAGCTGTCAAGGATTTCATTTTTCTTGGATCAACTATCAACACTCATGGAAGCAGCAGACAAGAAATCAAACGATGTATTGCATTAGGCAAATCTGCTGCACAAGTCCATTTTA